>NC_134568.1:86393861-86710290 GCF_050947875.1 Dermacentor variabilis
CATCAGAGAAGTCGATCACTATGGGTGACGATCCATTGAATTGAACTGAACTGGGAAAAGGAGAAAAAAGAACAGCCTGCTCCAGAATCCAACAAGTGAACCCACGTTGACCTTGCTGAAGTCCGGCCATCGAAGCCGTCCAGCCAGAGTTACAAGCCGCGCCACGTCTCTCACGAGTAGCTTTAGGAATCTACATGTGCTAAATATGGTGACCTGGTATCGTAACTTGAAATTCTGCAACACTTTCTAAATTGCCTTTGAACACGCTGTTATATCTGACTAAAAAGTGCGTATTCAACCCCATGCGACCACTGGCGTGTTCCTTGTCGTCCTGTAGTTTCTTATTAGGTAGTTTGCATTCTCCTGTAAGATGCCTCAAAACTTTTGGACTATTTTCGTGCACTCCTTTAGGACGAACATTAAATCTCTTTTGTAAAGGGATTCCAGCGCAACAAGCAATAATTATTGAGGGATTATGGTCGTGTAAAAGCTATTTCCTAAGGCACTTGCCCGTTCGTCCCATGTTTGATAAAATGCACGAGAAAGTGATGGCCTCCGTTATATCAGGCACCTATAGCTTCTTGGGAGCTTGTCACCGCTGCGAGCTCTAGTTGAATAAATTGATGCCAGAAGCCTCGACTATAAGAGCACGAGACCTGAAAAGCGTGGACACAGAATGGAGGAACAGGTCTAGAAAGTTGGCCAACAATTACATGGTAACTGAAAGTGTCAATAGATAACCAAGAGTCATGAAAAAGAAAGAGGGAGAAACAGAAAGCGCAATATGGAGGCAAAGTATGGAAACAAACAAACAAGACCATAGAGATTTACAAGAACTGCGAGAAGGAAATTGGGGATGGGGGGATCTGTGTGGTAACGCAAAAAGCAGTGCCTTGCTATTTGAGGTCCGAGCTGGCTGTCTGAGGACTAAAACGTACCGGAGCAATTATGCGCTGATGGATGAGACATGTGAGTACTGCAAAAAAAAAAAAAGCCCGGAAACGACATCGTAGCAGAATGCCAATATATTCACCCAGCGAGACCCGTAGGGAGTGCCCGCCTTCCAGAAGCACTGGGATTCAAAGAATACGGAAGGACGAACTGGTCAAGGAAAAAGCAGGGAAGAGATTGGTAGAACCAGAGTCATTGCAAATGTAGGTAACGGTACAACCCATTCATAGATGTTTTAAATACGAGAATTACGACCAAGATCAGATAGGCAAAAGCCTACATGATGACAGATGTAGTAAAACCTGATAAATCAAGCAGGCTAAGTGACTATTTGTCTCCACACCATTTCAAATGGGAGGCCAGTAAACGTCATCATCAACGAAAGAAGAGGCGGCAGAAATTTTAAAAAATAAAGAGCCCTGGGACATCTGCCTGTACACCCTTTAACACGAGTGGTTATGCCAACCATACATATACATTAATTCTCCTACTTGGGCAATACTTAAGAATGAATAAAAGAAAGAGAGAAAAAGACTTAAAGATAGGGTTGCTAACCAGAAAAAAACGTCTGATTGGCTACCATAATCTCTGGGAAGTAAACAGTTGAGTAGAGAGATTAGACAGAGACGTGAACTTTCTTTTTACTTCGTAATACGGCCTATACTCGCGGATAACTTTTCTTGGCTATGAAGCGAAAGCTACGGGGGCGGAGCTTCTGCACATCACTGTATTCGTACGCAATGTAGTCCGGGCGCGCTCAGCACCGGTTTCGGTTTGGCCAGCATTGCACAAACTCTTTATTGAGGGCAGATACAATTAACTCGGCGTGAATCAATGTTTATTCACATCCGATATGTACCAAGTTCTGAACAGCGAGCCTCGCAGCCTGCGTCAGAGCTCCGAAACAGCCTTATGGCGTCGGTTAGGACTTGGACGCGCAACCGATGCTAGCGTAGGTAGCGCCAGTGCAGCAGTCAGCTCGCTCGCTCAATCCTTTGTACATGCCGAAGGTTGCGATGTCCAGATGAATTCGCGCAGACGCTGCAAACACTTTTTTTGTCTGTGTGTGTGTGCTTCAACACTCTTTTGTTGATGAAGTTGGTCAACGGCCTCTCAGGGAGTTGATATGAGGGACAGCAAGAGACAAACACTCGCCAGAAGACATGGGCGCCATTATGCATTTCATGAATTTGTAAAACCTGCGATGGTTTCGGGTGTGCGAAAACTCGAAAAGGCAAACTAAAAATAAATAAAATACCAATAGCTGACTGGTGAATATTACGTATAGGTTCAAATAACGTGCTGTGAAAAAACAAAGAAAGGAATATTCTTTTCTATTTCCCACCTAAGAGAACGTGAACAACACTGCAGGACTACTTCCAGCTGCGGTGAAAGAAGCGCGCTTAGTTTGCGTGGCCTTCGCTTCATAGCCAAGAAAAGTTGTCCGCGAGTACAGAATGAACTGCAAAAGCACTTCTAATACAAAGAATGCGATATTAAACGATAAGTATGCGGCACTTGGTAACAGCTGCCTTACGTACAGTAATCTCATATACATCTGAAGTTCAAGGTTTCACCGCCAGTTCGCACCATTTACCGTTTTTTGCGACTTCATGTCCCAATTTCAAACTATAATTACTATTTAAATCCCGAACAGCAGCAATCTTTATTCTATCACTATAAATCGTGGTGTTATTACTTCAGCCAAGAACTCATGACACGTTCTAAGTGGTTGTCGGTCCCTTTGAAACCTCTATATCTACCTCATGTATTTAGTATGCCTGTAGCGGTAACGGTCTCATCAATTTCTTCCCTGCATTTTTCCCACAAATACTCAACTCAAACGTCTCTTGCTTATCTCGACCGCTGACCGGTTAATGCTTTCCATCCTCTTTAAATCCCCGCCCTTCAGGAAGGTGGACGTTTCCTACGGGTCTCGCTAGGTGAGTGCTTTCGCATTCCATCAGGATGTGCTCAGTGGTTTCCAGGTTTTTGCTGCAGCAGATACATGCCTCATCGTGTTGCGAATATCGGCTCCAGTATTTAGTTGTCTTTAGACAGACCAGCTCGAACCTCAAAAAGCAATGCACTGCCTTTTGTGTTACTGCACAGATTTTCCTCATTTGTTCTTGACATTCTTCTAAATCTTCATGGACTTGTTTGTTTCCATCCTTCTCATTGAATTAACTGGCTATGTTTCTCTCAATTTCTTTTTGATGACTCCTGGGTTATCTATTTGCACTTTCAATTACTCTGTATTTGGTTGTCAATTTTCTTGACGTCTTCCTCGATTCTGTGTCCACACATTTGAAGCATAGATATTTGTGCACTTTAGCCGCCTATTTACGTTGATCCATGTTCCTGAGCCTTTCTTCAAAGCTAATTTGGTTCTGAGTTTCTCTGACATCAAAAGAAGCCCAGCCGGCATCTCTTCACTCCCTCATTTGTGCTTTTACCGTGGGCCGCCAAGACCTACCGGCCCACCGACCTTCTGTTAATTTCCAACCTCTACATGATGTCTCATTTGAAGAACAAAATGACATTTGCAACCTGGGTGGATGGATGGATAAATTGATGGATGTATGGATGTTATGAGCGTCCCTTTTGTAACGGGGCGATGGGTTGCGTCACCAAGCTCTTGCTATTATACTGCCTAATGTCCACCTAGGTTGAACAATAAAAAAAGAAAAAGACAACACTATGAAATCCCGCAACCATATTTTCTGATCCCCTATTGCGAACTGTGCTTTTGTACGTCTCCGTTTTTTGTCGTTTCCCTACTTTTCTTCCACCAATCCTCCAATCGCCTCTTACTAATGCCTATTGCGGACATGTTTACTTTTCCACTGCTCTCGCTGAATCCAAGGGCTCCAAGGAGGCCAGTGGTGCCTAAATCGACCGCTGGGTAGACGTCTTCACATTCTAATAAAACATGCTCCATAGACTCCCTAGCTTTACCGCAGCAAGCACATGCTTCTTCCGTCTTATATCTCGTTTTATAGGTGCGTCTTCTGAGGCATCCCGATCTCGCTTCGAAAAGGTTCCCTTTGAGTTATCATAAATTGTTTCTTTCCTGATCTCGTTTTTTCCTCTTAAGAAGTTACTCATGGCAGGTTTCTTTTCCATCGCCACCACCCATGAGATTATTTCAGCCTCCCTGACTTTCCACTAGACCTTTATTTTTTTGCTGTATTGCCCACCCTACAGGCCGCATACTTGCTGGTAAGCTTCCTAGTTCTTTTCCTCCACTGTCAATCAATGTTTTTCCTGTACAGATACCTGAACACTCTCCCAGCCCATTTACTTTCTTCCATATTCCTCAACCGTTCTTCATACTCAATTTTACTGCGAGATTCCCTCACTACAAAACTAGTCCAGCCCATATCACCCTGCACAGCTTCATTTTCAGTCTTCCCGTGAGAGCCCAATGCGAGGCGACCCACTGACCTTTGGTTCCCATCGAGTCCTGATTGTACCCCTGATTTAAAGAAAACAACCATATTTCGAAAAGTAAGTCCTAGAACCATTACACATTTCCAGATACCCTGTAGTACCTCACACCTATTGTATCACCATATCGCTCTGCGTATCATTGTGGCCGCACTTCTCTTCCTCATTACTGTTATTGTTTTTTCATATGTGTTTTCATCTATCTATTGCCTTCGTCTATCCATTTACCAAGGTATCTATATTCTTCCACGCGAGGTATTTCCTGGCCTTCTATTGACAGTGTCTGTTCACCGGTTTCATTGAATAGCATAACACTTGATTTTCTAACACTAAATTTCAAACCTAAATTGTTGCTTTCCTGACCGCAGATATTAGCCAGACGTTACAAATCACTTTGCTTGTTAGCTAGCAACACAATGTCGTCCGCATAAAATAAACCTGGGAGCTGCTGCTCTATTACTGTACCCGCCTGTTTCTATGAGAGATTAAACCCGATATTACTTCCTTCTAGCGCCCTCTCCATCCTCACCTACAGTCGGCTCGCAGCGCCATTAGCGGCACGTGGAGGAACTACGTAAGCCACGCTCTAACACCCGCAAAGCTGTGCTATAGGGGGATCTTGGAGCCAACGACCACGCTCGTCTGCTTGGGAGAGCGCCGATTGAAACGACCTGAGCAGAGGTGCGCCGTTTCGATCGCGGAGCGCACGGGTGGGCCATGTCTTGTGGGATCAGAGCCGTGGCTTCTGAGCCAAACGGCCAGCTTAGGCTCTCACAGACAGACACCAGGCAGACGAACAGGGATCACCTCCTATATTCGTTAGCACCCGGGCAGCAGCTGCTCCGGCTACCAGCGCAGCTCCCCGGGTAAGCCCGGCCGCACACCATGGGCGCATACCCTGTATAACATCACGGTGATGATGGCCGCGTGAACAACGCGCCCCACAGCATTTGAGCTGTCATTAAATAGAAGTAATTATTCAAGAACGCCTTCAGGAAAATCTCAACCAAGAGCCGCGAACACTGGCCCAGGACTTGCCTCAAGCTATCCAGTACATGTACACTTTGCGCGCACACTGCTTATGCTTCAGAGTAAAACGCGGATAGCATCTGTCAGAGACCGCTTAATGATAATACAGGTATATTGTAGAGGCGTCGTATAAGCGGTCGATATGGAAAGCGCGTGGCAGGCTGCGCGATCGGAAGCGCAGGCCACGCTTGAGAATGCGCGTGTCTTTCGAGGTTATGTTGTTTTAACAGTATATATTTTGGTGGTGCTCTGCGCTCGTGCAGCAACTGTTCTCTTTGAAGATGCTAGTTCGCTCTTGGTAGCTGCAGCTTTGTGTCAAGCCCACCTGTGGCAATGACGGCGCCGGAAAAGCGTCGCGGCAGCCTCCTCCATCGTTGTATAGTCACACGCAATTCGTTGGTGAACAATGATTTTCGCAGCCGTGGGCAGCTTCATATGACGCATAGTTGAGCCCCGTAACTATTTTTGAGAGAGCAAGAAAAGATGCACTCAAACAGTTGGAATGTTCCTTTTGTGTGCAGAAGTTGAACCGGTAATCAGCAATTTTCCGAATGAGAATTTTTTTTCATTCACCTACCCTAGGGGCCCTTCTGGGCATTACATCCGGGGGGGGGGGGGGTGATTACAATAAGCATAGAGGGGTTTCAGTGAAACAGGCGAACAGCATTAACAGCAATGAAGCAGACTATAAATAACGCTCACGTATACAAAAAACAGTATAACGATTTAACATAAGGATTCAGAGACAAATATTATTCGATGCCAAGCGAACTATTCCGGATATGTACAGATGAGTCGTTGTTACTGTAGACACGACATCGCGCGGTAGATTAATGAGTTTTGTAAGCAATCATGTGCGCATGCAGTTTCTGCAATGATTCTCAGTAATTCCTCATCTAATTAGGAAGGTTGCTAATGCAGATTTCTTAATACATGCAGCTGCTAATGCATGAGATGCTCCAAAATGGGCACGGCCATTTTCTTGAGCTTACTCTTAAACCTAACACCGGGTGTACCAATATTCTGCGGGGAAAAAATGTTAAATCGAGGCACGATTCAGCTTACTTGAAACACGAATTCCCTGCACGCCGCCCTTAAGATCTCTGTGCACATATTGGAGACTTTGTAACAATGCAAGTGGAGTGCCTAAAACCGGCGAGTTTGCGATAAGTGGTTGAACTGGTGCATTGTTTGTATTTTGTCAGCGAACCGTGTCCTATTTCCACAGTGTGCGAGCGTGAACAGGCTATTCTCCAAAAAGTCCGCCAGCGGACCGCGTGGTATAAATTTATATCGGGGACTTGTTGAACCGATGCGGTCTTGACAAACATCAGAGTTTACACATGCGCATCACCTCTCAGTGCTGATTTGTGCATCCCCAAATCATGAAGCGCAGAGTTCGTCATGTCAAATAGACCTTGCATTCCGGGTGCGATGAAAACGGCACACTTATGAACAAAAGTGGCCGTTTTCTTGTTCCCAACGGAAGGAAGACGACGACGAAAAGTGACTAATGCAAATCCCGATCATGCTTATGCTGTAACTGGCAATTCAAATCTCTGTACATTCTAGCGACGATAATTGACTCTTCTATGAGTCCGCGTCACGTCAAGCATGCTTTTACATTCAGCACCTGAGAACACTTGCACGTCTTGTGTGGGCGCACGACTTTGTTCATATAGACCCCTTTTACATGAAAAATACTGAAGCACGTGTAACATTGAGAGGCTTTTGTATGTATGATCGGACTGAATGGCGGATATGGACAATCTTGATGTAGGAAGGGAGACTGTCTTCAAACACAACTTGTGCGCACGGCGTGTCTCCAAGTCTAGAAATTTGCATGACGCAAGTGCATTCTGTCGTAGTCATTATTATTATCGGCAAACATCGGTCGGGATGCAACATCAACCTCATAAATGCCCCCCCCCCCTCACCCCATTTGGTTTGTCTCCTCCCGATTGCAGCCACCCCATGGAGGAACGAGTGGTCGTAATTTGGACATGTTGAGCGCCATGATCCTCCGAAGGGTAATTGTTGGTGCACTGGGATGTAAAACGTCTAGCGCCAGAACATTATTCCGGGAGTTTATTCACATGTATTTAACCACATTGGGTGCAATTACCTCGATAAAAATAGTGCCAAGCAAGTATCGACGCTAAAGAAGAAAAAGTCAACATATATGATGGCTCAAATGATTGGATCATTGAATATTGTTTACATCTCTCTATCCTGCCACTTTCTCTGCTGTACGTTAATTACTCACTCATTCCACATCTGATTCGTATTATACTTCATGCGCAATTACATCAAACTTGTTTTGTTTAGCGGCGACGCTTAGTTGAAACATTCTTTTTTCGACCAAGGGGCGAGGTGGGCTGTTACCGGAGATTGTGCAGTCTGAGGTGCAATGTCGTTAATTTTCTGCTATATTGGCACTAATTATGCTCGTCTCGTTAATGCAACTCTGCAACTAATTCTCGCTTCTTGTGGCCACTGACGAAGCCTTGTTCCAGCCATCCTTGCCTTGAGCGAGCGCTGTTTAATGCAAGCGAACTCGCTGCATTTCCAAAAAGTGTTCCGTAAGGTGACTTTGCCTCAACATGACAATACCTGCGACGGTGTACCCTTCACAGGGGTACGCATTGTGCAATGTGATCAATTTTCGACTACACTGGCGCTAATTACGCCCGTACCGTTAATTTTACCTGTTCTATGAGTAATGCACGCTTCTCGTGTCATTTTGATTACTTTTGCGACTCGCTCGACGTTCTGGAGACGCGACGGGATCATTTATTTCTGGAAGTGTTTACAAGATGATGCGATCCTAGACTCTACAACCCGGTGTGAAGGCAGCTAAAAATAACTAGTCTTCAAAAGCGATGCCTTGCCTGTTCAGGAGCCTCAGATTACTCGTAGGGTCCACGGACATAGAGACCGCACCAGTGCTATGAAGCTTTCTTCACGGTAGGCACATTTGCTGACGATGACGCCTGAAGTAGTCTTTTTCTATTTTCTATTCATCTCGAAGTCGTCGCCCGCGGAGCTGCGGCTCTTCGAGTACAGCTCAGTGGCTTCGCTGTCAGCGTCGCTTGACACGCTTCCACGTTTCCTGGACGCGACCCCACTCGACGGCTGCGTGTCAGGAAAGTCCTCGGAGATTAGGCATCCATTTGTGTTTAAAGCTAATCCTTTGTTCCTGGTTATCCGCTGTCTTCTTTGTGATTGACAGTGCAGGCATGGAACCTAATTATACCAAAATAAACATTCGTGCTACAAATATATGCGCCTTTAACTATTTCATACTCGACTCGGTATTCGATATTTACGATTCATCAGACTCGTATACAAAAAGTTTATATTCAGCCATCTATAGTAAGACATAAAACGAAAGTTGCGATTAGGGAGGTCATAATAAAAACAAAGAGGATCGGCAATATAAGTTAATAAAAATTAAAACATAAATAAAGACCTAACGACAAATCAATTTAAACTAAATTTGGCTAAAAATATAAACAATATGGTCTGAATTCAACGCTTCAATTGCAATGAACCTAAACGAGAATCCTGGATGACAGGGCATATCTTCCCATCGCTGGTGCCAAGAGACGTGACACCCATGGACAGGAAAATTATGAACAATCATATCTGTTCATCAAAAACAAAGCGGTGTTTCTAACGTTTTTTTTAACCCTAAGATAAGAAATTGTCGACAACAAATTTTAAAAAAATTCTCTATGGTCTCAGTTTACTTAGAAAAAGTCGCAGCTTCGCACAAAAGGCGATGCACCGATTGCTATAGCAAATTAGTATATAGCTATACGAAGTAAGGGTTCTGTCGGCCGTATAAACTTGTTTCGCTATATTCTTAATGAAAGAAAGAAAAATAGAAAAAAGTTCGAAACGGAATACCTTCGTGTGAACTTGATTACTGGTAATGCAAGTGTTTTCTTTTAAAATTTTCTTAAGATCGCTTCCTTCACCATCGGCAGGTACAGCAAGATTTTTGAATATGCTAAAGATGTGCTCTTTTTTCAAAAGTTCTGAATTTATGATGATAATTCATCCACGGGAGTAGAACATTTCGTGCCGTTCAAGTTCCAATTTGAAAGACAAACGAAGCTAAATAGAAGGTGTTTAATTATTCATCACACCTAAATAGTTAATCGAACTACTCAACCATAGAAGAGCTGTTGATTTCGTAGATATGAGCATCATAGCAATGAGTAACCGTATTTATACCGTTGGCATGGTCAGATGCAGCAGGCTACTTCGCGTGCTGGCCCGACATACCACGTTCTCAGTGCGGAACTCATGAAGTTTTAGAAACAATCGACTGCACCTCCTGGATGCAAACACCCCGTCTTTGCATCCCACGAGGTCTCCGATGACGTGAAACTATCCTGCTTTATCCTTATTGAAATTACTGGAACAGTGCTTGTGATAACTTTGGTCACGAGGAGAGCCTTGAACATGTGTCACTGTCCTCGATAGATTGTTGTAGTGCCCATATGATCACTCACAACTGCCCAAGCTCGCGTTGCTGACCATTGTCAGAGCAAGTATTGAAATACCGACCTAATCAGCCGCAGACTCTGAGGGCTAAGAAATTATTCGTAAAATTCTTAAGGACAACATACCTGCACAAGCGACTTTAATACTGACAAGTATTAACTGTTATCGTGTACGTGTTGTGGACGGATTTGATCACGTGCACTTGATCTGTCTCTCCGTTCTTCCTTCTTATCTTTCTACCTCCCAAGTCAGCCGGTGTAGCGTAGCAACACCAAATTTTTTGTTCTGGTAACCTTCCTTCCTTTATCTCTTCTTTCATCTCCCTCTTTTGCCTGGGCGAAAACAGCGCCCTCGAAGCCGACGGCTCTGGCCGGGGCTTCAGTATTCTGCAAACGTTAACTGTCGCAGCTCTCGCACCGGAAGTGTTGGTGCTTGCAGTCTAGGCGTTGTCGACAGCAGGTTCGAGTGCCGGGAACAGTGACGTCCATGCACCTTAATGTTAGGCACCACGTGTAGCTAGAAATAATTATGGTTGGAGAAGAGTCATCATATAAATATGAAATATAAGATAATAAATTTTCTGACTGTCATCAAGTGTAGAGTACAACATTCCAGGAGGCACCTTGGTACTGGCAGTCCCAGACAGGTTATCAGAAGCTTTTGTAGCATAGGATACATCTCTCACGGAGTCGCTGGAAGAGTTCGCGTGTTGCGCACAAAAGGAAGATTAGAGGAAGAGAAGGAGAGCACACGTGCGGCACAGCCGCCAACGCGTTGCACCGACAACTTGGAGATGCAATTAATCGTCCGCAGGCCCAGACGCTGAGCTCCACGGGGAGTGGGACAGGAAACAGTCAGCCAGCGCGGTACGTTCGGTCGCGCGCGAACACGCATGCACGGAGGAGCCACTGGATTAATCTTGTTATCGCCAAAGGGAACTTGCGTGCTCAGGACGCAACGGCTACCAGGCCACCGTAACTAGGGCGGTAAAGATGTAGATGGCGAAACGTGGTGTGACTGTTTACCAGCAGGGCATTCGCTTAATCGGTGCCGCGGGTTCAGTGTGGGGGGCGCAAGTCTCGCCGGGGCCACCAGTCCCGTTGCGAAAACAACACGTTATTAACGCTGCTGACGCCGAAAACATTTCACAAGGTGACGTACTGTAGAACAGAAACATGGACAGGGCGCTATTTTTTAGACTCTTGGAGCAGCTCCGCGCGAAGTCAGTGGTTGTGGCACAGTCTGGCCTTGCGTAGTTATTGTGGAATATTTAGCAAAGGATCGCATCGCTGGCGAAAATAAAGAAAAATATAGCGCGTGCGTGCGTGCGTGTGTGTGTGTGTGTGTGTGTGTGTGTGTGTGTGTGTGTGTGTGTGTGTGTGTGTGTGTGTGTGTGTGTGTGTGTGTGTGTGTGTGTGTGTGTGTGTGTGTGTGTGTGTGTGTGTGTGTGCGTGCGTGCGTGCGTGCGTGCGTGCGTGCGTGCGTGCGTGCGTGCGTGCGTGCGTGCGTGCGTGCGTGCGTGCGCGCGCTTTGAGACACGTACTGTAATCTCTCGAAAAAGAAAGAGGTGGGTTAGACAACAACAAAAAGAAAAACATACAGTTCACAAATTTTACGCATTGTGTATAAATATGTTCATACAAAGAGGAAATGAAATATTTCACAGAATGCAGTATCTGACAAAAGGCAGCATTTGCGTAGAGCAAGTCAACTGGTTATAACAGAAGACAAGAGCTCACTTGGTAACACGACAGTAGAATAGGTAATAAAGCGCATGTAAAACACCTTGCAAAGTCGCTCATGAACACGTAATCAGACAGCGCATTCAGTTACGTTATTGTACGGAGAAAACACAGGAAATTTTTTAACATTTCGGTGCGGGTAGTGTGCGGGAGCAAGTTGTGATGGTGACGGCTTCGGGATATGCGGCTTCATTTGCGCTTTTCTGTGCTAACGAGTCATCTTTTCACCTGGAAAAATATCGAGAGCTCAAAAAGGTTATGCTCTATCCAAGTCTGGTTAAGTATTTCCCGTCGGTGAACCTTTGTAGGGTAAAGGCGCCAAAGAGGCCGCTTTTCCTCAAAGTTCTGTTATTAGAAAATTAAAGGAAGATAGGGACAGAAAGAACACCCGGAAACGTTGTCCCAGGCTCGACAGCTTCCCGAGCACCTGGAGTTCGCTTTCTAAGTTCACTTGCAGGCTAGATCCACAACCGAATGTTGCCTCGATGTTTAAGCCCAGTCTGGTTCAGCCTGTTCGGACCAAATGCGAGTAGTTGTCGATGCACAAAGTGCACGCGAAACGTTTGTTTAGCCACGAAGAAATATTTTCATTGGCCCTTTTCAGGCTGTACTGCGATATGTGAGCGAAACGGTAAAAGCTTTTGTTGGCATCGCTTACATAACTTAGCTGCACGCTGTATGCATGGTGTTCTCAGATCAAAGCCGAAATCGGAGAGCACTCCTGAAGAAATCTGGGAGAAGGTAGGTTATTTTACGGGCACCGGAAAAACACGGCGGGGTCACATTAACCTTGCCCTGAAAGCTATAGGAAACGCTGAACAAGAGAGAAAGTATCGCGGATTGTGATCGTCCATTGTTACGTCGCGTCGTGGAGCACACGTGCGTAAAATGTTGTGTACTTCTGTGCAGTCGATTTCACTCAAGCGGACTTAACGAAAACCGGCAGGCAACCAACTCGGCGCCTTCAAGAGAGTATGAACTTCGGTGAGTTTGTAATTCAAAAAAACTTTACAGACGGGACATAGGCGAAGAAACAGGCACAACCGCGCCGTGTTTGCTCTACCTGTTTCTCTGTCGGTGTCGCTTTCGTAATGCTCTTTTACAAGTCTACCTTAAAGATATTTTTTATTGCGGAGCTTAACGTGCCAAAACCACTTCCTGATTATGAGGCGGGCCGTAGTGGAGGACTCCGGAAATTTCGACCACCTTGGTTTCCTTAACGTGCACCTAAATCTAAGTACACGGGTGTTTCCGCATTTCGCCCCCACCGAAATGCGGCCGCCGTAACCTGGACTGGATACCGCGACCTCGTGCTCAGCAGCCCAACACCATAGCGACTGAGCAACCACAGCGGGTTATACCTTAAAGATACGTTTACCAACACCGTAAAAGCTAGATGCAACATAAGTTGGGAAGAAATTTATAAAATGGCCAGTAGCAGATAGCACAGTCGGAACTCGAAGAGGCGGACATCGCATGGACAAAAATCGGAATGCGTAACTAACTAATTAACAAAAATGCACGATATTAACGTGTTAACTAATTACAAGACTGGAGATATTACAAATTGCAGATTGCAGCAGGTATTTCCATAAGGAATATTCATTTGGAACATATTCTGAATATGACACCAGTTTTGAGATATCCAAGTTCGAAGTGGGGGCGAAGAAATACATTGGTGTTCCAGTTATTATTCTCTTACAACACTTAAGAAAGCATTTTGTTAAAAAGTGGAAGGAGTGCACCACAACTTTGACCGCGCCTGTTTCAATACTGTCCTGAATAGCTAGAAAGTCGATAAGAGATTTTTTTAATAATTATAGAAGGAGAGTGCAAATAGTAACATCTTTTTAGTCGAATCAAATACGGATATTAAAAAAAAACGACCTTCGAGCATCGAACTGAATGCCGAATATTTCCTCATTTCTAAGCAAGATGCAATGTAATGTTCGTACGAGATCAGTTTCGTAAAAAAACGCTTTCTTTACATCATTTCATACATGCATGTAATGCCGTCCAGAATTGGACGTCCAGTGAAGTAAGGACGTTGTAAATGATAAACAACTGCTTTCAGTTATATGGTGCACGATGACAATGAGACTAGCGTAACAATAGAACAGCCTGTCCCCAGATGCACGTAGGTGTTCGGTTTGTTGTCGGAGATATGTGAAATTACAGCAAAGCAGGATGTTTTAATGAAATACAAAGATGGTGCGACTTGTCGAATAGAATATTGCTCTTCTTATATCAAAGCAATTGGTACCGTATGCACAAAAAAGCTCTGGGGCTCGAATTGTTCATAAGAGAAAATTCCAGCCAATGCCTGATGTTGGACATAATACTAACGGAGCTGGTCGGCCAGTGAAAAAAAGCACTTACGAATGGAAAACTTCGTGAATTCGGCCCTCATTCCTAGGCTACATAAAAGCGAGTCATTTGTATTGAAGGACTGGAAATTATTCAGCCGTAGACATTCTAACCGTTGCGTTTTCTTAGGAACTGGTGCCTATGCTCAACAACGCAGCTCTTCAGCTCTAGAATTATTCGGAACTGACTCCACATGCATTGGTCTTTCTCCTTCGACACTGCAATCAACGTTGCTAATGCGATTAGCACGCTTCTTATGTTTCACCATCTTTGCGGTATCTACAAGGTGTGCCATAAATACTATCACAAGCTTTATTCCTAATATTCTGATTGAGAATTAAAAGAAAACTGTCAGGAAATTCCTTGTAGGCAATTTATCTGATGTATTAAGAACGCAACCCGACACATTTTATTCAATATCTCCTCTGCTGGCCTTTATCACCGCCTTTCAGCGTTCAGGGTACGCTTCATCCATGGCCCTCAAGGTAGCCCCAGGGGAATTTTTCCCTGTGTTCGGTTCAGCGATGTTTTAAGGGCCACCATGCTGGTGTGCTGGTGGGCGCGGGTCTCTTTTTTAAGAACAGCCCACACACAGAAGTCCATTGGGTTTAGGTAATGGAAGTTCACCGGCCATTCTTCAGATGGAATGGAGTCGGGTGCGAGAGCGTGAGACCACCGCTGTGGTGTTGATTTGCTCTTCAATTGTTCTGCTAGACCAACGTCCTGCTACAATTTCCAAGACTGCTCACCAAAGTGGTACTGGTATCTCACAAAATTCGTGTGAATATATTCTTAAAATTTTTGTAAGTGTCGATCTTTGCGCCTTTTGGCTTAAAAACAAGAAAAATACGGCTTGTGGTGGTTACGCCACACGAAACTGTGACAGACGCCTACTGAAAGTTTTCAACAGCTTTCCAACTGGCCACATCAGCAATCTCAGACGTCGGAGCAAGCACAAGAGAGTTCTGAGCCTTGTGGCTTGCCTCTAACACAAAAATTTTCTCATTGGTGCAGGCAGTTGCCAAGTGTTCACCCTTCGCGGCCCATGCCAACAGCAGCCTGCATCTTTCTCATCTTCCTTTTCTCGGCGCTTCCGTCTCTCCATGCCAATTCTCTGTAATCGTATGGGAACGTCTTGAGTTCCTTTCGCATGGCTCTTCTTAGTGGTTTCCTCGACAGATTCAGCTCCGAGGCCAGCTCTTTTGATGCTCCTCCGTGGCTGGCATTGGATTTTCTTTCTTCCAACTTTCTTAAACTGAGAAGTTGTCACAGGGACAGCACAACCGCTGTGGTCTACGTCTTTAAGCTTGTTACGCATGAGTTCCCAGTGGACAGTCTTAAGGGGAATTTTATCATTTCTGGAACCTAGGAAGGGTAGTGTTCGGCCTTGCTCATTGACAAAATTGCAGCACGATACTGTCTAGGGCACGCCGTTTTCCGAAAAATCAGCAAACCAGCATGAAACAGGGTGGAAATGCACAAAAAAATCTAGAAGAAAAGTTTGAAGAAATGGAGTGGAGAAATGTTGAAAAATCATAGGCACAATTAGCAATCGAAGTGTGTGACAGCAGTTGTGGCGTGCACTTTTATGTGTGTTTCTATAGTAGGATACAACTTAAAAAACAGCAGCTGGCAACCAAGGCACACGGACCACACGGGGTTGTGTTACTCCGCAAGCCAATCACAGAAGCAAACAAAATTGTGGTCATGCGACCTTTCTGAATTGTCGTCGTACTTGATACCTCCAGAAGGTCCGCTGTTCCTGAAGAGTCTTTTCGTCGGCGGAAGCGATGAGCTGTGCAACAGACATGGACAAAGTGAATAGGGTCTGAGCATTTCACTCATCAAAAGTCCGCGGTGCAGTTCATTTCATTGCTGAGCCCGTTTTACTCATGAAACTTCACTGCCAACTGAAGTGATGCTTGACAATAAATAGCTTTAGCGAAGCAAGCGTTTTATTTCAGTTCAATAAAGCATTAGTCTTTCACAGTTCCACAGTAATAGACGAGTGAAAACATATAAGATTACGTACTAATAATTTTATTTTTGTGGTTACCGGCTTATTTAGGCAACAGAGAAACTTTGAAGCTCGAACTATTTGCAGCCTCGCGGTGGAACAGTGGCTAGCGGTTATGAGGGCCAGGGCGGGGCTTCACTGCAGACTTAAGTTGTATCTGACTATAGTGACGTCTTTACGTTTTCCCGCCAACTTTGATCACTGGGTGGTCTGTGGTCCCGGCTGCTGTGCTGAGGGAACTGTGCTAGAAACCAACCGTTGGACCAACTTGCGTCACTGAGTATGAGACACTGCATGGTATGCGCCGCTGCTCAATAGAACTCTTTCACACCAACGTGGGTCGCTGGGTATGTGCCACTGGGTGTGTGCCACTCTTCAACTTAAAAAAAACCTTTAACGTTTATCCGGTGCTGAGCGAAATACATATCCAAACATGCGCCACGCATGAACTTCACGGTGGCGCTTCTAAACGCCGCAGCGTCTGCAGAGGGATGCGCGAGAGAGGAGCCCGGCTGCATACACGCCTCACACGTAAGGTGTTTCGGCTGTGGCAATACGGTGTGGCGCTGCATTGCTTTAATGCGAAACGCATAGCGCCGACATTTATCGTGAAATGGGTTCTGTCGTAAATTATTTTCTTTTATATTCGAGCGGTAGCGGATATTCGTCAATTTCCAATAGTAACTCCCCAATCATGTACGAATCGAATAGGAAACACTATTCAGTTCTTATTCACATGTCGAACATCCACGCACCCTATAAATTAGCCCATTATGTAGCTACAACACACACACACACCTATGTATATATATATATATATATATATATATATATATATATATATATATATATTCTTCCCGACTTTATGACACGCGTCTTGGCCAAGGTCCCTGTTTCGTGTCGTTCATGCAAGGAATACGACCTTGTCAAGTGTGAGTTGGCGATATAGTCATCCTGGTTTCTTTGCTGCTGAATTTATTCAGTGCAGGAAGGAGAGGGAGGCGCACGTGTAATGAAGGTGCTGTCAGCGGACATGCACGGTGATAGCAATCATTTGAACATCCGCTTGGCTTTATGAAGCATGTAAAGTGTCAATGACCCAAACACACACACACACACACACACACACACACACACACACACACACACACACACACACACACACACACGCACACGCACACGCACGCACACGCACACGCACGCACACGCACGCACACGCACGCACGCACGCACGCGCACACACGCACGCACGCACGCACGCACGCACACGCACACGTGCCTAAATGCTTCGTTTACGCAAGAAATTAGGCTTCCCTCGCTTCAATGTTGCCCTCTCCTTATTCCATTTATTACTTCAATTTCGATTTGGGAATGGAAAGTGCGATCCAACACGCCCTTCGTAGTTGCCATATCTCGACCACCTACGCTATTTCGAGAGCCAAGAAAGCGTGGATTAGAACCACCTGTGTTATCTCTGACTGGTTCAGAAATTGATTCCGCCGGGTTTCTTCGTCGTTTTTGGCAAAAATTAGGCGCTGCCTGCATTTGAGTTTCCAAGAAAAGACACTCCTGCTGGCTCGAAATTACTCCCTCTTCTGAAAGAAGCACTTAACGCAAATCAGCTGGAATAGTAAACCCCTGAATAGCCCAATAGAAACCCTACACTGTCGTTCCGATTGACGCTCTAAATTTATCTGCAACCTTGTAGTCCGGGTCCGCATATGCGAACCTCTTCCTTTGTAAGAACGGTTTGCTACTGGCTGACGACTTCGGCGTCACCTGAGCCGCTGTCGTGATTGACTAGTGCCTATTCTTAGGTGCTGCTCTTCTACGTGAGCGCCTTTACATACCTGGGATTTGGTTTCAAAGAAGCCCTGCAGCACGTTGTGAACATGGTGAGCAGGCCGGTCGCCCGCCGCTAGACAACGCTATTATGAACGCGTGAGCCATATAATATTTCTGCCGTACATCAGGCAACGTACAATTTCGTTCAGAAAACGAACTATCCCCCCTCTTTTTTTTTCTGAACATTTTCAAATCCCCTCCCCTATCGATGTCTACTGTTAAACACTTAAAGACATCATAACTATTCGGTATGTTTACTCAGACGTAACTTGTATCGAAGAGGAGCAGTTGAAGGCAGAGTAGTAGTAGTTTAAAACGTACTTTACACTAAAATGTCAAGAATGAAGCGGGGCCTTCAGTCACCCAAGTGATTCGGCAAGCTTGAGATCGGCAGTGAAAACGGCTTGGCCGCACTACGGTTAATGCTTTAAGGGACCTCCATCAGTCCCCATGGCAAATTACGGCTATGCAATTGAAATTGCAAAACGCCGTCCAGGGGTCGTTTTGCGAAAGAATTTTTCAGATCGGTTCATTACTGGAGGAGATATAATACCCGGTTACCATACCGCCAGGAGGCGAGTGCGACTGCCAACTCCCACTCTCTCCCTTTGCCTCGTGTAGCGTCCTCAAGAGACGTTCCTTCTCCGCTTTCTCCAATACCCAAACCACACTGGATTCACATGTCGAGCCCCCACCTGCTTTTTTTTTAAATGATAACTGCCTGTTTTGCTGCGCATTGAACGATTTACCGATGTTGTGTTTAATGGTGAGCGACGTAGCTTGGAGTGCGTATTACGCCGCGGTATTTGCGCGTGTGACCTTGACGCTCTGGCTTGGAGCTGAGGTTCCTCGAGAATGAGGGCGCGCGGCGTTTGGTTTAAAATTAAGCTGCTGTCGGCGGGGCGCGGAACGCTGTAATACTTTGCAGATGCCACCGTCAGCGCGTGATGCATACGCTTCGTTTGTCTGTTTAAAATGGCTAAACCTTATGAAGGGCCCTTTAAACATTCGCATTACCCACTCGTAACCATTTTTCTTCAATTATTTTTTTACAGCGAAGCTGTTTATGACTAGGTTCTGGCGGATCTCGTCTCCGTGGACATAGACCAACAGTTTTTCATACGTGGGCGCTTCCCGAAGATAGTGCAATGCCGGGCCGACCCGCGCCGGAGGTGAAGTAGGCGTTAAGCATCCCCAATCGTGGGCCGATCTGGAAGACAGTGCAATACCGTGCCGACCCGCGATGGAGGTTAAGCTGGCCTTAAGCGCTCCCCATACTTGGGCCGACCCCGAAGATAGTACAATGCCGCCAACCCGCGGCGGAGGTGAAGCAGGCGTTAAGCACTCCCCATGCTTGGGTCAACCCGGAAGATAGTGCAATACTAGGGCGACCCGCGGCGGAGGTGCAGTTCGCCATTAAGGGGCCCACATAGACAGCTTCGCTGGTCATCCTTCTTCACCTAGTGGAAGGGCACTGAATTTTTTAAATACTCGTTTAGATTTGCTCCATCGTTGTAGTTTCTGTGGGGCCGAAGGTCGCTCTCATATCTATAGATATTCATACCAAGTTTGATGTGAACGTCCGCGTGTGGGCCTAGAGTGAGCAGCTACGTGCCTCGGGCGCCCCGAAAGTAGGGGAGCGGAATTTACGTATGCGTACCCCTGCATGAAATACATTAGTGTAATGCATACTTTGCTTCATACCAGGAAATTTGCGGTACGCAGCTAGGGGTAGGTTCATCTATGCCTCACTCATTTAGGGGCTCTTCATTTAAAAAAAAAGGACGCATGCCATTGTAAGATTGTTGTTAGTGTGATTTTGCTTGAAAACATATGTACAATTGAAAGAGAGAAAGATAACTCAAGGAGCAGGCTGCCAACTACCACCAGAAATGGCACAACGTCTGGCTGGGCTTGTGGAAAGCGAGGAAAGAAACATAGAACCTTGTTACCGCAGCCGGAAGCCCGATGCACCACCCATTACGCCACATATGCATGAGCACTTCTCTCGTGCTGTACGCTAACTAGCGATTTAAGATTATTGGCGCGTGCGTGAGGTCAAATAGCACAATTTGCACAATCGCATAGCACATATATACCGTGAGACTCGCCGCAATTTCCCACAAACAGCGCCGCTTACCTATATAATCCACGCGAAAATATCACTCTCTATAAAACGTGCCATATTTATAGTGCATATAGCTGATGTTTTGCTCTAGTCAATTTCTATTGTTATTAGAAAGCTCATGAAGATATGACGATGTAACAGCTGTGGTGATTTACCAGGTCGTATGCGCTCACAATCACGACGCTACCAAAAATTACATTATTTAAGTGTAATTAAATACGAGCCACACCGATTGTTCATCGTAGAAATTTTTTCTGTGGCCGTCAAAATGCGCTACTACAGCGTCATACGTAGACTACATCTCTGTAAACACTAAAACCTCAACTTTAACGAGTATGCCAAACAAATATGCGGTTAATACATTACTTTTGTCTCGCAAACTCGGAGTATTCAGGTGAAATAAAAGATATGATTTACAAAAAGGCTATCTAAAAGTGTTAAGGTATGCACTGAAGAAAGTTGTGCTAAAATAAAACATGAAAAGGAAATCTCGCCGTCCCGACCTTGTCAAAGTGGATGTTCAGGGATGCTGTTGAGAACCTCCACTACAAGTGCTCAGGGGGGTACTCAATGCTTTATGACTTTCGAGTAATGGTAGTAGTACTATTTTAGAGTGATGGTAGGAATGGGAGTAATGGGTAATTTTGGCAGCACGCCGTCGCCCATAGCGGTGTTACCACAACATTAAGATCAGTCGCTAGGCTGATAGTTTTACATACGAAAGGCTAGAGACGTCACACCATGTTGCAAGCTGGCAACGTCCTGGCAGCTTGCGCAACAGCAATCTTTACCGAGAAACTTATGCGGGGAGCCCTAGGTGCTTCGCATTGCTATCACGAGCGCCTTATCATCAATTCATCAGTTTGTTCTTTATTTAAACGTATGCTGTTCTGTATGTTGTATGCGTGATACCAAAGAATGTATGCGCCGTTCGCTTCATTGTGCTGAGTGCTTCTAGCCTCTGCCTTACGGGACCATGATCCAGTGCATTTTTTGCTTGTTTACGGGAGTACGAGTTCTTAGAGCTTACGGTCGTATGAGCCATTGACGATGATAGTTTTCTATCGACGCGCGCGAAAGAATCCCCGGACCCTAGCCATATAGAGCCTTTCTGTAAAAGCGAAAAAGCAGACACTATTAGGCAACCGCCGGCTTCAGTTTTTCACTCCCACCGTAGTAAGGTCGGATTAGCTGTGTATTTGCCCAGAGCGAGGCAAATCAGCACTTTGATTCCATTTCTCGGGACATTTGCAGAAATTTTTTTAGGCCGCACTCCTCTTTAATGAGGAAATCCGTGGTCGTCGCTTTTGGGCAGAGATCCTGGCAAAGCTTTTAAACGTTCTTGCACCAGATGAAGCTACACCTATCATGAAATGTCCGTGATTGCTAAGCAATACAGTATCAATGCACTATATACTCGTACTGACCGCTCTACATGGCTAAGAAAAATCAGTACAGGAAGGAGTTTCCAGGAGACGCTCTTACCTGTAGTGCTTTTGCCTCCATTGCTTTTGCCTCCATTACACCATATGAAGTATGAACCAGTTAGCCTAGCAGCAAGCAGTGATGCGACTTTGTTTTATGTTGTATACCAGAGAATCCGACACATAGTCACTTCGAACAGTTTGGTAGCACACACCGACAGTTCGAAACTAGATATTTGGTCATTTGTTTAAGTTTTATTACCAACTAGACATTTGAAATTACAGTATCTGAACTTAAGTTTCGCCGAATGAGACGCATGCAAATGTCTGATAACAGTGCCTGTAGACATCAAACAAGCGCCATATAGAGGAAACGCGTCATCGGTGCTGAGCAGCCTTTGTGTATATGTCATGCTCCCTGCAAGCGTGTGTAAAGCAATAAGTTTGCAAAGCGTATGCTTCGCTTAGCAATATCGCAGTATGATTTTGATAACGTCGAGCTTAATTAAAGTGAATGTGTCCCAAATGGCGCTCATTTGTCTTGGTCAATCGGAGTCCATTATTTCGTTTCCACTTCCTTAATATATTCCCACAAGCGTATCTGTCGCCGTCGTTATATTAGAGGAAGGAGAAAGAACAAGATAATCTTGCCATCACCGCCGCTTGGTTAGACAACATAGCGGCAAGAAGACCTACCCTGGGCGTCAAAACGATCGCGGCGTCACCTCGCGGAGCCGAGGCGACGCATGCATGGCTCGGCCCGCACTGCTTTTTGGTCGCTGGGGCGACAGCGGAAACGAGGCACCGTCCTTCCACCCCCCCCCCCCCGGGGGGGGGGTTGCTAATGAGCGTCGCCGAGCGTGTGGCCACGGTCTCTTGGTTAATTAAATGCGGCCGGGACAAAGCCTGCGCGAGGCCCTGCCGGGGCCAACAGCCTGCGCTCCTGTGTCGTGTGCTCCAGCCGCGAGCGGAGCCTTGGAACGCCGGGGCGCGGTTATGACGGGCTCCGCGCGAGCGTGAACGTTCTTCTCGCCGGCGACGGCAAACCGTGGTTTTAACGACGGTGCGATACGGACACACGGAGTTCAGAGCTAGTGCACCTTGGCGTTCACGCTCGTGCGCGCGTGTAATATAGCCTGACATCTGAGCGAGACATGGTGCCGGCAGACAAACGACGTATGGAATGCTTTTGTCCTCTCTGCCACTACAGTCACTCATGTCGAGGACCTGCAGAAGAAACAAGAGAGTTTTGAAACGCGCACAGCGCCGTGTGTTCTTCGCATTGTGTTTTGTTGTTGTTGTTGAGCTTGCATATATACCCGACTTGCTTTATAGCCTGAGTTGACGGTAATTTTACTGCCTCTTACGTAAATGTTATGTTACTCGCGTACTTAGGGCGTTATACTGTATGCGCGTTATGTCCTTCCTATAGTTTCCTATAGGCGTGTTTTAATTTTCTCTTTGTGGACTTGAAGCCATATACATCGGCGTTGTCAGCGTAAAAGTGTCAGTGTGAAAGTGTATTTGCTTTGTATCATTAATTATTCACTAAGCATACAACTATGATGTCAATTTGTCTTCTCTTGCTTTATTATGAGAAAAAATGATGCTTTATGTACTATTATTTTTCGTACTGGTGTATAATAATTATTTGCTTTCGCTTCTGTGTTTACCCTGTCACTTTAATTATTCACTTTTTGCTTGTATATTTACTCTGTCATTGCTCCTACAGATTGGACGGTGCTTAGCCAAGCTGCAGTATCCGCAGCTTTTTCGCCGTCTCCCCTTTTTCACAGATGTTTTTGTTTGGTGAAAATGAAACAGTGACTGACTGACAAATAACCCTTTTCTCGTCAAATCACCGAAAGCCGACTAGCTTCTTGCTCGCTTAACTCTACAATGCCACCCTTTCTTCGGCGAAATACCTCAGGTGACAATCCTGATTGAGACGGCCACCCAGAACGAGCAGTATTTTTTATTCAGGCTACCGCCAAGGTGCCTGAAGGATTTTGCGTCCCGAACCTGCACATTGGCTATACTATGGGTCCCATAATGGAAGGGCTACGGACTTGAATTTTTTACCACACGTATTCCTAGACATGCATCAAATTTCACTATACGAGCGCTTCTGCCTTTTTCCACCACTAAAGAAGGCAGTTAGCCCATGTGGGATGCGACCACCAGCAGCTTCGTTCTTAGGAGATCAGCACCATATAGCCACTGATTTACAGCGGTGAGTGGCACCGCGATAAATTGTTGCCTTCACACCAATACCCGTTCATTCAACTTTTGTGGCGTCCCTCGCAGATAGCATAGTTATATTTTACTGGTAGAGGTCGCCACTAATTAACGCTCAATTTTTCCTACTTAGGATCCGACCCCTGGCCCGCAGCGTTTGAGCCATTGTTCAATTGTAGGCGTCGTCATCGTCATGGTGTCGTCGTCGTCGTCGTCGCTTTCCTTGTCGTTGATGGACCAGCGAGCGACGCTT
Source organism: Dermacentor variabilis (assembly GCF_050947875.1). NCBI lineage: Eukaryota > Metazoa > Arthropoda > Arachnida > Ixodida > Ixodidae > Dermacentor > Dermacentor variabilis. The sequence continues at coordinate 86,417,821 of NC_134568.1, forward strand.
TGCACGTGACTCGAGACTTTCCTGAAGTGGTCCTCCACAACTGCTCGATGCGATGCCTACGAAACTTCCATTTGTTTTACTTCTAAAAAATGCTAGGCAGGAAATTAAGCCTCTATTGTTGTTTCTGTACTGAGTGCATTAGACGTATTGACGAGGTGTCATAAATAATGTACAGAGAAGTACGTGAATCCTTCCCCAGCTATTTACTTCCTGGTTCCAAGAAGCTGCGTGATTCAGTTTCCTCGGTAGTCGGGCGACGCACTTTCACAATTCAATGAACGAAGCGCTAACGTTTCCTTTTTCCTGCAGCGCCGGCAGACAACTCCGCCGCTGTCAGCCATAAAACTCCCTCTGCTTTATATTCAGCAGTAAATGCATTTACCTTATTCCCTTCTTGCTCTAATAAAATTGCTCTTCGGTGAGAAATATCAGCTTGTGCAACAGAATCAATCATCCGCAAGTACTTCCGTGCGGCCTCGTTGGAAAAATTCGGAAAGCGTTGGTGATGCGGTCACCAGACCACGGTCTCTGTTGTCTCAATTGCGCCCGTACCGCTATTTTGGAAGTACGTATCCCTGCCCACTGCGGTAGTTGGCATCATTGCTACTAACCTTTCTATTGCTGCCACGACCTCTCGATTTCGCCGGCGCCGGCTTTCCGAAGGCAAAAATTGTTTAAAATAAATGAAACAGCAGCGATGATGTTTCCTTCTAACCATATGAGCCAAAGTATCGGCATTAAGGGTCCCACGGGGAAAAATCCACCTTCTTCGCAGCCTACAGACCTTGCAATTGACAGCTGCCGCCTGAATTTCACAACGCGAACGCCGCAGTATAGTCATGTTTAGGCTGCGTTTAAGATAAGGTTTAAGGTATGATGCGAACCCTTGGTTCATATCACAGGCTGGCAAAATAAAGGAAATTCCCTCAGATTTACTCACAAAATATATCTTTTACTAAGGGCTCACTCGGACTCACACTCCACCAAAATTATACTTATCCGCGCTCACTTGGACTCACGGTTTAGTCTAAGTCTAAGTGAATTTGAGGCAAGTCGACTCATGAGTGAGTTTGTAAATTTATAGTTCGTATGCACTTCTTCTATTGTGTATGTCGTCTGACGCAATCTCCGTTCGACGCATGACAGCGGCTAAGTCGGTGTTCACTGGGAAGGAAAATTTTATGACAATACATGAAATACAATTGAATCGTGCTTACGCTTTTGTGAACATTGTGGTACATTATGGCATATTTTTACTCCTGTTGGTTGTACACAAATGCTACCGAAGTACCTTTATATCGCGCAACGGCGCTTATGGAGAACTTCTCGAAAATGTATCGCTAAAATGTGCTCACTCGCTGATGGCGCTGATTTGGTATAGTATATCTAGTTGCTTTCTTGGTATTTTAGGTTCTCACTGTCTTCATTTAAAAGAAACTGTTGAATACTTCATATTTGTCGGGCACACGAAGGTTCGATTCGCTCCCATGGATGTTTCCAGATTTAACTGACGGTACTAGAGCACCGTCCCCGCCAATCATCGGCTCAGAAGGCAGTGTAGGCACTTTTGTGCTTTCTGAGAACGTTTGGTTTGCACGAGCGGCTTTGACTCAATGACCGTCTGTGCATGTCTCTATACACACTCTCTCTCTCCCACTTCTTCCTTGGTAGTCAACCAGACTCTTGATTGGTTTACATCCCTGCGTCTCTTATATCCCCCTCTCTCTCACTCTCTCTCTCTCTCTCTCTCTAAAGTGGCCAAATCTGCGGTCGCACTACCATTCGGAACAGAAGGAGGATAATAAGGGAAAAAAACAAGAAAGGAGTCCAACTTGACGCGGCACGGCTGGCCGCATTTAGGACTATTAGAACCTGCGAGATCGGGTCGCACCCGTGTCCTACACTATGCGAGGCCCTCTACAACGGTGTTTGTCATGGCCCCAGTGTTTCCTTGAGACTTTATAGGCTCCGTTAAGCGTCCTTCGCGCTGTATCTCCGCGTTGCTCAACTTTCTGCTGCACTTGTCGCTCAACTCTGCCTCCTCTTGCGTAAAATCAAACACTTCTTCCGCACACGCTTCCTAGGAGGCATCAACCAGCAGAGTTGTGGGAACTTGCACAATCACAACACAGACTTCAGCGAAGTATAACAGGAGACTAATATGATGCGATGCCCGGCGACGCAGACCCAGGGCTTAATTAATTGGCCCGGAAGTGATTTTTTGCCATTGGCCGAACGCCTTTACTAATATGTCTGGCCACAAGATTGGCTCGCATTTGCTCTTGGGGACAATTCTAACGCGATAGCGTTTTTGGGAAACACGTGCTCCGTTTTCTATGAATACGGGTGCCGCTTACAAATAACGCTCTTGGATGACACTTTTGAACACGGAGAAAAAAGAAGAAAGCCTTCAATGATGCAAAGCTTGAAACATATCTCTTTCAAGCTTTGACATCACTCGTGGTATGTAGCACAATGCTACCCTCTTGGTCTGAATTACTCCAAAAGGCGGACATTAATTGCACGAGAAATCAAAATGCATAAAGAACTAATTGCCAAAAATTTTATTATTCATTTTAAGCTACTTTACGGCTATTTAAATTTACGAATTGTAGCCAGTGAACTTGCAAGTCATATCCTCGTGGAACGAATTCTGGGGATAGCACCAGCTTCAAGATATGTGGCTCCAAAGTATGCGAGGAAATGCATAATTGTTTCATTTATTTTCGAGCTTCCATGCACGAAAAGGCATTTTGTTAAGAAGCGAAGGGAGCAGCAGTGCATCTTTGCGAGCCTATATATATATATATATATATATATATATATATATATATATATATATATATATATATATATATATATATATATATATATATATATATAGAACCAGCTTGCGCGAACCATAATCGTGCTGAAAAAAAAAGGAAACTCAAAGTGGCCTCGGCATTACGTTGTTGAAGACTTCTGCTGTAAAACTCAGTCGTGAAGACACCTGATTATGGAGACAAGTTTTCGTGCAAGGTCGTGCTGCTTGCTTGGGCGCTGCACCATGGTTCCTCTCTCAGGGCGTCATGCTGCGGCTGACCTGCGACTGACCTGTCATATACATATGACAGTAGCATGATTGTACACAGCTCAGTGAAGCACTTTAGTACACGACCTTTATTGAGGGAAGAGTGATCAACAAAGCCCTGCAGTGTGTGCGTATGTGAGTACTGTGTGGGAGGCCACTGCCGAATAATGTTTATTCCAGCCACACGACTTTTTCGTTTCAGGTAACTGCAGAATATCAGAACGTGGCCAGTCAGTGGCACCGTATAAACTTTGAAAAAAAAAAACAGTACTCACCATGGGACAAAATGTGCGCCTCCCCCCCCACAACACACACGCACACAACACGTACAAACACACGCACACAATACGTAAGCAACACACACTTGCACAAGCACACAGCGCGCACACAACTCCATGTTGGTGGTCGCTATTTGTTTCAAAAATGTAGAAGCCTATGCAGAAAAATCCATTGACAAGCTTCATTTTATTATTGCCAATATTCGCAGTTGCTGCCGGAGCAGAACTCTGTTCCCCCCCCCCCCTCCCTCCCTCGCTCCCACCGCCCCACGGCCTTTCGCGCGACGGAAGACGGCAGGTTTGCTCTCCGCTTACGTCCTTCGCGCGCGCGAGATTGAACCGCGCTCGTCGGCTTCGCTCGTGTGCTATCACTTGCACACACAGCATACGACGGGCGACGACTGTGTTATCGCCTTTGGACTTTATACGGAACATCACGGTAATGGCGACGCCGATGGTGAGGGCGATGGCAAAAATGCGCCTGGAGTGTCCATGTTTTTGCTATCGTAATAGAAGAACACAAAGAAAACGGTATATCATCTGCATAAACACGAAGCAGGCTCTTCCCTGCGATTGAAATATAATACTGAAAGGGACTTTTGCTTCCGCGTAAGGCAGGCTAGGTGTGGTCAAAACATGTAGCAGCTGGCAAAAAGACAGGCATGGCGGGCTCCCCGGTGTCACGGCGTCTGCGCGACGCGCGGTCACGCTGGATGCATACTTGTTCCGCAGAGTACGTAAACGTGCTAACGTCTTCACTTTTTGGATAGAGGAGCCCTTAGAGTCTACCACAAAACCTCTTTCTCTGTGGACGTCTGTGCAATCAGCGCGTTTTCTGCACCGCCTCTACTATCAGCGCTGAAAATGCCGCGCAGGAGCACAGGGCATGAAAGACAAAACTATATTCACCGTGAGTCTCTTGTAATCCGAACTACCGCGTGTTGTCTGCTCTACGTCTCGTCTACAGTAACGTCAACAGCAGAAACGGGAGAAAAAATCTGAATTTACTTCAGTACCAGATATCTACAGCATTTACTATATAAAACACCGCCACAACCCTTCGAGTCCACCGTACGTACGTCGCAAACGAATCACACGTCAGCTATTTTTTTTTTAGCAATGTCAAACAGAATGCCCCAAGGTGGAAAATAGTCCGGATAATTCAAACCGGTGGACACATTACGTTAACTGTATAGTGTCCCGTGGTAGTGACGGTGAAGAAGACATGCAGCAAAACTGTGAATGACGAAACTAACATCGAACACAGTCGGCGATCGTCGAAAGTCACCCGGCGTGGTTGCTCAGTGGCTATGGTGTTGGGCTGCTGAGCGCGAGGTCGCGGGATCGAATCCCGGCCGCGGCGGCCGCATTTCGATGGGGGCGAAATGCGATAACACCCGTGTGCTTAGATTTAGGTGCACTTTAAAGAACCCCAGGTGGTCAAAATTTCCGGAGTCCTCCACTACGGCGTGCCTCATAATCAGAAAGTGGTTTTGGCACGTAAAACCCCAAATATTATATTATTATCGTCGAAAATCTGACCTGCCGGTCAAGCGCGTCGCCTTTTATACATCAGTCATCGAAGGTTTCAGAGTAATCGCTGGCGCCCGCGTGTCCTCCAGAAAGTTCTACACCATTCGCGTCCCGCATACATGAAACCAGATTACGCAAGGTTCGTTGAGAACAGACAGCGAATAGAACCATCGATAACATTCGAGAAACTTCGGATGCATGCAGGCGCGTCCGGCGCTGTGCGATAACGTATGTTAGGCGATGAAAAGTGGCCACCCGAAAAAGATAAAGTGAATGTATCAGTAGTATAAGTTACGTGAAACAATTACACATATGCTGCCTTTTTTACTGTTTTTACTAAATGTTTGCTGCAGTTGTTTATGTAGATTTTGACCGTTTGTTTCTTGTTCTTCCAGTCCATCATTCATACATTTATTCTTTGTCTGAGTCAGGAAGTGAGGCTAGCAGACAACATGCGAGCGATTCCTTGTGGGCACGAGCGTGATGACAGCATATACCATCGCGGCTCGGGTATAATAGCACCTCCTGCGCCGTGCTTTTATTATGCTAGATAGTAGACCAAGCCACGTAGTCCAGTGTTTTCATGACCATTTTCAACATGAAACGACTTAGCAGTGGCCAGGCACAATCATTCCCCTACGGTAACGCACTAAAACACTCCAACCGCAGCTAACGAAGCAACAAAATCAATATTAGATGCCATGTGCCCTCATATGCGGCGGGTTCATATGCCAGCATCAAATAAAATATTACACAAGAGAAAAACAAGCAGCAGTTTCCTGTCAGTTCAATAAACACTTCATCATAGCTAAGAGCTAACGTCGCTGAGGTAGCTTTCCTGAGAACTTACACATGCTTTCTTTTTCTAGCAGCCACAGCAAAAACAAGCGCATTCCGGAAGGTAAGAATAGAGAGTAACACATTTGTCAAGCCCACTGGCTAGCTCTTACGTGTGCTATAACAAAAAACTTAAGCTAAAATTAATACCCAAATCACACATTGCCTCACAACGCTCAACGAATACTGAAATGTCGGAACACTTAGTTGCTAAATTTTGTCGATGCACGCCTGAATTTTCTTTGCAGGCTACATTGTAGTCCTGTTCTATGTCATGAACATGCGGGAAATATTGGGTAAAAGAATATGTCGTGCATTTGTAATGTACTTGAAAAGAAAACCACTCACCTCTTACGATTGGCGAAAGAAAAAATGGAGCGGTGCCGACATGCGTTGACTCGAAGAGCAGCCATCTTGATTATGGTACGGGGCATCAAAGCAGTACCGCAAACAGCGTGTAGTGCGTGATATATACAAAAAACGGCGCGTATTACAAGAAAAACTCGACAATTTTATTTTATATTCTTTTTATGGACTCAAAGTAATGTAGAAAGATTATATTTTAGTTTTGGCTCTATTTCTAGGCTGAAGATAAAGAAGAACATCAAGTTTATATTTTTTATTTTAACAGGACTCTTTGTGCAGAGCATTCACAGAAAATGTCTTTTACCGTGAAGAAAATTTCTGTAAATTTTCTTTAAATTAACAGATTTTTTTTTTACAGTGCAGCTTGTGCGGTGAGTAGGCTTTTCGCTTTTGTCCCAGCTATTCTCTTCCTCTGTCTCTATCCACGCACCACAATGGAAGCGTACGCCACCGTGTTATCAGCAGTAAGATCTTTAATTTTATTATGCGCCGATATTACCAAGTCCATCGTCAATGTTCGGATCGTTCGTCCCTGTGTCTGCTTACTCGACTCACAATACCATATAGCCTGCGGCTTGTCGAGCCCTTTTTTGTAACATAGCCCTGTGAACCCCAATAAAATTTCGCGACTCCCTTGGGAGAATTTATTGCAAGCGCAAACAAGTTTTGTTCTTACTCCTTGCACTCATACAGAAAAAACTTACCGAGGTTACACGTGCGCCACGTTTGGCTTCCAGACCGCAGCGACTCCGCACCAGTGGTTGAATACACACGCGGTTCGCTGAAACCTAGTGAGGCGTGTGGAAATCCTTTTCGAATTCGGAGAACATTGGAATCCGCGCGACCATCTGTCTTCGGCGGAAAAACCTCGAATAGGCGGTAAAGTAGGGTTCGTGTGCGCGGTGATTTATGTCTCCTCTCTAAACACCACCGTCGAGGAAGCGGAGGTGCGCTGGCTCCATAAATTTTATTTCACCTCCCTGCTGTCATTTATACGCTTATTACACGTATACAATTTCGGCAACTCGTAGCGGCCAGACATTCCGGGCCTAAACAACACCGCTGTTTGTTTTTTGTCCCACAAAGCTGCGCTTTGCGGCCTTCGGGGTGGCGTGTGCAAGGTGTAAGCGTAAAGCAGAGGTTACGTAGGTGACTCTGTTTCGTTATCGCTAATTATAGACACCTGCAATCATGGAGCGCATTCTTTACGTTATATTCGGAAATGATGGGCCAAAGATCAAGCCATCCCTGTATCTCTAACTCTGTGAACCAAAATTTCCCTCCCACTTGTCAGACGCTTCCGTGTTGCCTATATACAGGCATAACTGTTCCATATTTCATGAACGACAGGCGCGAACAGGCACACATACGGAAGGAATGGCTGACGATGAGTGCCCTCTTTCTGTATGACTTTTCGCCCAATTCCAATGTTTCACAAACTAGCCCAGCAAGAAGTACTGGCATTCTCCTTTGGCTTGTAATTGTCTGTGCACGCAAATACATGCTGTGTTTTGCAGATGATCTTGCCAGGTTTTCACCGAATATGCCTTGCCCTGTTAAAGAGAAACTAGGCGCCTTGCAGTTAAAACCCGTAATCATTTCAGGCATCTTGTGTATATATATATATATATATATATATATATATATATATATATATATATATATATATATATATATTTGTTGGTCAACAGCTGAAACGACTTGAATGACTCGAATGAAATTTGTTTTCTTTCAGTGAGAGAGCCAAGTTTTCCCATCTGTCGAGAACAAAAGCTCTGATTAAGAGCCTCATTTTTTTTCCCAAAATTACCAAAAACTGAAGCAGGAAATTTGCTGCTCCGTAACTCTTCACTAATAACAGAGAGAAAGTTTCAATTAATTACTGGACAGGTTAGCCTTTACGATATGCTCTCTCTGCTATACTAGTTATTGCAATACACGACACAAGTGAAGAAAGAAAGAGAGCGAAGAAAAAGAAAAAAAAATAACGGGCGCACACATACAAACCCACAGGCGAAACGTGTTAGCACGAGCTATTTGCAGTCTCATTTGGACCCTTATTCGGAAGTAATGCTAGAATTTTCTTAGTAGCGCGCTAAGGCAGGACATCGCCAGCTTACCAACAATGTCCAGAAGCTCAAAATACGTGACGTGACGCGTGTTTAAAGAGCTCCTCAACACAGCCCTTGATGTCGCAAATCGTCTGTAAATAATAATAATAATAATAATAATAATAATAATAATAATAATAATAATAATAATAATAATAATAATAATAATAATAAGTATTTTAGCCCATGATACGAAGTAATGACGCAATATCACTCGCAGTAAGACTTAGACCTGCAATCTCAAACGATCTTCGACTCGAAGCGCTCTCTCCACACCACCTAATTGAGCACAGCAGCGCTTCTCGGCTACGGCTCCTCTCCTCGGCAAGGCGCTACGCTTCTCCAGAATCGCTGGGGGGTGTCAATGAAGCGCTGTGACCATTTCTGTCGAGGGGCAGCGCTGCAGTCGACTATTTTGAGTCGAGGTGAAGTGTTGAGTGGAGGAACGTTCCAGAATACGTGGGTTACAGTGTTTCATGCGGTGTCGGTCGAAGTTAACATTCGAATATGCGCGCGAGCACTCTTTTCTCAAGAAAAAAGATAAAGAAAGCTTTAGTCAGTGAAGCCTGTCGAGAATTCATCATCTACGTCAGCTTCGCGTCTCGCTCGCGGATGCCGCAGGGAGGAACGATAATTTCCCATTCTGCTCACTGTTTCTTGCAGCTGGCTACGTTTATATTCCTTCATGTCGGCGCTGCTCTATGGATAAGCTGCTGAGCTTGGAGTCAGCCTACCATTTTAACGAGCGCTCGGGAGGCCAGGTACGCTATTGGACAGGCACAGTATTTTCCGCTGCAGCATCACCGAAGTGGTAGCGAGCAATAAAGAAAAAAGTAGTGGTAGCGAGGTAGAATCTTCGATTCGTAATCTGTGGGTTTGGCGTTCGAATCTTCACCGGGCTCTGCGATTTCTTTTTAACGCTCTTACGGATTAATCTGCGATGCAAGTGATGGACACCAATGGACATCAGAACTATTCTAGTGGAGTGAGCTTACGTCGCATTGTTGACGTGGGTTTCTCAAGAGTCTCAAATTCTTGGGAACGATGTGTCTGCGACGACTGTTTCAAATTATTAAGACAGAATCATAGTTTTTACTCACTGAGCTACATAGCAGCCGCCGATATGAGATTTTTTTCGATAGTCAAAAGTACGTATATTAAGTGAAGTTTAATTATTTAGCTTTTTTAATTGAAATTGCAGTAACCACAGAATTAGAGTCGAAAAGTAACCTCCTTAAAGGGCCCCTGAACCACATTTTATCGAAGTGGAAAAAGGCATTTGAAGCGAGAATAGGCTATTTCAGAAATAATTTGCCGTAAAGAGTACTTCAATGCGTTCAGTAGAAGCGGAGTTACTGCCAGTGAAACACGGCTTCCCCTGTGCTCCCGTTTCTTCTTCAATGCCTTGCACTGCGAAGGCTACGGCGCGGTGGGGCGTGCCCACGACGCTCGGCCTTCTAGATGTCATCATGGCGCGCAGCTCTAATTTCACTTTGGAGGTTAACGTAGAAGCCATGACTTCCGCCTTAAGGCCCAATCACTGGCATACGTCGGCACGCTTCGTCACGCGCCGACAAGCGAACGCGTCGTTTCGCGTCGGTTGGAGGAAAATGTCGTGCAACCGCGGCACAGAAGCTCTGACGCGCGCCGACGCTCGCTCCTCGGCTTCGGCGCACTGTTGCCGGACTATATTGTCTTCAACCGTCCAAGTCCGACCTAAAAAAGCCTGCTGTAAACTAAGCTTGAAACAATAAGTGATCTGTATGCTCTTTTAGAAATGAAAAACACCAGGGTGTCTACCAAAAGAGAAAACCCGCAGAACCAGGAATTCTCAGGGGTTTTGAATAGTCTGGAAATACTCAGGTAAACTTCAGGGAATTTCTGCTTTTGTCAGGGAAAATGAGCCGTAATCTTATTGAAAGGGAACGAAAGTCGCGGTAGTTCTGGCTCAAGTAACAGAGAGGAATCGTAACGAATCCTCTTTGACGCCGTGTCGTCGGCTGGAGGAGTTGCCGGTGTGCCGTAAACGACCGACTTTCCGGACGCCCGATAGTTCGGACGGCTTCGCGGTGCCACCAAGTTCCCCATAGAGTCAATGTATAACAAGGTCTGAAATTTCAGACGCGAGAACCCTTCGACGTCCGATTTTCCGGACTTCTTGCCTGACCACCGGTCCGAAACGGCAATAATCAAAGCCGCCATCATCGCAGCCATTTTGATTATCTCGCCGCCTCGAACCGGCGCTCTCGCATGCGGATCTGCTGGCAGCCGTAGCCACCACCGCGGCCACGCTAGGCTTAGCTGCTTCGACGTTCGCTATTAAGCTTCTTGCCATTCTGTGCCATGTTTTTCATGGAAATAATTCGCCGCTCTCAGCAATGACACCGACTCCGCCTTAGTGGTCCTCGCGATTTGCTTCGAAGCTCGGAAAGCACGACGCGTTGCTTAATGCCAGTTTCTGAAAGTCAGCTTCGCCTTAGTACAACTTTGTTACGTGGCGAAGTATACGCAAAAGTATTGCGGTGAAGCATAACAAGAGTGGGAAGGGGAATTGTCATAGGACACGGTATGTATTCCTTAATTATAGACGCGTGCACCTGCCACCTACTGTCACAATATGAGTACCGATATGCCTAATAAGTGTACTGGCAGGCCTTCAGAGCTTTTTCGCGTGTGCCCGTAGCGATTTGAGCCCTCAAAGGGCCCGTCACCAGGTCTGGCTATTTTGAGCTGACAAACGCCGTGCACACTATGCTCACTAACGATCGTGTCGGCTGAGTATTACGTCGCTACGTGCCATGGAAACAGCTGAAATTTCAAACCGAATGCCGTCTGCCCTTGTCCTCGCGGATGTCGCGCATCCAGCCGGAGAGTCGACGTATATCGCACAAGTACGCCTACGTAAATTGCACTGTAGTGACGTCGCTCGTAGTGACACGTGACTTCTACAATTATTCAAAGCAACATCTGTTATTTGTGTAATCTGTTGCTTCAGCAGACAAATTAAAGTTTAGGGAAGTAATAAAACACACAAAGCAAATGTCTACGTGTTCTTGTTTTATTTCGCGCCGCAGCAAGAGAGATGTACTTCCGTTTTGTCTGCTTGTTCCCACGTCGTGCAGTCGCGCGCGCAGACAACTAAAGTATGTCATTTCCTACCATGTACCATCGCGCGATAATGCTCTATGAATCGCTTGTGTCTGCGTCAGACAGTGCTACGGTATTTGCGTAGCACTGGCTTATACCACTAGTCAGGTGTTCTCGTGCACAACTTGCAAAATCGTGCGCTGCGCGAAACGAGACGAACGCAACAGCTTGCGCGCAACGCCCTCAGCGGAAGTGCGCAGAAAAAAAGCGAAGGAAAGAAATTACGGGGCCAATGACGTATGCATCACGCTATCTTCTAGCTCCGGCATGGGAGAACGCAGGGAAGTGATTTCACTTCAGGAGGCTAGACGGGGACAGTGGAGTGAACGAGTGAGTGAGTGAGTGAGTGAGTGAGTGAGTGAGTGAGTGAGTGAGTGAGTGAGTGAGTGAGTGAGTGAGTGAGTGAGTGAGTGAGTGAGTGAGTGAGTGAGTGAGCGAGTGAGTGAGTGAGTGAGTGAGTGAGTGAGTGAGTGAGTGAAACAACCTTATTCGGTCCACAATAGACGCGGGTAAACTCAACGTCACCTCGTTAGGCCCACTCGGGGACCATCAGGCGACACCTGACGGCCGTCTCGTGGGCCCTATGGACTGCCAAGTTTTGAGAGGTCTGGTCCTGGGCCCTAATGAGCTTCATCATTTCCTCTTGGGTGAAAGGAGGACCGGCAGAGGCGCATCCCCACAGAACATGCTCGAAATCCGCATAACCACCACATAAGGCGCAGTCCGGGCTTGGGAACCGTACGGGGTGCATTGTGTGCAGTGCCGGGGGGCTCGGGTAAGTGCTTGTTTGTAGAAGTCTCAGAGTGACTGCCTGGGCCCTGCGCAGCGAGGAGTGCGGCATAGACAGGAGTCTTCCTGAGAGATAATTATGCTTGCAGATCTCGTTGTGCGAGCAGAGAGGCTCGGTCGCCCAGGAGAGGGCGCGTTATCCGGCCCAGGGTCAGTCAAACCTCGTGCAGCCGAGTGCGCCTCCTCGTTGGGGTTGAGCGAGGCACCCTCAATGGTTCCAAGGTGAACAGGAACCAGGCCAATGAGAGATGTTTGAGGTCTCTAGCATTTTGGATGATACGTAGGACCTGGGGAGCCACCATGCCCATCTGAAAGGCCCTGACAGCGGCCTTGAAGTCTGAATAAATCGTGTCACGTACGCTGTCCGTCAATGCAAGAGGAATTGTAACCTGCTCTGCAACGCTGGAACTAGAAGTGCGGATGGTAGGGCAGCTGAATACTTCGGAATCCCAGTCGATGACCACTGAGGAGAAGGCTTCTTCTTGAGCGTACGAAGCAGTGTCTACGAAGCATGTTCGATCCTTGTCCAAGCGGGCACTGGCGAGCAGAGCTTTTCCCCTGGCTCGTCATCGTCCTTCGTTGTAGGTCGGATGCATATTTCCTGGCATCCGGTGTATGTAAATCTTGGATCTTACGTCGTTGGGCAGCTTCACAGCGTCGGGGCCGACGACCGTGGGTTTACGTCCCAGCTTGCCAAGTATGGCCCGGCCCGCTGGGGTACCGGAGAGTCTGACAAACTGAGAAAACTCTCGGGTTTCAACAATTTCTTCGAAAGTGTTGTAGATTCCCAACTTGAGGAGGTCTTCTGTCTGCGTTCAGATGGGAAGGCCGAGGGCAAGCTTGAAGACCCTTCTGATTAGGGCATTGATCTTGTTGCGCTCCAACAGGAGCCAGTTGTGCGTAGCCGCTGAATAAGCGAGGTGGCATAACACGAAGGCGTTGATAATCGTGATCAGATTGTCCTCCCTGATTCCGCGGTACCTGTTGGCGATTTTTCGGATCAGGCCGAATGCGCTTTTGGTCTTGGAACAAATGCATTTAAGGGTGGCTCCATTGGCCCCGTTCGGCTCGATAAACATTCCTAGGACCCTGATAGTGTCCACCCTAGGAAGTGATAGGAAGTGATAGTGTCCACCCTAGGGGAGCCGTTACCGGTGACCAACCTAATGTGGCTCTCCGTTGGTGGCTTTTTCACCTTTTTTCACTTTTCGCTTTTATTCCTTTCATCTTTTGATTTGACACTTCTGATGACTGTTCCCTAGACCAAGGAAATATTTTTGGGTGGTCCTGCGCACTAGCAGCCCCTCCTCCTTCACCCTGTGTACATAAAGCCCTGTTTTCCATGAATAAAAATTCAGTTGAAGCAAAATCTGGCGTTCGTGTTGTCTTTCTCTTCTCGTCCTTCTCCATTTGTGCGCTGGAACGATGTTTCATAATGCTAATCACAACCAACTATCCCAGCTGTCCATACTTAGTGGTGGCTTCCAGGACTGGCGAGAACCGCCTCTGGGCCTTTTCTTGTAGAGCAAGAGCTCGGATTTAGCGGGCGAGCACGTTAGCCCGGTGGGGATAAGATAACGCTCCGTCACATCGATGGCCTCTTGCAAAGCACCCTCGACCTGACCCTCACATCCGCTGGGGCACCAGATGGTGATGTCGTCCGCGTAGATCTTGTGTTTAATGTTAGGAGAGAGTGGCTGCCTCGGCAGTGGCCCTCGCCTCCTGAAATCATGGTTTCGCAGCGCTGAAATATTTCTATCTCGGCTAGGATGCTTCAAATGGTCCATGGAGTGACCGCGCACCGGAAGGAGGACGATAAGAGAAAGAACCTAAGCATTGAGAAATGAACGGGAAAGGCAGCGTGCCGCCGCTTTCATGAAGGAGCTTGAGCTCACAAAACAGTGTTGGCTGACGCCTAGATGCAGGTGTCCCTCATCCAAACCAAGATAAACTTTTTAAAGCAGTGAAACACAACACTGAGGCATTGTGCACCGGCTGAGAATATGTCAGGACAGTTGAAGTTGACTTACCAACTGTTGAGAGAGAATCTCACTTGTGAAAATGTTCAGGCCACATAGTAATGAGCTTGCTATCAGTTGATAAAAATAGCTCATGTTAGAAAATATTTGTTTCTGTATGCATCTCCTTTTTTATTTGTATTTGAGAATGTTGGACTCGATTTGCTATAGTATTTACCATTTTTAAAGATATTTTATTTGGTGTTCATTTTACTTACCCCTCCCTACTGTCTTCTTCAATAAACGCTAGTCCTTAGTATTCAAACGGGATTAAGTCATTTTTATATTTTTAACGTACTTACTAGAGAGTGGCAGCATCGGGCGACACCGTGTCAACCCGTCTTAACATCAAACGAAGTTCTGTGTCACTCAGGGAATTTTGTAAACGCACTCAGGGAAAACCTAGAAGACTCAGGGAATTCGGAAATGTCAACGTGGTAGACACCCTGAACACGTTTGGTTATTGAATGTACGCCTGCTGCAACAATTGTTTACCAATTTGAAGTAACAATAGTGCACAAAATGTCGACATCAGTGCTCGCGCTCGCGCGTCGTCTGCCTACAAGATAGCTTTGCAAACACCTGCACGACCATGCCATATCGTATCAAAAGCTGTTGTACGATTTCCTTTTAGAGCGCAGCTCTTTGGCGTCCGTTCCTGGGTTTCGCGTCGTCGTCGGCGTTGTCGTCGGCCTCGTAACCAGCTCCGCCCCCCTTTCATCCCCCCAGCGCTAGCAGCGACCGACTGATACCGCTGGATGCCGCTGACGCCGCTAGAGAGTCAAGATAACGTGACTGCATAGAACACCGTCGCCGCCATGCAGAAAGAGGAGGAAAGGGTCCCCCCCCCCCTGTTCTTGTGTGGCGGATAGGGTGCTCTTCAGTTGCCGACGCGCCGGTTATTTCACGTAGGCCCCGGCACGTCGACGAATACGTGACCACCTTCCCACGGCTAGACCTGGTTCTTAGCGCTGCGGAAGCGAGGGTATCATATTGTTTGTGTCGGCATCGGCGGCGTTGTCCCTGAAACCAACTCCGCAGCTGGGGTTGACTCACTATCGGCGTCAGCGGCATCAGTCAGTCGCTGCTATCTCTTCCCTCCTCCCTTTATCGTGTTGTCCGCTTGCTGCGCGCGCTTCTGCCCCCATCGTTTGCCGCTGGGTGTACACGCCGCCCCCCTCCCCCCTCTTCCTGCGAGTCTCCGGTTGTCAAAGCGCCGGCTCGAACTTAATTCCTTTCTTCGCTCCTCCTCCAATGCAACCCCTGTGCGGTGGCAATCAGAGAGCCAGATCGGTGGCGGCGGATCTGTATATGTGCACCGCCCGAGCCGAAATTGCCGCTGCCGTTCGCCACTGCGAAATTATCTGCCAGTTCTTTCTGAGCCATGAGCCAGACGACCGATGGAAGTCCTCCGTCTGCTGCTGCTGCTGCTGCTGCTGCTAAACGAGCTGCCAGAGCAGAGGCCCAGCGCCGTCGCCGTCAGAATCCAGAGGTGCGTGCCGCCGAAGCAGAAGCTTACCTAGTGAAGTCTTTGTTAAAGGAATACGTGTGAAAAATAAAAAAAAAATTCTGTGATAGCGCATACATGTGTTGCTCGATTTCTTTGCCTCAATCTATCGAAAAGGTGAAACAGCTTATTTGCTGCGCTCAAATTTCGCATTAGGAAGTAACGTAATCGTCGGTACTTTTTTTGGTAGCTCACTGCGCAGCGAACTATGCAAGAGTTAGGCGTGTAAAGTATGACTGAAAAATCTGTGCTTGAAATACTGTCACGTAGTGGTGACGGTGAAAAATGATCCACAGTCAAAACTGGGGGTTACAAATTTAAATTTTTATTAGGCGAACTTGTGCCCAGCAAAAGTAACACCCAGTCGCAAAGATAGCCGCGAGCGAAGTCGGCGACTGTCGAAAATCTCATCTGCTTGTCAAGCGCGTCTGCTTTCATATATCAATCGTCGAAAGTTCCAGCTTATTCGCTGCTGCCCAGGTGCCTTCCAGAAAATACTACACAACTCGTGTAGCGAATGCAATCAGATTATACAAGGTCTGTCGACAACAGACAACCGACAGGATCATCGATAACATCCGCGATACTTCCGATACGTGTAGGTGCGTCCTGCGCTGAGCGATAACATTTAACCATTTTAGCTGGTGAAATACAGCCACCGCATACAGATAAAAAAGTATCCGCGTCAATGTAATTATGCTTGTTGGCGCATGAAATAAACGTGAAAAAGTGGGTTCTGAGAAAATCAGCACAAAGAATTGAAACACCTGTCGCACTCACGCAGAAACATTTAGAATAGCTAAAATTTACGTAATTCGTAGCTTGTCTCCCCTCAATTCTGGATTCTGTCAAATCTTGCCCATCGAGCACCTCATTTATTATTCTAGGTTGTTTTGAAGCATCAACACCAGATCGGGAGGCCTTCGCATTGAATGTATTGCAAGAAAAATTTTCACTGTGTAAATACCATGTTCTATTATAACTGTTTTCAACATGTCAAGTCTGTCTTTCTCGACATTAAGGAAACGACATACCGTCAGATAATACAAGCTAATATATATATATATATATATATATATATATATATATATATATATATATATATATATATATATATATATATGGGTGTGTGTGTGGGTGTGTGTAAGCGGTTTTCTTTATTGAAATGAAGATGAAAGAGACGTACTCACCTTATAATGGTGACGGCTACTCCTTTTCTCATAGCGGAAACAATATAAAAAATATGTAGAAAGATGAAAACAAATCACTTCATACGGTCAGAAATCCACAGCACAGTCCTATACGCCCATTAACATAACAGCACAAAAGTCAAATGTAAGTTGCCCCACAATGAGTTCTCAAACAAAGTCACAAACACGCAAACGGCCGTGGTGTAAACTTCGATGAGCATATAAACAGATGAGGAATTACACAGTGTTAAAATAATTCACGCACAACAATGTATAACACGTAATATGCAAGCACTAATAATTACAAATAATAGAAGAACGTTACAGTGACATCGTGTGATTATTCAGTGCAATACCTAGTATTTGTTAAGGATGCTTCATAAAAATGTTCAAATGCGTTCAATGCTTTTCGCTGTGCTATTTTCGCTGGCCATAGGCCAGGTTATTTTAACAATAATACACTTCAAGTCACCCCATACAAAAAAAAAATTACTGGCTTATTGTTTTCAGCCTACTATGATGTTTTGGTTGAGAAAGACATTCAATTTGTTCTGTGAGGCACGCAATAATTGCTGTGACATATTATTTTATTGCAAAACACTCAGAATAAATTAATAGCACAATGCATATGATCAGGCACATAGCATTTCATTGCATTTTCTTAATGCATGCCTTTTTTAATTGCACGAAAGCTACTCTACTGAAATAATATACTAGTACATACTTAGAAAGCATGATTTTATACCGCAATAATAATCAATCAATCAATCAAAGGTTTATTATAGTGCCCAGGAACACCTAGAGAGGCTTGTTAGTGGTATAGTTAAAAAGTAATGTGTGAGACAAAATGTACCCAAAACATAAATGTGGTGGATAAAACAGTGGGAGACAGAGAAACGAATAGGGAAAACGAAAACGATGAAGGGTAAAAGAGAGTTAATCATACATGATTATCTACAGATACAGAAAACACAGGAAATAAACTCTGAAGTACGACGATAAAGGCACAATTGTTACATGTTTTTTGGAGGCGAGTCGTATATAGCACAGACTTCAAATGCACAAATCCAGGTCGAGAATGCAGAATGCTGCCTGGTATAATGTTGCAGCACGAACAATTGCATGTGATCAAGAAGCTTTGGGGAATGTATAATGTAATGGACCATTTTATACAGGAACAGAAGATCTGATTAATTAAGTATTGGGTCTAGAGGTGCAAGTTGAGGTATATTTGACAAGGGTGAACTATGGCCACTAGAATGTCAAAAGTGGTGCTTTAAGATAGATATCAATTTAATCTGGGCACGTTCAATGAGGTCAGAATTATATTTACAATTTGCAACCCCATCTATAGAGGCACACAGCAGAAGACAATTTCAGAAACAGCAGCAGGTGAGTGGAAATCATGGAATATGCAACATACTATTGCAGGAGAGTGAAGGGCACGTTGTATGATTATCTGTGTGAAGAGAAGCTTAGCGCTTTGTCGAAGTACACACCAAGATCTTTCGTTTTATCGACCCTGAGAAAGTGGGGCATCCCGAAGCGTCTATCAAAATTGCACATGGTGTGTTTTCCGCATACAACTTAATGCTATAGTATTGAAAGCATTTAAGAGTACCTTATTGTTTTTGCATCAGTTTGAGACTGACAAAATTACTTTTTGGAGGTTGATGCAGTGGTGAACACTGTTGACAGCCTCAAATATTGTTAAGACATTGGCACACAAAGCCATGCTGTTCATTTATTAAATTGTTCTTTGCACTAACAGGAAGCAAGGAATGCAGTACTGATTCAAATACTTTTGACGTACTGAAGAAGATAGATATTGGCCTGAAGTTAGTAACTGCTTGTCTAGCACTCAATTTGTGTCTGGGCAATGTCCATCTACCTTCCGAGTACTAGAAAACGTACCAGATGATGGGGCTCAGGCTGCGCTGACCCCTTGTTCAGACGGACTGAAGAAAGGAGTGCTGCCTAGAGAGTCGTCAAGCACCCTGCAGAATGGACAGACTAGTGCAATGTATCGCGGGTATTGCAGGATGTGCCACTTGAGGGCTCTGAGGTAATCCTCGTAGGCCGGCATGAGCTTGCAACGACCGAAAAGACGGGAGTAGAGGGTGCGTGCTGCCAAGTGCTGAACAAAATCAACTTTGTCACTGGCGTGAGTTTGCTACAGCGACTATACTGATGAGCAGTACTCAAGCCGTGGCAGAATGATAGAAGTGTAGAGTGCTCGGAAAACCTCAGGTCCGCAGGGAAGGGAGACACGGGACACGAAACCAAGAATGCGATGCTCCTTGGATACAGTGCTGGTGACATATGCAGAAAAGTCGAGAGAGGGGCTGAATGTTACACCCAGAATGGGAAGGGCCCGAACAGTCTTTATAGGGGTGCCTCCGAGGAAGTAGGTTGGTCACACATCAGTTTTGTTGTGGCTGATAATCATGGCAGCACTTCTTGCCGTGCTACTCCAAAGTTTGTTATTGTAGGCCAAGTCGTTCACCTTTACGGAATGTATTTATTTCACGCGTGTATGCTGTACACCGGCATAATGTTGCAGTGGAAGAATTAACTTGTTAGTTGAACGCATTCTGCAAAGATGCATGAGGAACTTGGTTTTGAGTTTTTTTTCCTGACTGCAGTTTATAGTATCGCAGCGAGAAACATTTTAGTGGAAGCTGAAGAGATTTGGGCAGTTTTAGCATACCGACTGCACCAAGCCCTGATGACACCTTTTCACCTTCCTGCTAATAGACTCAATCTGCTCTCTCCATAAATAAAGAAAGAGATCCAAAGCCAATTACAGTTTCATTGACTCAGTATAATCTGCTTCTCAAGCAGGCATCCAAGCAATCCTGGCATATGCGGCTGCATGCATAGGTCTTGCATGATGCAGGTCCTCCTATGTATTGCACATGGTACACATATTGCAAACAGATCACCTCTTATTACAGTGCTCAACTATAAGGACGCACTTACTCAAGCATGACTCCGCTGTGTCATTTTTCCTTGAGTGCGTGAGCATTCTGAGTTCCGCACGAGCGATTTATTCCCAGCTAGCCCCTAAGACGCATGCACTTGAAAAAAGTTAGTGAAGGAGTACTGTGAACTTGTACTCAACTGGATTCACATGCCGAATAGAACATCGCACTGTCAGCTGAAACGGACGGCATGGCTGATGACGTACATACTTCCCTTTGTTCTCCTACTAGTTTCTTTCGCTTTCAAATGTTATCTTTGCCACTGGAGACCGCGCAGAGCTCGCCCGTTAAACTTGAGTCACCTGAGACCGCACGACACACGCCGTGGTTCACCACTGGAAGTTCCAGGCGGTTTATTCACCACATCACACATCGCGCGATGTCAGGAGTGTCATATTTTAAATCGCTGCAGCACCAAACGGAACTGGAAATTCATTTCCTTCGACTGATTTTTCAGCTGGGCTCGTTCACTCGCCAGTTACAAACTCGATAGATGCGTATCGCGTAACGCAATAGGCGTATGCGCGTAACGCAAACAACATCGCTGGTATGCGAGTGCTGATTACCCAGACTGCGGAGTTCGGATGCGTGTTTCCATTCGTTTCGAGCACGACAAAATACACATGCACCAAGCACAGACGTTGCGGCCATCGTGATTCGGTGGGATGTTCTAGCAGACGATCGCACTGAAACCGGCGGAACTCAGTGGGCAGGTTGGATTTCTCGGCGTCGTTCGAAGTCGGTTCGGATCCATGTCGCACTGCCACAACCTGGTCGTCTGTTGTGTCGTTGTCGGCCTAGTATCACAACACTGTCTTTCCGGAACACTGTCGTGCGCGTCGCGCGTCCACAGAACTCCGACGGTCGTTGGTGTTGGTGCCTTCGCTGCGGCGCCAGCATAGGCATAGCAGTCGGTGGCCTCGCAGCCTCCGAATGGTTGACGCCGGCGACGCGTCGCAGCCTCTAACTCCGAGGTTACAGTTTATATATTGCAACATGTGATGTAAAGTAACTAGTTAAAACATAATTAGTGAAGTATTGTTACTTGCTCAATTATGCAATTAGATTTCCTGCTCAGATAATGTCCGACTGTTTCCGCAATAAAACTCAAAGCTACCTCCCGCAGATGATATTTCTAATTACTGAAAGTGCTCGCCGAAACACCCGGTATATAGGTAAGGCAGCCCATGGCATGTAACCTACCAGGCTGAAAAGCCGTGCCGAATCTCTGAATAGAAAAAATTTATCTACCTTTCAAGAAACTCACTTATTTTGCCCAAGTGTTCGCAGTGAAAGCCAGGCTTAGTATGTGCGCGTGGAACCTCCGCCTTTTTGTGTTCTAGAGAGCGGCCACAGCGACACACAAAAGGCTGGCGGCGGTGACACAAAATTTCGTGCAATGTACAACGAACGAAACGCGATGGGACGAGGGCGTGTACACACGTACACAGTGCGGTCGCCTGCTAAGAGAACACGTAAGGTGCGGAGCATGAGCAAATTTTTTGCGAGAGCCCGATTGTGCAGCTGACGACATGAGGTATAGGCGGCGCTACTTCGTCTCTAGGCGCGTGCGCAGGGAACCGTCAGTCCAATTCCTCCAGCATGCGCAACTGAAAAGCCTCAAAAGCATGAACTGCGTCATTCGTTGAAAAGCGGACCACATTCACTTTCTGTTTTTAGGTCGGTCTGCGACAGACTGCGTGCGCTCAATATCGAATGTGTGCTCAAAAACATGCGGTGGAATGCAAATGATTGCACTGTACCACTCGGCGAAGTTAAATTTAACCGCATGCATGATGTTCCGCTTGTCCGAATCAATCACAGCCATCTGACAAATGCTTCGTTTTCGAATTTTCCTCTTTGGTTGTCACTCTCCCACGACTGTGCCCTCCTATGCCTTCGCACGGTTGTTAGGATTGGCCTGCAGGGGTACTGCTGCAGGTGCGTCCGCTGCAGGTGCGTCGACCAATCCGGGGTGGTTGCGCCCTTCAGAGAACCAGCGAGGACAGCGCTAACCAACCCTGAACTTCCTTTAAAGAACTTGACCACGGCGGCGTTCATCCACCAAGCGCCTCGTTCGGAGAACAGAAGAAAGGCAGCTCTGGAATGTAGAGGCGCCGGATGGGTTCGGGCGTGAGCACCTGCCTACGGGGACGCAGGACAATGGATAACACGACGGCCGTGCTGCAAAGGTCATCTGCCTTCGGAGGGGGCACTGAAGCTTGTGTGTGCGTGTGTGTGTAAACCGTCCCGCGGGGAGGCGGCTGGTCTACGGTGACGTCGAACGATGACGTCGAACGATGACGTCGAACGGAGTGCTTATAAGCAGCGATTGTCGGCTGCTAGAGTGTCCTCGTCGTCGGGCTCTGTGCTCGAAATGTACTCGTGAGCTGTGTGCTCGTTTGCTGTATGTTTTGTCTTGCGGGCTCCATTTGGGAGTCACGCTAGACTGTCAATGTATGTCTTGTTTTAACTGTAAATAATGTAAATAAACCCTGAACTTGAAAAAGGGGGCACCAGCGAAACACAAAGGACGCGAACACAAGTCATCAGGCACCAACTGGCCCAAGAGCTTGCTCTAATGCACCTCAGTAAATAAACCCTGCTCGCCTAGTCCTGTCGCCCCAAGTTCCTCCGATCGTCCTACAAGCCAGACTCCAAATCTTACACCTACTTGACAGCGGTGGAATCGGCTTACGGCTCCTATATCGGCCTACGGCTCGGAGATCGGCCTACGACTAGGGAGACAGCAACGGCAGCTGACGGACGTTGGCACATGGTGACCGACCGGTATCCTGATCAAGTTGGAGGCGACTTGGGATTGACCACCTCTTGGAACTGACTGGATACGGCGGAGAAGAACTGGTGATATGGTACTGCTTCAGTGGGTAAGCGTTTGGTTTTGGCTGTAAGATTTACCAGGCTTCAATTTCTCCGTGTTTTTGGATTTGATTCGCTGGGGGTCTTTTACTTGTATTTTGATTTTCGTGGGTATCGTAGCAAGTCTTGTGTGACAGCAGAGCCAAAGCTTAAAGTAGCGACCCTGGTCCTAATGTGTTTGACGAGAGCTGACCTGTTGTGGTTGTGCGAAGAGATCGAGGTAGACGTAGAGGAGGACTTGACGTAATCAGAGATTCGTGAGACATTTTGCAAGGTGGCAATGATTTCAAATTCATCGAGCAAATCGGCAAACGAATTCTAAGTAAAAGACAGGAACGGGAATCAATTAGGCAAGAACGCTAAGAGCGTGAGCAAAAACGGCAGGAGGTTGAAAAAGAAATGGCAGCAGTGAACAAAGAGATAGAAAATTTACAGCAGTTAAACGCACAAAGTCAACAGCGGCTTGAGAAATCTGTAGGCTGGACGCAGCGAAAGTGGGAGGAAGTAGATAGCAGATTTTAGTCGAAAGCCTACAGAAGTAGTAGTACCTGTGAGAGTAGCAGCACGTTCACAGGTGAACTCGAAGTGCTAGCAGCTAACGATGCCTTAGTGGCAATAGAGGCCGTTAAAGGCCAGAATGAGAGCGACGAGGTGCTGTGCCAACAGAGGACTGTAGAGACAGCTAGGCCAGCTGCGAACAAATTGGCACAGTTACCGCGCGTGTGTGTCGCATCTCATGGTAGCAAGGTCGTTAGCGAGGTACAGAATACTGCGGACTTGACAGAGGCGAGCACGCATGTCGAGTCACATCTGCGTGCCGAAGTGATGTGCGAGCTGGACAACGCAGTTGAGAGTAGTTCTCAGGATGGCGAGCTCCGTAGACCGCGAGAGGACAACTGCATTGTTCAGGGATCGGTGCGGCTCTCCAACAGTCTAGGTAGCCAAGACTGTTGGTTAACTAGTTAAGAATCACTCAGACTATGCTGGTAAGAGACCGATCCGGGCCGACAAGATGTGTACCGGCCTGCAGGAGGCGCCAGATGACGGCATGAAAGCAAGCGCCGTACAAAGAAGCGCGGTAAAGATCGGAATGCGGTCAATAAAGTAATGCAGCCAAAGAGGGCGACAGGCGCGAAAACCCAAGGCGCGAGAAAAAGAAAGGTGCGGTCGTCGTTGACGACGTGGGCGCATCAAAAACGTTCAAGCCACCGGTCGAAAAGAGGCCGAGAAGCATGTTCTGCACGAACGCGGACAAAGGGCACGGGGCAGTTAAGTTCCTCGTCGTTCCGTCGTTCTTCTCGGAGTGCAGCATGTAGGGCGAAGGAGCGCCAGGTGGCAAGACGAGACGGGGTGGTAGGGAGTCGCGATGCGGTCAGTCAAGTTAGAGATGAAAGCGTGGCCCCAGGAGGCAAATTGGCCTGAGACCGTAACGTCTTGGAGGAGCTGATAGTGAGTCAGCCCTTTTGTTGTTCCTGGGTAGCCAGAATAGCTTTCAAACCGCGACCACCTCGAGTACGGCTCAAATAGTATGAGTCAGTTGTAAACGTTTGAAAAGGGAGGTCAAGACAGCTTCCGTAGAAGGAAAACGTGTTGTTTTGTTGTATTTTTGAACATTTGCAAATTTTCGCGATTTGAGACTAGGATTGCTTTCAATATGTAAGGTATGAGCTCTTTTTATGCTTTGTTTGAGAAGCTCGAGATTTGAAAGACGCGTTTTTTTGTAAACATGTAGTATCGCGAGGTGTTCATTAATAAGTAGATAGGCTTTCTTTATTTGTGTGTGTGAGTAACCTGAGTGTCAAGGTTATCGTGGAGAGGCCTATGGTAACGCGCGTGTGTATTAGTTAACGTTCTTTTTTTATGTGTTTCTTTATTTTCTAAGGTTAAGCGCGTAGGTTTTCAGTAAGTACGTGATTTGCACTGAGAGCTCTTAGGTTCATTAGCTCGTGTCCTGTGCGGACGGAAGGAAGCAGAAGGTTTATGACTGGGTTGCTCGTGTGTGTTGAGGGCAGCCGTATTCTGACTTCTCTAGTACGCGTGCGTAGAGCTAGTTATTAGAAGACACATTTGTTTAAAGGTTCCTCTGTGTCGCGTAAGTTACGCAAGTTTGGTTGTTCGTTTAAGGAACGTGTCCTGTATGGACTAAAGGAACAAATGTGAGTAAGCGTGATGAAAACTTTGTGTATGACGCACGCACGTGTTCGGAATAGGGACCACAAAACTAGCGCGATTGTATTTACGTACCTGTGGAGTTGGCTAGACGGTTTAGTGGCAACAGTACATGAGATAAGTACGCCACTGTGAAAGGATAAGAACAGGCTGTTCGTGAACATAGGGTGCTTAAGTTATGTTTGGGTATTGGTATTTGAGAGCCTTCGGTTTAGTTCTGTGTAAACCTTTGCTCCTGTGCAGCACGTCAGTCAGATCTGGTTAAACTCAGGGGGAACGTGAACGGTCGCTTTGGCGGCACAAAATTTTGGGGCAAAATTTGGGATTCCCAGTTGAGCGGCTGGCATGGAAATTTTGATAGGAAGCCTGGTGGGTTAACAGCTGATTCCGGGTGTTTGCACGCGGAGTGGTATTGTGTTGCCGGGATCGACTCTCCTGCCAGTGGTTGTGAGATGGTTGAAGGCATTGCAAGTGCGCAGGGGTTGCAGAGAGCAAAGCCATCGTCTTGCTCACCAGCCATTCTCTTCCTGCCCAGCGGTTGCCAGCACTGGCCAGGCGAGATTTTCCGGACCATGCAGGAGCTGTTAGGATCGGCCTGCAGGGGTACTGCTGCAGGTGTCTCCGCTGCAGGTGCGTCGACCGATCCGAGGTAGAGGCACCCTTCAGAGAACCAGCGAAGACAGCGCTAACCAGCCGTGAACTTCCTTTGAAGAACTTGACTACGGCGGCGTTCATCCACCAAGCGCCTCGTTCGGTGAACAGGAGAAAGGCAGCTCTGGAATGTAGAGGCGCCGGATGGGTTCGGGCGTGAGCACCTGACTACGGGGACGCAGGACAATTGATAACACGACGGCCGCGCTGCAAAGGTCATCTGCCTTCGGAGGGGGCACTGAAACTTGTGTGTGCGTGTGTGTGTGTGTAAACCGTCCCGCGGAGAGGCGGCTGGTCTACGGTGACGTCGAACGATGACGTCGAACGGAGTGCTTATAAGCAGCGATTGTCGGCTACTAGAGTGTGCTCGTCGTCGTGCTCTGTGCTCGAAATGCACTCGTGAGCTGTGTGCTCGTAAGCTGTATGTTCGTTTTGCGGGCTCCATTTGGGAGTCACGCATAGACTGTGTAAATGTATCTCTTGTTCAAGATGTAAATAATGTAATTAAACCCTGCTCGCCTAAGTCCTGACGAAGAGTCAAGGTCCTCCCAACAGCTACGACTGCCAAATCTTACACTGAATGCTGAACACGTTCTCGCCATTCGCTGCCCTAGAATCAGCAACGACAATTTCCTCACCACAGTATCTACTATCAGACACCGCGACATTCACTAGAAAAAAAAAGAGGATCGCAAAGAGGGCGTACTCATCTTCTGGTGCATGCAGTGTTGCTCTCGGTGAAGCTTCTTGTGGGCTGCGCGTGCTGCTCGTGGCAAGTGTCCCTGCTGGAAGGCGCCAGCACCCATCCCGGTCTAAATATCCGTCCGTGTGGGGGAAAGTTGTCGTTCCCGCTTGCAGGTCGCAATAAAGTTCAAGAACTTATCTTCAACCATGTTTCTGCCAGTTGTCAGAAATTCCGCGTAATTATTTTTTATGCCGGGCCGCACACGCATTCACTTCTACTCTGCCGCCCAGGCGCGCGTGCGCGCCCGAGCTCGTTGAGCAAATGTAGCTAACGGGTGCACGCTCTGCCTTTAATTCACGCCCTGCGTGCACTTACACTTTCTCACGCGCGGTACAGCATTCTCCTCCTTGACCCTTTTCCCTTATTCCTTTTTTTATTTTTCAGAAGCATCCCGTCGGGGTCTATTTGTCTATCTTTCCCATTGTCTGTCGTCGGAATTTATTATTTCTTTATCGTGAGCGTTTTCTGCCTCTTGCTGCGTCTATACCTACCGCTTCCTCGCCTTCAATTTCTGATGCCATGTCCGTACCCATTTCTGCTGGTCTTCCAAACGTAAGCTTTCTTCGTACAGGGTTTCTTTCCGACAAGCCATGATCAATTGCTAGGAACCTCATGAACCATTACTAAACCCGAACCATAACATCGTCTTTCTTCATTACCTTTGTTCTTTTCCACTTATCCCCTCCAGCCCTGTCATCCGCCTATCTCCACACTTTGTTTCCCTGCTTCCCCCTCTCACTATATCGAACGTTTCGACGCCACTTCCTAGCTCCGCAAATCTGGAGTTCCTCTTCATTTTCCTTATCTCTCACTTTGAGCAGAGCTTTGGTGCTTTCGGAGACAACCCTCTGCACTCTGAAAGTAATGTGTGGCGCTGTGACAGCTACCTACTCTGACGGACTTCAATAATAATAATAATATTTGGGGTTTTACGTGCCAAAACCACTTTCTGATTATGAGGCACGCCGTAGTGGAGGACTCCGGAAATTTTGACCACCTGGGGTTCTTTAACGTGCACCTAAATCTAAGCACACGGGTGTTTTCGCATTTCGCCCCCATCGAAATGCGGCCGCCGTGGCCGGGATTCGATCCCGCGACCTCGTGCTCAGCAGCCCAACACCATAGCCACTGAGCAACCACGGCGGGTTCTGACGGACTTCAGTTTCGTTAGAAGTGAAGGCAGATCACACTAACTCTATTCTAAGATGCTATTTTCCCTTTAACCTAAACGCAAATAGCAGGCATCCTTCAATACCACGAATGTGTTTAGCGTCTGAGGTTTGTAACCGCTCATCACGCTGTCGTATGCGGGTTACTGTGCAGAGGTGAGATCATGACACCAACTGCGCTCCTAATTACATTTATCACATTTCGGATGTTTAGCTCCGTCAGATAAGCAGGATCCCTAGCAGTCGTGCTCTTATTGATAGAAGCTAAAAGGAGGCCACAGTGACAGGTTTTACCAGCGTAACAGACGGTACACCAAACAGTGGTCGAGGACAACATGGGCTAGAGTCCAGGAAAGGATGCAGCGTTTGGAAGATGCTAAACACAATTCTAATATGTTCTCACGCCACCAACACAAAGTGAAGCGGACAAAGAAGACCGCTTACGTCTGGGTATTTCGGTGCACGAGGCAGCGTTGCCAGACGCACTGTGTATAGCGCAAGCTCAGCCTCCAAGCTTGACTCATGAACGCACGCTGGTAAACGTTGAAGTGCACAGATACTCTCTAGTTTTGTTTTATTTGTCGCGCTCCAATTTATATCAGCACTTCATTTGGCGGGTTCCTCTTGTATAAATTCAATAGCATCCACTTTAACTGAAGGCATGTACTGTTCCTAGCTTGATAGTGGGACCTTTCTCGTGACCGAGAGGGCTCATGCCACTGAATGTTTTAAAGGCAGGTGAGCGATATCACGCCTTTTCTGTCGACTGATTGGTTAGAAAGTGGTTTGTGTCATAAGATTTCCCATCCAAAAACAGCACTGTGCTGTAACCGTCGTCGTGTGGCAATCCTTCAAAAGTATGCGCGCATATGATTTCCCATATTCAGATGTTCGTAGACAGCTTGTTCATGACGTCCCGGACGCAGCCCCATCATCTCACAGTTCCACCACCCAAACATGGTGACTACGATGACATCCGCGCACCATAGGATTACGCGTACATCGTATGAGGTGACCATTTTTCCCAGTATTTTATCATTGGTATCAATTTTTGTCCCTCGGTGCAAGACGCTCCCATTGTGCTGTCGTGCTGTCACGTTCCTTGTTTACGCAGCTTCTCGACGTCCTAGTACCGCAAGGTGGCATTCACGATGACGTCAATTCAAATCAATTTATAAGTCGTTTCAGTCTGCAATTACTACATTATCACTGCCTTCAGGTAGCCCGTGGAGCCCAAATAGATCACGGACTCGTGACGCCTGAGGCAGAAAGGATGTTCCACATCCGCCGCCAAGGTTTGTGATGGCGGCGCTGGCTTACACTCCCAGGGATGGTTCTTGTAGTAGAACATAAATACCCCAGAAAGTGGATGGGAAAACGGCGCCGCGGCACCTCAACTGGTAAGAGCACCGCACGCGTGATGTGAAGACTAGGTTCGTATCCCACCTGCGGCCAGTTGTTTTTTACCCACGTTCATTTACATTTATTTATCACTTCTTTAATTCTATTAATAAGTACAAGTAATTTCCCTTATGTTGTTCTTTGTGTCTTTGTTTGTTGGCTTCTTATGATGTTATTAATGCATGCTATGTATAACTGCGCACGCGTAGGTCCGGTATTTGATTCTACCTAACTGCCTGAAGCCACTCAAAAGGCTTCGCAAAAGTAATCGGCTAACAGTTTTGTCGTCATGTCCACTAAAATCTTCAATGTTAAGGTTTACTTTCTACAGTGTCAATTCTAAAGTCCTTACGACGAGCTTATTATAGAATTTATCTTATATATAGCGTGAACAAGTTGTAGCCGGCCAGCATAGCTTGTAGAGTGAGAATTTAAAATGATCCGTAAAATACCTATTGTACCAGTCATTTTAGGTGTTATCTCTTACAACTCTCTGCCTGAAGTACCTATGTCATTTCCTCACCTATGCAGTGTATTTCTGCACTTATTTTCATGCTCTCTCCTGCTCTGTTGCCGAGTCCGTCCTTCATTCGCTCTATTTTATATTGACGAGCAACCTTTAGTTTTCTCTTTCTTAGATACGTAATGGCTTCCATAAGAAACACGAAGAAAAAAGCTATGCTACTTATGTTCCTGACCTAATCCTGCTGCCACAATTGGAACTAGCTGGCGTTAGACCAAGTCACAAAAAATAAAATACGCTAGAAAAAGTATACAGACTGTCACGTTCGAAAGGCCTTTTGACATAAGAGAAGGAGAGCAAATGCAGTGGAAAGTTATAGTTTGTCAGCCCGTTCACTAAAAGACTCTATAGAAGGTTATGTGGGACACTATAAGACGCCACTATAACACTGTAAGCTTGACACACAGAGGAAGTAAGACAATACAGCCTATTAGAACCCCAACTACGTGTTACAGTACATACAACCCGTCCTGATGACGTAGTGGCTACGGCGTTGCGCTGCTAATCACGAGGGCGCGGGATCGAATCCCGGCCGCGGCGGGCGCATTTCGATCGGGGTGAAATGCAAGAACACCCGTGTACCGTGCGTTGGGTGCACCTTAAAGAACCCCAGGTGGTCAGAATTAATTCTGAGTCCCTCATTACAGCGTGCCTCATAATCATATAATGGTTTTGACACGTAAAACCGCAGAATTTAAAATTTGCAATCTCCACTGAGGTCTCAGGGACAACTATACTGAATAGTTGTGCAAGTGCTTAAGCTCCAACGAGTCGATGTTCGTTCAAGTCCGGCAGACGGAGGGAACGGGACAGGCACAAAAGGAGTCTTCACACGTCAAGGCAGTCATGCATGTTTCTATTTTGGGCGGATAGCCCTTTTCTCCAGTACTGTCAATACAAGTGGCCGTACTCAATTATTTCTAGCCATCAACGCACTGACTTGCGTTTTCAGATAGAGGCAATTCCAAAG
Source organism: Dermacentor variabilis (assembly GCF_050947875.1). NCBI lineage: Eukaryota > Metazoa > Arthropoda > Arachnida > Ixodida > Ixodidae > Dermacentor > Dermacentor variabilis. The sequence goes on from NC_134568.1 coordinate 86,448,162, forward strand.
AAACATGCCGCAGGACCGCCTCGCCGAGTTTAGTCACCCACAGTGCCTCTCTATATCATACATTCTCTACGTTCTCATCAATGTTCTCTATCTCTGCTTTCTTATTTATTTATTTATTTATTTATTTATTTATTTATTTTCTGTCTTCCTTCCTTCCTTCTTTTTTTCTCCCTTCCATCCTTTAAACCTCCCCCCTTTTTTTTCTTCTGCATAGGACAGCAAACCGCGCGTGCGTCTGGTTGACCTTCCTGCCTTTCTTTCTCTATCGCTCTCTCTCTTAGAGAGTCTGTGAACAGGCTAACACTTCTGCACCTACTTAGTGCAATAATCAATGAACAAGAATCGTTGCCGGATTTCCGCTGACTTTGACTTTTGCCAACTTGTACCAAAGTTTGCTTACACATTGCCACAATTGTGTGCTTGACGCGGAAATTACATGGAAGAGACTTCCAACGCATTTTCTGCGTGGCCCTGGCCGTCTTCGTGGCTGCCAATATTCCACCAACATGTCGCCACGCTTCGAGGGAAGACTGGTTGCGGTCACCGTATCATCTAGGCGAACATAAAAACTGAACATTTGAACTAACAAATGCTCAGCGTACACCAATAATTTTATGGATGATTAAATTTTACTCACGCTAAAAATACTTCGCGCATGCGATAGTAAATTACAGTGCATTATGCCGTAGAGCGACAAAGGTGAAAAGTCTTGTGGAAGTGTAACTCCTTTTCACTCTACCACTTATGTCAGGGCCAATTACTGTCCCCTGCGCGAAGGTTTTCTAACCGTGGATAAGCTTACACCCATGATAATATTGCAGAAGGAAATTCAGGCAATAGGATGGCAAACAGCATTTCAAATAACACACTCAAGAAGCAGGAGGAACTTGATATGGCGCGCTGTAGCGGGCGATTTGATGGGAAGCTATAAACAATTTACGTAGAATAGTCGGCATTGACAAATGAAAAGATATGTCACCTTTACCCTCAAGTCGAAGCGCGTTTCAAAAGTACCCCGCTTTCTATTATGTCTATCTCTCGTAGGTTGTTCATATCGAGCCATTTCTACTTGGTTTTTGTGTCCCTGGTCCAGAGGTGAAGAAGAGGGGGCACATGAATTTAGAAAACTACAACGATCACGCTTGGAAGTCTCGATATTAGAACCAACCTCCCATTCCGTTCCCTTTCCCGCAAAGGATGTCCTTTGGCCACTTGGTAAGGGAATTACAAAAAAATATCCTCAATTCACTTAACTACCCTATGTGTCCTTCATTATGATCTAATTCAAACGCGTCCAACCAGCCGTTCCTGTACAGGCAACAGCATAGTCTTGAACGTGATATGCGCACATCACATTAAACTAGGCTATTTGCTAGTCCGCGCGATGCATGCAGCTGGTACGTACTATCGATGCCAAAAGTTTGGGCGATGTGTGGTCGTCTATACTCAAATGAACTTACAGCCTGCACACGCAGCCTCCAACGGCGTTGGTCGCGCAAGTAAAGACAGTTTATAGACTATTTGCCCGCGCCGCGCCTATGAAGGGCTGAGGCGTGCAGACAGGACACCAAAGTAGAGAAGTGGACAACACGAACGCCGACTATCAAATGAAGGGAGCACTGAGGCGAAAAAAGAAAGAAAGAAGAAAGTGCTCGCTTCAGTTGACACATGGTTGACAGTCAGCGTTCGTGTTGTCCACTTCTCCACTCTTGTGTCCTGTCTGCACGTCTCACCTCTTTTTTGCATAATGAATCCTTACCAACTAGCTCAGCTTTCTGTCGTTCTATGAAGGGCTTTTCGTGTAACCCACACCACGTTAAATATCAACCGATAGCCATTAACAATTACTCCATCTACGAATACTGTAGGAATTGTGTTAATGTGCGCCCGATCCTCCGGTTTATGCCTGCAAAATATTAGGATAACGCCCCAGATTCAGAAACGAGAAGGTTAGTGGCCGTCTAACTGAGTTAGAAAAGTACATCCTGGAACGTCCTTCAAAGAACGTATACAGCTCTCGCTGTGCTGCATTTTTGTGCACGTACCTTTCTTAGAGTATACACTTTGCCACTCGCAGCAATTTGGGCCTGTTTGTAAACCATGGTAAAGGATTTTGAATAGCACAAGTACTTGAGAAGAATACAAAGAAAGAGAGAGAGAGGTAATTATTATGATAGAAAAGCTGAGAGCGCGGCCGGAATCAATGTTCTGACTAGTTACTCGGCGTTGCGGTAAGGGGAAAGGGTGTAGAAAGAAAGAATAGAGAATACAAGGAAAGACAGAGCGCTAACTTGCGTAGAAAGATGTTACCGATACAGACAAGTTTACCAGTACCACTATGGCTTGAGAATTTTGCAAACGCGAGACCCATGTCCGAAGGATGCTGTAACACCACCGAATCGAAGCTTCACTTCTTGCGGTAGCTGTTGGCGGCGGATGAAGAAGGAGAATAAACGTGCGCGTTACGTTGCTACGGCAATAAGCTTGACTGTCGCTGAAGGCGCCAGGAAAGATACAGTTGAGGGCGCCTGTTTTACGAGAAATGAAGTGCACAACTGCAGCAACTTGGTCCTGTTGGTATACGAAGGTAATTCTTTTCACGTACTTGAGCTATTCAAAATCCTTTAGTTATATTTCCTGTATGAGGACGCAGCGAACAGGATGTGACCCTCTTTCGGAGCTGTAATGAAGTCTGGAAAAGGAAGCCGCCAAAGAGTGGAGAACAGCGATTTGCTCTTAGAACATAGCCTCAGATACAGGCGCCTGACACACTGCAATGATGTCAGATGACTGTGCAGTTTTTTCTTCCTTGTCTTTGGTACGAGCTGTCGTGTCCTGCTTGCACATACGACGTCATAATCTAAATGCACTGCCACGACGATTACACTTTGATCTCAGCGCAAGAACTTCCTGACCAAGAAAGTGCACACGAAGAACGAAGCTTATGAATATTACTCTCATTACCTCTGCATGTGTCTAAGTGCGGCTAGGCGTGTACAGTCTGTTTGCTCGATTGATATTCAGTTATTTGCATGTGCGATTAGAGAAACTCGTAATACGGTGATTTCTCATAGCGATCGTGCCTGTTTCCAGCAACAGGCGCTGTACTGACGACAATGTTCCGTTCACGCGAAACCCTACGCATACCGAACTAAAAGAAGAAAAAGAAACCTGACAGTAGTACGAATATCATTTTGTAAAACGTACCCGCCGTGGTTGCTCAGTGGCTATGGTGTTGGGCTGCTGAGCACGAGGTCGCGGGAGCGAATACCGGCCACGGCGGCCGCATGTTGATGGGGGCGAAATGCGAAAACACGCGTGTACTTAGATTTAGGTGCACGTTAAAGAACCCCAGGTGGTCGAAATTTCCGAAGCCCTCCACTACGGCGTATATCATAATCAGAAATTGGTTTTGGTACGTAAAACACTATATTATTAAAAAAATTATAAAACGCATTATAATAACCGATTATAATAAACCCAAATTATAAACCGATCTCTCAGGTTTCTCTGTTATATGTATCAGCACATACCTGTAGTGCACATATCTGAGAAAATCCATTATCGCTGGGAATTTAGGCCATCAGATTGTCAGGCCTAGGTATACAGCTGGCAGAAAGACGCTGGGAAGCAGGAGTTGGCGACAATAGAGAAAGAGGCAAGATGATAAAGAACGGGAATGACTATACAGGAAGCAAAGGAAGATATTGCACTTTTCGCACATCTGATAAACAGCAATTTCTTGCCGGGATATTTGAAGCGTGCCTCGAACCTCTGTAATTGACTATTACGGGTTACATGCTGGTAAGTAAAATTTCGGTTTCTTTCCTTCTTATTTTTTTGACAGAGTAAATTCTTCGGCGTGCCTAGTAATACGCATGGTCTATTATTATACCGTATATTTGTGGCATCCTATAGTTAGTTGTCTGTTACGCGTGGTTCGCGTGCCGGAAATTTCTGTGCTAAGACTTGAGCATTCTATTTACACGGGGTACGCGGGCGAGCATTCCACATTTAATTAAATTGTGGGGTGTTACGTTGCTAAACTGCCCAGTGGTTTATTGAGGACGCCGTAACGTGGATGGCTCGGGATTAATTTTTGACTACCTGGGGTTCTCTATCGTGCACCTAAAGCCAAGTACACGAGCGCTTTTGTATTTCGCCCTGATCGGAATGCGGCGGCCGCGGCCGGGTATCCATGAACGACATCTTTTTCGGTAGTGCAACGCCATATTCACTGAACCTCCACGGTAGGCCATTTCGCTTTTCTACAGCATCCAAAGCTTCGCATCTTCACGGTGTTGCACGGTTACCCACCTCCGTTGCAGGTTCCTTGTCACGGCGGCCGCACTTCGATGCTGGAAAATTGCTAAAGCGCTCGTGTGCTTAGATTTATGTGCACGTTAAAGAAACCCAGGTGGTCAAAATTATTGCGGAGTCACCCACTATGCCGCGCTTCATTTCCGTATCGTAGTTTTGGCCCGCATACCCCAGAATGTCTTTTACTTGTAGCGCAATATTTTCCGCGCTTTGTAGGTGGCCCGAAAAGCGTGCCACCTGCCGTATCACGCGAATCGGACGGGCCACGTGCTTTGGATGGTAAAAAAGAAATTCAAATAGAATCGAGCGCAAGAAATTGTTACGTTGCACCTATCCATTTGTCAATTAGGTTCAGAAAACTGGTAGCCAAGCATGTTCTCATAGAACAGTTAATCTTCTGTCGCGTCGTCCTATGTCTCTTCTCGAGCGAATATGACAGACTCATATACACTTTCTGCAGTTTGTACGATATAAGTGCTTTCGCGTCTTTTGGATGAAGTCTCAACTGAGAGCAATGTGCGGCTCCACATAGAAATAGTCCGGAAATTTACCTTGAGGGCTATTTTGCCAGCCAACCTCGAATGTATCTTCGATCGCCCCCACGCGAAAGGAAAGACACCAACATAATCTACGGAAAGCGCCCGTAAGCTCGCAGTAGCAAATATCTGTTAAATAGACTGATTGCGGGGTGGGGGTCTGTGGTTCAGGTATCTAACTAGACGAGCTCATTATGCACCGATTTCCCGCGAGTTCATTCGAGCCCTCCGCGCCGTACGCAAAATAGGTTGCATCATGCCATGAGACCAAATCCGTAAATGACATTTCTAGCGCGCGACCTACATATACCAGGTAACTCGAGAAGCACAGATGTCAATGACACCACGAGTAACGAGAGTACTTGACGGCGGCTAGTGGCCCCGAACCGCCCTCTCCGTGCACGTAGCAGGTGACAAGGCAACTTCCGGTAACTCGATACGCCAGCTTACCGTTAGCGGCGTGGGGCACGTAGAGAGGTGAAAAGCATTACGGCTCGTGGTTGCGCTGATTGGTTTAACGAACGGCTACGAGGCAACAGGTCATACCTTTTAGTCCCCTTTGTTCCTTAGCCAGTGCAGGTTAGCTAACCGGGGTCAGCTTCGCTAACCTCCTTTATTATTGGTATCACTATCTCTCTCATTAGATGAGTACTCACATGATATTTTCGACTCTTTGTGTCCTTGCGTTAAACGAAGGTCCGGGACCTCTAAATTCTATAAAAAATCACTGGCAAGCCTCAGAGCGCATTAAACAATAGAAAATAATAGTTTTCTGCAGCCACTTTCAGTTTTATTTCTACTGGGCTGCGACGTCATGACCCAGAAAGTGGTCATGTGGAAGCGTGGACATCGAGGGGTTTTGTCACTCGCTGTGGGCTGCTCGGCCGTGCTACTACTGGAATTTGAGGGTCGATGTAGCAGTACAGCAGACGAACAAACCAGCTGAAGCCAATGTCAAAACCTCGCAATGTCCTACTCTCATGTAACCCCCTAGTGAGTCATAACGTGACGACACAGTAGCAAATTAATTAAATCGGTAGCAAATTAATTAAATTGCGAGCTTTTACGTGCCAGAACTACGATGTGATTATGAGGCACGCCGTAGTGGGGAACTCCGGGTTAATTTCGACCAGCTGGGGTTCTTTAGCCTGCACCCAATGCACGGCACACAGGCGCTTTTTGCCGACATCGAAATACGCCCGACGTGGCCGGAATTCGGTCCCCCGTCCTCGCGCTAAGCAGCACAACACCTTAGGCATTAAGCAGCCACGGCGGGTCATAGTACAAACAAGACTGAAATTGGCTCTAGAATAGCTATTACAACGAATTATTTAGAAAGCCTTCAGGCTTGCCAGTAGATTTATAGGGTTTAAAGACCCGAGACTAAAAATAAATTGTGTAGTTTTTCTTGCCAAAACCGCGATCTGATTATGAGGCACACCGTAGTGGGAGACTCCAGAAATTTGCACCACCTGGGGTTCATTAACCTGCACCTAAATCTAAGTACGCGGGGGTTTTCGCATTTCGCCCCCATCGAAATGCAGCCGCCGTGGCGGGGATCCGACTCCGCGACCTCGTGTTTAACATTCCAATGCCATATAGCCACTAAGCAATCACGGCGGGTTTCTGGAACCTCTATTTACAGAAAAAAATTCAGAGCTCTTCCATTAAGTGAGGATTGAAGACTAGCGAAGCTGTATTGCTCAATAGCTATATTAAGTTTCATATGGTGGTTGTGCTATATTGGTTGAACAAAGGCGCAAACACATAACTTGTTGTGTGTGTCGTCCCTATATTTATTTATTTATTTATTTATTTATTTATTTATTTATTTATTTACACACATACACTGGCGTTTCGACACGCATCGCATAGACTAGTGTTTTCGGCAACAGCGTTAATCGCTTCGGCGCATTGTTTTTGTAACATTATAACTTTGTTGTTTGTTTCGTCTTTCTTTTGCATTTTCTCTTGTATTTTTATTTTTCTTGTCGTTTGTTTATTCTTTCTTTTTTTTCTACTTTATTTTCTTACGGCGAACGCGCTAGCAGTGGCTCTAGCGCGCTTGCGCGGTTGGCGCCGAGAACTTTTTAGCAGTCTTAAAAAGATGTACAAAACATTTTTTTTCAATTCAAAAACACCTGTTCTTACCGTTGTATGTAGGGCCTCTTAGGTCCCACGTGTGACAAGGGTAGTTTAGGGCGCGTTACAGGTCCTCGAGCCCACTGGGCATGTGCCATTGAGCTTGGACCCTTTCAGCACTATATCAGCAGGATCGGCCCAGATGATTATTTGTTTTTGTCAACATTTCGGAGGGGGACACATTTTTTTCCAGATCCTATCCATAGACAGCTTCACTGTAAAAAAAAATGATTGTCAGAAAATGTATCAATATACGCCTTTAAGGCGGTTATGCGTGGCCCTGGCCCTGGCGCGGGCCGATGTACCGCGTGTGGAATACTGTAGCTTGTATGCCGTGATTCCTATTTCGTACTCGTGTCTATCGCTGGCCCGACTAGCACGCGAGTACCTGTAAGTTCGCACGAAACAGTGCGGACGTGCCCCCATTGGCTCCCGTTTCTCAAGGTTTTCGGCTGTTTCTGCGAAACGGACCCACGAAAACTATAACTTTTATGAAGCGGCAAATTCCGAGGAATGCGCAGATAGTGGACTCTTATTGGTGGGGGGACTGCTCACCATTTTGTGAGACCTTGAATATCCTACCACGTGCCGAAAGTGCCAACCCTAACGTGCTACGCCTACTTAAGGCGCGGCAGCGCGAGAAGGCCTAGGCCTAACCCTCATGCCGGCGCTGACGACCGGCGTTCCAAGCGAACTACTGACCAAAAAAAAAACTATGCCCGGGACCATAGACATCGAGAGGATGGAAATCACCTCGGAGGAGCTCGATGAAGCGGGATGGACGACCGTCGTCGGCAGCAATCGAAAACAACCGACGAGTACGCCGCCATATGGCGCGCAATGTGTCACCAAGAATATGCCGACTGGCAGCCGCACGGCCAATTCGCCGGCCAAATATTTCATGAAGCAGGTAACCGCAGCCTCTAGGCCACCGAAATTACCCAAGGACCAAATCAAGATCATCGTGCGCCCCAAGGGAGGTCTCAACGTTTCCACAACCGATGTCATACTCCTCGCCCAAGTCCTGGCCATGGCGGCGGCCTTCACGGAACGGCAGACTGCCTAGGACACCGTGTGCCCAAACAAGGTGCAGAACGTTTCGGTTATGTCTACCCCGCACGATCAAAACGCGAGGGCTTATGCAATAATCCGGAAGCTACGTACTAAACTCGGCGCCTTTGAGGTGTCAGCTAACATCTCTGCCCCCGATGACACGTGCAAAGGTGTAATAAGAAACCTCGCCCCTTCACTTGACGAAGGAGCCCTTAAAATGATGATTATGAACCCCAGAAACCCTAGAGAATTAGAAGTCAGAAGAATTAAAAACACACAAGTAGTTGTTATACTCTTCGACCGCATGCGGCTGCCCAACACGGTAATGTGTGGAGCCGCCCTCGTTGCGTGCTTCCTGTACAAACGGCAGGTGGATGTACGCTACGCGTGTGGCCACGTGGGACACCGAGCCGACGTGTGCCCCAGTAGCGAAGAGGAAAAGGACAATTGCCGTGGCCATGTGAAAATCAAGTCTTCAGAGTCACAAGAGGAAGAACGCCAATCCACACCCAAATGTGACGCATGCGGTGACCCCATATCACCGGGGAGAGGACATGTAAACAACGCTACCAGATCCCTTATATCGTAAGGCGTCGGCGCCGAAGGCGACGACAAATGGCGCGAAAAGCACAGATGGCCGGCGGCGATGATGTCAGTACCTCCTTACACCTGCGGCCGTATATGGTGGCTCCAGCCAGCTAGCCCACTTACAATCAAGGAGGTGCTCTCGCTCCAGGAGGCGAACCGGCTCAAGGAGAGGCGGGAACACCAGCATATACAGATCGAGATCCCGCTCCCAGCCCGCGAAGTGGGCCACGTGAGCCGCCAAAGTCAAGGTCGCCGGCGCAGCACCCTCGACGGGAAAGAAGACTACAATGATCAAAAGAGCAAGTGGTGAAGCACAATCAGAGCAAGTGAATGATCGCCGAATTCAGCCACTTGAGGCGGAAAATCGACAGCTCTGGTGCGAACTTGCAGAGCTTAAGGAGGCCTTAAATATCATTAGAAGGCAAATCTCGAACCACGATGAGGATAAAATTAAAGCTCTGGGCCAGTTTCCTGGCAAATCCAAGCGTAAAGCTCCCAACCCAGAACCATTGAGCGAGACAGAAGAGGAGGATGAGATGGCGGAACCGAGCGAAGCCCCAGCTACCGCCGCCGATCCTCCTGCCAAAATAACGAGCAGAGGCAAGCTAGCTTTCATAGAAAAGACCCTAGGCCGCATGCTCTACGGGATGGAGACGAGATTAACTTAACTAGAGAGACCCAAGGCTCAAGCCAAAGGCAGGCTTACGGTGTTGACAGTGCAGACTCAAGCAAATTCGAATACCGAAGGTGGGGCTAAAGGGCTAATTGATCATCCTCAGTAGGCAAAATGGCTAACGGGAATAGTAACAATATGAAAATCTGGCAGTTGAACTTCGCAAGGTTCCAGAGGCGCCAGACCCCATTGGGACAGCTTATGAGGTCTATTGCGGATAAGCCGCAAGTTATATTGTTACAGGAAACGCTATGTGGAGCCGAAATCTCGCTCTCTGGGGGTATCGCACGGTAGCATATAGGGAAACAAAAGGGCAGAGCTATCGCTACCCAATCAGAAAAACACATCTCGTTCGTTGAGCACGAGGTCCCCGCGTACGAAGCGGGCCTCGTGGCCCACCTGATAGAGATCATACCCAAGAGAAGAAGCAATTCTAACGTTTTCATTCTTAACGTGTACAGCGCCCGTCGTATAGGAAAAGAGATTTCAAAACATTACTAGGCACGGCGTCTAGGGCGGCGAGAAACACGCCTCTCGTTGTTGCGGGTGACTTTAATGCCCCCAATACGGAATGTGGGTATAGTTACAAAAGTGAAAAAGGGACGAACTTGGCCTTCAACGCCGCAGAGCTCGGTTTAATACTTGTCACAGACCCAAGGCTCCCCACGAGATCCGGCAATTCGATCAGTCGATTTACGACCCCCGATCTCACCTTCCTCAGAGGTATTGAAGGCACGTGGGACAAGCTTCAGGATGGTCCAGGCAGTAACCATCACATACTCGAAATTCTGTTGCGTGTCAAACGCACTCCACCCTCGAGATATGAGCATGTGGACTGGGACTTTTTTCGAAAAATCAGAAATGAAACAGTCGTACTGTTTATACGTACCATATACATATACGGTACCGATACGTACCAGGCGAGTCGCATGTAGATCTGCTAGAGAATCTCAACCTGACTCTTAATGGAACAACCGAAGAAATCATTACGGATCTGGAGGTTCCTAAAATGGATTCGAGCCTCGCTCAACTTCTGGAGGCAAAACATGCTCTCTTGACCAGGTGGAAGACCCAAAAGCTTAATCGTAGACTCAGAGCGAAAATCGCGCTTCTTAACAAGAACACTGAATCCTATTCGTCCCAGCTCGCCCGTCACCAATAGGATGAGACGTGTACCAAAACGGACAGGCGTATGCGAAGAGGCAGCAAATAAAGCTGATAGAAAAATCTCCTCAACGATAAACAGTATAAGGGCACCCTTAGCCTTGCGACGGATAGGTTCATAAAGAAGGAAATAACAATCGGTCTCACCGAGAGGGAATTAGTCAACAACTTAGTACATACCTATCTCTTCCTCGCCAAAGACGGGGATCACCCGGTAGAGCGTCTAAACTACATGGGACACTCGGCACCTGATCTAGACGAACCTTGCAGCGTGTCAGAGTTCAGACACGTTCCCTTCAATCTAAATGGCAGAGCAGCCCCGGGGCCCGATGGAGTCATGAACAAGCTCCTCAGGAACCTAGACGATAGGGCGATCGAGATAGTCTCGGCCGAAATCAATGAGGCATGGAAAACTGGACAGATCCCGGTAGATTGGCGTACCGCAAAAGTGGTACTCATACGCAAACCAGGAAAATCACATATAAATAACCTGCAGTCTATTTCGCTTACATCATGCATCACCAAGGTTGCGGAGCACGCGATACATAACAGGACCACTGAACATATTGAAAACAAGGAGTTCTTCAGATACAACCTAATCGGCTTTAGAAAGGCGTTCACGCAGGACGTTATGCTTTTGCTTAAGAGAGCAATCTTTGATAACACTACTCGCGACGTAAGGGGGTCTTCGCACTGGACCTCTCGAAGGCCTTCGACAGGGTCGCGCATACACACATCCTGATGGAGATCGCTTCTCTTAACCTGGGTCAGCGTTTTCATGACTACGTTAAATCTTTCCTCGCGTATCGCAGGGCGCACCTCCGACTAGGCACGGTCTCGGAAGGACCCTACGAGCTAGGCACCTGCGGCACCCCGCAGGGCTCGGTCCTCTACTCACTGTTATTCAATATAGCCATGCACAAAATCTCCACTCGCCTCACTGCAATCCCCAACCTGGGTCACGCCCTTTATCCAGACGACATCACGATCTGGGTGCCGGGTGGCTCGCTAGACATGCTCGAACACTCGTTACAAAGCGCGTTGGAGGCTACGGAAGACTTTCTTTCAAACACGGGCCTTGAACTCTCCTCCGTTAAATCAGAGCTACTGTTATACCGACAGTCCAAACAAGGGGTCAGAAGCCTTCCGTAGCTGGAAACTCCGCCGATAGAAAATTGAGCTAAGAGTGGACACCCCAAACCGAGGATGGACTCGGTCTAGATTCTACGTCTCTTCATTGATGCCAAGGGCTGTAACTCGACGGTCCTCGACAGTCTCACTGGAGAGGCTAGTAATGTCCTAAGATTGTAGCCCGCGTCTCAAATCGAAGAGGCGGTCTCAAAGAGGACAATCTGCTCAGAGCTTATCAGGCATTCTTCCTAAGTCATGTTATCTACATCGTGCCGTATTTTAATTGGGGTAAGGCGGAAGAGGTCAAACTCCACTCCGTAATAGGAACCGGCCTCAAGCGCATGCTCGGCCTTCCGCAGTCTACGAGCACCGAGAAGCTGCTGGAGCTAGGACTCCACAACTTCATCGATGGACTAATAGTAGATGCTCACACAGCAACTCAAATAATGAGACTGTCAGCCACTAAGCCAGGGATCAAGATTTTAGAAGAAGCGGGTATCCAACCCAAACATGAACCGTCGACCAAAGTTAGCTTGACCCGGGAAACCAGAACTCGCATCATGCTTGCCCCCGTCCCGCGAAACATCCACCCAGTGCATAACAAGGGCCAAATATTTGCGAGAGCCAAGTCTATCCTTAAAAATATCAATCAGCAGAAACTAGGTGCCCTCTTTGTCGATGCTGCCAAATATGACAGTGGGGATAAGTTTGCTGTCTCGGTTGTAGACGCGGGGGATAACCTGGTTAAGCAGCCGCTATCTATACTAAGTTTGCCCATTTGGCGGAGGAAGCGGCGATCGCTCTAGCTTTTCACAGCTCAAAAGCTCCCCTTCTTCATCTTCTCGGATTCGCGCACGGCGGTTATATCCTTCTGGTCCGCGCTCGTGTCTGAACAAGCTAACAGTATAGTGAACAAAGCACTTCAAAGAACTCAGGAGAGCAGCGAAGGAGGCTACCACATCTAGTGGTTCCCAGCGCATATAGATGGCTCAGTTAATCCGCTCAGATGAAAAGGCTCAACCAGACGTACGCGTTCCAATGCGCCCGCACGCGCCGCACCACGCCTGGGCGCGTACGGCGTCAGGCGCGGAGGCTGTTTCGCGTGTCGCCGCGCGGCGGCGTGGAGACCTACAACCGCTAGGATTCTTGCGCCCGCGCCGGAAGCTGCCGCTCGCGTCAGTAGCATGACGCACCTCACATGACCACGGCAAGCCAACGTCACTTCCGGAACGACTCTTCGCGCGACGTTGAGGCAAGCCCGGGCAAGCTGCTTCAGTACCTGGTGATGCTATGCCGATGCTGCTGCAGGTTTCGCCGGGCTCACAAAACTCATATTAGGTCGCAGTTGAGCTGAATGACCAACAAGCAGTCGTAAAATATGTTTCTGAAATATAAAAACAAATTTTTAGCTAAAATTATTGTGTTTTCTTGCAATATGTAACACATTGCTTAACGTGGCCGTTAAGCGAAGGCTAGACTGCCTTGAACATGGCAAGCTGGCAACACTGCGCCGCCGCGACGAGACGCGCGGCTACGCGCGGCAACTGGTGCATCGTTTGGGCGCGCGCCCTCTTCCTCCGTCGGGCGCGACGCGACGTCGAGTCAGAGCGGCGTGTGCGGATGCATTGGAACGCGTACGTCTGGTTGAGCCTTAATCCTTAAGGGCCAACCACACGCAGCCCGGGATACGCGTCTCGCTACGCGTACACGTAAGCGTACGCGTCTTCGTGCGCGTACGCGGGTGACGAAGGGAAGGGCGTCCAGCCACACGATACGCGCACCCGTGCGCGCTTCGCTGCGCGTAGCACAGGGCTGACAGACCAGCGGCCCAGCGATGGCGGAAACGGTCGTCTTTGGCTTTGAGAAAAGTCTATCTTTAATTTCATTATGGCTAGCCATATTTATTTAATTTATCAATGTTAGAGCTAGTACATTGTTTTTAAGTTGAGAAATGCACGCTGTTCGTATCTATACATCCTTATGGCAAGAAAAGCTACATCAATTATCAACATCACGCGCGATAGCGTCTGCTTGCTCACAACTGCAGCTGACTGCTGCGCGCGACCACGCACGACGTTGCTGCCGAGCTCTTGTTTAGCCGCTTGCTTCGCCGGCATCAGCGTTCTCTCCCCGCAATGTACCACATGAGAAAGAAGCTTTTGCTGCTGCTGCTCTTGCAAAGGCGGCGGGAGCGCAGAAAGCGTCTGCAGCCTCTGCGGCGAAGTTGGTGGGTCCGGCCAGTCTTTCAACTGCGTAAAGAAGAAGGACTTTACGGCTGTGAGTAACTTCTTTTCTTTCGATGATCTACAGTGGTAGAACTAGGAGGCAGTGTTTGGACATGGGGACTTATCTTCGTTAGGACAGCAATTACTTATCAGCGTTTTTAAGTGCGCGCACAAGTGAAAGGGTTAAAGTAGTAATGCGGGGATCGTACTCGCAGCGTGCGAACGCCCAATTCGCAGAACAGCATCGCGTCGTCGGTGCAAGGTTCGTCCAGGTTGACAGCACCGATCGAAACGATAACGTGACGTACGCGAACAGGGGGAACGACAAGAGCAGGGTGTAGTTCGGAAAGCGCGAAAGCATAGGCGAAGATCTGGCTCATTAGCCGCCGGAAGCATACAGATAGCATATTGGATACGTGGTGACGACACCTCACGACGTTTCAACCGCCGTCTGTCTAACCCGTGTATGCCGTACGACATACGGTCATTAACTTTTCAGCTTCAGAGGGGAAGAAGCGCTTGATTCTATTTAACAGACAATCTGTAATACTAATTTGGAGCTCCCTTCATTATTAACAGTTGACCATACTGTTTACACAAAGCTTGTGTAGCACCCTCTTTTCTTGCAGAAAATTTGTAAGGATTAAGTTTTGTAATACATTTTCTGCTATTCCATATTTTATTTGATATCCAGATTATTTTTTCTTCATTTGATTCGATTCTAAATCTACTTTTCGGTATTAGCACACCCCTACAAAAAGCTAAGGACTGCTAGTTATATTTGTGCCATTAGTATAGCACATAGATTCAAGAACACCTTTTTACACGTGTTGGTTGTCTTATATGAAGCTTGTGGACGAGATACGATTTCCTAGATTTTCTGTCTCTCAGAAGTGTGACTGTAGAATGTGAAGTGTAATGTAATTAAATTGTGACCTGGGGGGCAGGTTAAAATTCTGTGCGACCAATTTCGGAAGTTTCTTGGCAGTGGCCGCACGATTTTAATATACCGTTGACAGGCTCTCCTGTTTTGCCGAACCACTGTTTGTATTCAAGCGCATAAACAAAGCAGGGGGTAAAATTAATGATGGCTAGTGGCTATACGTGTGTGTCAGTGAAAAATGTACAGCTCCTGATAGCTGCGCGTGTATGTGGCCAGGGCATGGTCTTGCTGCCAGGCAATAATGCACCATTTTTTACAGATGCAACGGATACGTCAGGATGACCACGTATTTTTCTACAAGTTCTTTCGCAAGGCGCCGCAGCTCTTGGACAAGCTATTGAGCTTTTTAGCAGAGGACCTCACACGGCAGCACCACATTCGAGAAACCCCTGGAGCCTGGAGAACGACTTGCTGTAGCATTGAGGTTGGTAAAGGACAGTTGCCCCTAGAGTAATAATGTGCGATTGGAGGAATACAGAACACCGTTTCTTTGTCATTTAATGTATCATTTATTTTATTTTATTTACATATTACTGCCCGTCGCCTTTTGGAAGCCAAATTAGGAAGGAGTCAAAAAAAAATTGAAGCAAAACAAAAGAAAGAAGGAAACGACTGACAATGAGCGTGCATAAAAAATACTAATACATAATAATAATAATAATATATTAACAATCATCTTTATTTCTCTCTTTCCACAGAATACAGAATTATACACAACTAACTATTTATTAACTCATAAACAAATAAAAAAAATGCGACACGAAATGCTGATACAAAACGAGAAATAGTAATGATGTTACTGACAATGCGCGTGAAAAGAAATACAAGAAAAAAATGATCGCATGATCACAGAGACTGAAAGTTTCCACTTACTGCATCACCAGTGTAACAGTTACGGCTAACTCTAAAAAAAACTGCCATCGAGTGGCATCGCACAAAAGCTACCTCAGTGCTTTTGACCTTGCGCAACCTGTAAAACATGCACTGAGGTATGCTTGCACATGTAGTATTAAACAAAGGTGGTAGCTAGCCTACACAAATGAAATTTGATCGTATGTCACCCAAAAAGGGCCCCCACAGCCATGTAGATCATTGTCAAGAAAAATCATGTCATCATAATTAGCATTCAAACAATTGAGACATGCATACTAATTTTTTTCAACTTGCATTCAAGCTACTTGGCATCCCGTTTAGACATAAAAGACGTTGCCTTGACTTACTGTGTGGGGATTGAGGCGGCTAGACTCTGCAGTGGTGTGTAAGTCATATAGTAGCGATCGTGCCTGCAAGGTATTAAACAACTGCAGAACAGCACGACAGCCACAGAAATTTCTTACATTTTTTTCAGCTCAAGAAGTTTTTTAAAGCTCATATGATGTTCACGGCTCCCGTCAGGTAGCCCTGCTTCCTGCCAGAGAAGCAGGGTCATACGTATAAATGTCACATTTACACACTGCCTTCAATGTCACTGATTACGTACAAAGACTTTGGCCAAACATCCAATGCAGAACATGCAAAACCAACTCTGGAACTGAGCCACGGAACACAAAGAAAAAAAATGCAAGGAATGTGGCTTGTGGATGATAGTTGTGGGAGAGGTAGAGGTTGTCTATGTTGGCAGTGAACCTTGCCTCCTGGCTATGTGGTGGCAAGACTTTTCCCTTTCTGCTACCTCTTCTAATAATAATAAAACAATTTGAAAAATGCTTGCGCTGCTAGAATGCCCCGACAGGCTTTACAACTTGCAGCATATAACCGAAATTTTCAATGGGGTCTGGTTGAACGTTCATTACATTTATTTTTATTTACAGGCATGTACAGGCATCTTTACATGCAAGCACAAACTCTACATGCACAGGTGGTGAACTCAAAAAGGTTCATTGCTGCAAGACAGGCCGAATGAGTAAACACAGATGAAAGTTATAAACATCTGTCTTGCAACAACAAACCTTTAGTTGCAAGTCAGTGCTTCTTTATCGTAGGTGTGTTCCTAAAACATGTTCACACATCTCTACAGCAGCAATGGCCAGCCAACCAGGCCCACAGATATCAACTTTATGAAATTCTTGACTACCGCACAAAAATATGGATACAACACAATGTAAAATGAACAAAAAAAGAAGAGCTGAGGGGCTTTGACATGACCACAACAGACAAGGAAACGTATATAAAGCATAAAGGAAAATAACTGTCATTTTATTTGTAATGTCAACATCACAAGGAGAAGGGAAATGAAAGTGGACAAAATATAACTTGCCACTGGCGGGAGATAAAACCAAAACCAATTGAGCTGGAGGCTATTCCACCATCAATTTCATAGAATGTTTATGTGTACTAGATTAGGCTCTTGGAGTGTTCTTGCACGAGTAGCACTGGCTAACACTACCAGGGTGAGATCTAGTACATGCACATACAGGCCCAAGAAAGTTTGCAGAGGGATAGCCATTGCTGCAGCTCTACTGGTAAAGCAATGCAAGCGTAATTCAAAGGTTGTGGGTTCATCTCCCATTAGTGGGAAGCTACCTTTTCATATACTTTCATTTTCCTCCTTATTTTTCCATTTCGATATAAAGTAATTAAATTCATCAATGATTTCCTTTTGTTTCATTGTCTCTTGGCTTTATTATACAAAAAGTATACATTAAAAAACATTAATCTTTGAATTACTCTCCTACTTGCATCAATTTAATTTTCAAGTCGAGATGCGTATCCTCACTGGCCTCTCTAATGTGTTTGAGCAGAGAGACGGCAAAAGTTCGAGGTCGTCCTATGGTTTGCATCTTTTGATTGCACTTGAAACATTGCCTAATTCCTCCAATATTAACTGACTCTAATCTTTCTTTTTCCTTTTGCTCCCCTTGACTTTGCTTCAGAAGCAATGCTTACTAACGTATCCAGCCTACGACTGCCTGCTGAAGCCAGCGATGCTTCTGACTGCGGGCTGCTGTGGTGTGCCTCAGAATCCTCAGGAACCAGAACTTCTTGAAACATCGGTGATTCAAGAGATTCCAAAATGTCCTGAGACTCCACAGACTCATGCGACGCCGAAGACAGAGTCGATGCTGGCGCTTGTGACTCTTCACTTGACGGTGATGGCACTTCAAGTGTTGCCAGATCGGAAAACTGGCACATTTTTTGTTAAGATGTCTGCAGCACTTCCCTCCTCACTCGATGGGGGCACTGGTGGAAGGTTGGTGGATATCCTGCATGTGAGCGTAATAAGGTTTGCACATACTGTCAATGTGTAAATAATGTGCCAGCCTGTGTGCAAAAATATATGAAGGCTCAAATCCGTCCACATTTGTTTTAGTGTGTGATTTTATTAGAGCACACTGAAGCTCTGAATCAGTTTTGTAGGGACAAAAGTGGCTTGCCTACACAACCAGAATGAACAGTTTCTGCATGTGCATAAGTGTAGCTTTTGTATCTTTTTCTGTTTTTGCTTGTGATGCATTTAAGCAGTTCTTACGAGATCTGCATGCCTAAAGCCCAGTGATTACTTCTACTCAAAACAGTGCATGATATTTGGAATGTTTCAGTTTTGAAATAATTAGCAGGAAGCATTCCACTACATTTACTCAGTAAAACCACTTAATAAATTTCATGTTGAAAGACCTACAGTTGCACTTTCTAAGCATTGAGTAGTAGTATTGTTAGGTCTTGCTTTAGCATAAGGCTCTCTCCTGTTCCAGTTTTTCTACTTGAAACATTCTCGGCTTGTAACTTTGTTTTCATTTCATTTGTTTTTAAACTTCATCTCATTCTAAACTGTTTTTCTTAACTGAATGTACGTCTAAACACAGTGTGAAGCTGTGTACGTACTAGTCAGTGCATTTGTTGTTTGTATTTAGGAAGTTACGTCTAATAATGTTTGTCTTCTTGCCATCTGCCTTGTAAAGGGTGTTTTGGCCCAGCAAAGCTGACCTTAGCGAGCAAACCCTTCCAGAAGGTTTCTTACAGCCAAGCTTTTTTTGCCTCTTCTCTGGACTTTCCTACCGCTGCTCCTACTGTCTTGCCAAATAGCTCTCCTCATACTGATATTAATGTAGTCGTTGAACCATTGTCATCCCAGCTGGCTACTGTGTTGCACGAGTGACCAGTACTGGACGTAATGCAAATGCCAATTAAAATAATGTAACTAGATCGTGGTTTTGGCATGTAAAATTTCAAAAATCATTTTTTGCACAGTGCGAATGTGTTAAACTGGATCATCTAGTCCTTCCTCGGAAATTTTGCTAAGCAGGAACAGCGTTCTCCACAAACATCGTGAAAGCTTCGCTTAAGCCAGTAACCACAGCACCTGGGATCTGCAGAATAACTGCAGGCTGATAATTAGGTAAGGACACTGCTGAGCAGACACAAAAAGAATTATCAATTATACAGCTGACAATGTTGTCAGTACTATGGCGCATTTATTCCTACAGCATGATGACACTGAATGAATCCCTAAGCAAGCTAGGTAATATTTGAGGGTCTGTGATGAAGCACCGATTTGCACACTGCTGGCAAGCAACAAAATGCAAAATTAAAACTGTGCATTGAAGTGCCCAAGGTACACGTGAATATAGCAACATTCAATACTCAGTTAAATACTGGCCATTGACTTGCACGCTGCCTTCTAGGATCGGTGCACAGAATAAAAAAAAACTACTTGCATGTTTTGTTAAAACTGTGCATTGAAGTGCCCAAGGTACACGTGAATATAGCAACATTCAATACTCAGTTAAATACTGGCCATTGACTTGCACGCTGCCTTCTAGGATCGGTGCACAGAATAAAAAAAAACTGCTTGCATGTTTTGTGTTTTGTTTTTGTGTGTGCATCATGCAAGCCCTTTTATTTTTATTCATCCTGCTAATTTGTATGTGATATTCTCTGTACTTCTGTCTTATGCTTTATTGTTAGGTTTTTAAGTGCTATTTTACTTGTTATTTTGTACCTGTATTTCTGCTTTCTCTGCTCCCCACTGCAAAGCCAAACTGGCTTTGTGGGTACCTAAATAAATAAATATACAAAGCTATTCTTGTTAAGTGTCCCCTTACCGGATCACACTTAACGAAATATGCGATAATCGGAGCGGCGATGCAGCACAAATATTTTATCGCCAATTAGACAAAGCTGAATATAATGCATACTGTGCGTCAACTTGCTTGTGTAAGCACAATTTTGAGTCGATTCCCATAAGTGCGGTGCATTGCCAGCTATAATACAAACATACGGCATCGCCGGTCAACGTGGTAAAGGGAAAGCACTAAAATCCCGTGTTTCATTTTTAACACGCCGGCTAAGATGGAAACTTCAAGATCACTTACGGTCTACACTCCATTGTGTAGCGCAGAAACATCATCTGGTCGAAAAACAGCCAGATGACGTCGTCGTGAACGCCGACTGGCACGGCGCGGCTCTTTTCTTTCTGAAACGTCTTCCCAGGCGCCGAAATTTATTCCCCAGGGACTTCCATCACTTCTGCAGCGCTGTGATAACGTCATCTGCACAGATGAAACGCGTTTTCGACATTGCGAGTCGGCTGATGAGAGAGGCAGCTTATACCAGTGCCACACAGCTAGGCTTTCGATGGCGATCGAGCGCGATCAAATTTCTCGATCACGATCGGTTCTACGCAGATTGCGCGGTACAGGCAATCGTGATCACAAAATCCGACCCCGATCGGGCTCGATCGCGATTGAAACTGCTCCGCTATGACGCCCGTATAAAATTCCGAGCACTCACCTGTTCGGCAGCGTTGGGCATGACTATCCAGGACCACCTCGTCAAGTGCTTGTTCTAGTGGCGCTTGTGTTTCGCCTGCTACCAAAGCATCGGTCGAGCCTCAACGCAGGCGATCAGTGCTTCGTTGTTGATCGCCTCCATAGCCTTTGTGCTCTATCGACACGAAACCAGCAGCGACTCCCGGCGTCTCCGCACGATTCTGAAACTTCAACAACCTTTCCGAACCGCCGGAAGTGTACATGCGGCCCACGTGACGTCGGTGCACAAGCTGCCACTTCCGTCGCGTACGCTCAAAAAGACGCCCAAGATCAAGACCTCCTTGACGCGCGCGTTTCCTGCGCGTCTGCCCTCTCTAGACGCGTAGGACAGGCGCGTACGGCCTCGCAGACGCGTGACGCGCAACCAGGCGCGCACGATTGATTTCACGTACCGCGCTGTCGCGGGTAGCCAGGCTTGGAACGAGGTCAACATCCATAAGGATCCATTATGCACTTTCCACGAAATTGTTTCTCATTATCGACTGGGAAGGAGGACATCCCCCCCGATTGAACAAACCTCAGGCTAGCACACTCAGACTTCTGCAAACCCGTTCGTATCCCCCTCCTCGGTCCTTCAACAGGATATACAATGACCACTCACAGTCGTGCCCCAAATGTGGTCATGACACATGCTCTTTTGATCACATGCTCTGGCTGTGCCCAGCCCTTAACGCCTCTCCACCCATTACGATAGAGCAATGGGAGGAATCCCTCAAGTGCATCAATCTTGACATTCAACTCCAGGCTGTCCAAGGTGCCCACAACATTACTGCAGGACTTCGTCTCCCGGTCCCATCCTGGGCGGAGCCATCGACTTGATCTTGGGGAGCCTTCGGCTTCCCTAGATCTCAGTTCTTCAGGACTCAAATAGCGTTCTTGTAATTTCATGTAGTGCGCTGATAAAAAAGATTGACACTAACACAGAGATTGTTTATACCGGGCCGCTTTGCGGACAAGTTTGTTGGTGGATAGCGTTGACTTCGATCCGAGCATTTCACATCTGGGGATATGGCTGTCTTGAGTAAAATTGGCGATGGCGTGCCGCAATTTCCTGTTGTGCCCACATTTATCATGTATTTTTCTACTCTTCAGCATTTTCGTGTGCTAACTGAGCTTACACGCGTTTTCTCAGAAGTTGGGAGATATGAGCTTGTGGCCTTTTGTCCTGCTGTAGCTTTATGTATCATATTTACGGGGCTAGCTTTCGACAGTGAAAACCACGATATAACCCTGCATTATAGCACCTTCATTTATTTATGAACTCACTATCCAGTAACGCAATGAATCAGTGATAATTGAACTGGGGGCATTTAGCGTGGTCCTTTGGAGCGTCACATTGCCACTCGGGGACACAGCCAATCACTCTCGGCTAGACTTCAGGTGGGAGGCACCATCGCTTCTGCAGAGAATGTGTGGCTCTATGCATCGATATCCAGGTTGTACCTTTGTAGCTCATTTATATAAATCTCCCTGCAAGTATAAGTTTCTGCTTCGTTTACACATCAGCATCGTTTCAACCGAAGCCACGAGCGAATGTAGCCGCTATCCTATAGCATGAATACCTTTCGCGTATACCGACTGTCTCGGAGGTACAAGCGAGAAAGTCACCATATGCCTTCAAAAATAAAAAAAAACATTTACTGAGCCTTCATAATGCGCAGGGCTACTATACTGCTATATGCATTGGGCTACTAACCTAACGTCCAAACACTCTAGAGTCTCACGGGCTTCTGTTAAACTCCGCTAGAGATATTTCAACGGCGTAGTCCAAATTTACTAATGCTTCTCAAAGGCAGGGAACGACGCCTGCCGCGAACACCGTAAATCTCCCGCTCAAGATAGACAATGAAGCATTCTGCGAGAGCAGGGCTTCCATCAGCGCCCGACAGATGTTTCCTTGTAGCCTACCTCCCGAACAATGCCCAAGCACAACGTTGCTTAGCTTCGGTGATCTGACGATGCTTGGCTGGATGCTTAATTGAACCTTACGCGCCCACGCTTTCATGTCTTTGAAAAGAATGAGACACACGAAACGAAATCACAGAAAAAGCACCAAAACACAAATCATACTCTTCATCCGGCGCGCTCTATTTTCAGTGTGCCACACGCAGGCTTGGCCGTAGCCTGTCTTCATAATGCCCCGCGCTTCACCGCTCGACGTGTTTTGTAGAAATGTGTGACGTCCTTTTTTACGTTGCGAATGCAACAGCAATATATTTTGTTCAAGGAAGCTATAGGTCGATTTCAACCGACGAGAGCTTGAGAGGCCTCCATTGCGGCAATTTAATGATCTGATACGCCTGCTAACATATCCAAAGCTTTTTCTATGTGCTTAGTCACCTGCTGTATGAGGGATTTTCGAAGAAGGGAACTGTACGATATGTATAAGGAAACAAGGGCATCCACTACTAATTAGGTGTTGAAATAGTTGCACCGGATGGACATCCCTTCTTCGTTTCTCAGCATCACTGCTCGGGGTAGCTATGGTTGCCTCGGTCGAAGTTTCTATCACTGTAATGTAGTTACTACAAGAACAGTCAAGTCTCCTAAATATTGCTGCTTGAGAATTGGACGCAATATTTAATACCTCCTTAAGGTAAAAAAAATGCACTCACTTATTGGAAACGTGTTTTAGCTGTTACCGCTTATCTGTTTATGCTGCCAAAATAGAGCCGAGATCAGCGCATCTGTGCACTAAGGTTTAATTTATGCGACAACACTGCAAAAACGGGAAAAACCGTTACACTAGCCATTCACCTTCATGTCAGATAGCATGCGTAGCATGCTTTGCAATGTCTCTTAGGAGTAGAGCACGAAAGTGGTACAGGGCACAGAGGTCACCTGTGTCAATTTCGAGCTTTAGCTCTGCTCATGGATTACCAACAAGCCTTGCTAAGTCTTTTATAAGCATAAGTCTAGCTACTGAAAAGGCTTTCGCTGTGTCATCTATCAATTACAGTGTCCAGCACTTCAGGGAATGCTCCAAGAAAACTTAATAATTCAAAAGGTCCTCATTGAGCGACTTTTGGCCGCCGGTGACAGCTTTTGAGCTGATAATGGAGCTTCCCTGAGCAGCTGTAGACTCTGTATGGCTGCTGTTTCCCAAACATTCACTGTATAAACTTTTTGGTGTTGCTTTGCACTCTCCGCACTTAAACGCCAGCAAAAGTGTTGACATCCTTGTGTTGCATAAGTATTTGAGTCACAAGAAATGTCCATCTTTTTGCCATAACAGCTTGCATCGGAGTTGCAAAATGTGTTTCTTGTCTGGTGGTCATGGACTACAAGATAGCGACAAATAAAATTTGCGAAAAACGAATATTTGCGCAAGCTTCCACGCTCTCCTTGCAGTGATACCCCTCGTGCACCCCGCTGTACATTTACATATTACGAGGGACATTTCGAAAGTATGTTTTGTCATTTATTTTCGCACGAAAACTTTATTGCCAAAAAAAAATACACGGTGGCATCATGAACTATACACCTTGCACTATTTTTCCGCATAGTCGCCACTGACTTTGAGACATTTGTCGTAGCGTGCAATCAGTTTGAAGAAACCACGGTTGTAAAACTTGGTGTCCTACGATGCAAGGCCTCAGACACGACCTCGTTACCACACACGATCTGTAGGTGTTCATGGATGACGGACACACTAGTCGCTCGTGCCAATTCACACCGGATAACAGCACCCACTTCTATTGGCGACCACGTGGTCAGCACACGTCTGCCTGCCATCGTGGTTTGTACTCGAATAATCTCGGGCACGCCCGTCTGCTGCTACCCTCTCTTCTTCGACGCTCTGCGCATGCGTCATTCCTCCTCCTCGCTGACGTTCCTTCCATCGTTAAATCAACAAGGGGCAGGGATTCTTAGGGCGATTGTTTGTTTCACTTGGCGTACCGTCTTCTCTTTTAAAAAAATGAAACTTCTTTTCGGCACGTCGCTCGTATAATAACCATGATCTATATTACGTCACGTTACAAAGCTACAATCTGGGCTACGCGGAAATACAAACATATACGCGTTGAGCCTACAGATTTGCATGCAGCTCTCCAGTTGTGGATGTCGTAAAGTTACACAGCTGAAATGCTTCGCGCTCTTGACACGCAATCATCAAGAGTGCAGATAAGAGCGTTCACTCTGATACGAACCTTCTGTAAGTAGAATCATGTTAGGTAGTGCAGGGATGTGGCCAGGCTGGTAGTTTTACTGCATCGACAGGTGGCGTCGCACTTACAAGCTAGACCGAGAATAAAATTGAATATTTCTGGAATTACAAGAAGCCATGTAGCCATGAAAGATACGGAACATCATTTAGGTCAACATTCGTAAAAAGGGGAATGTTTCAACACTGTAGTGCCTAAAAGTGATCACCGTAAAACGTTGTATTTGATGTGGCATTTGTTGTCTTCGGGGATCGCACATGCTCTTGCTTCCGCGTTTTCTCTTGCTTCCCTGTTTGCGGGGCTCTTGTGTGCGTGTTCGCAAGTGTATTCGGAGTGAGGCGCGCGCGTGTGTGTAGCCCGGCGTTGGCGTCAAATTATTCGTTCATTCACCCGATTACGCACGTGCCACCGCGAAAAGCGGGTCACACTCTGTCAAACCCCCGTGTTATGTAAAAGCTGGCGTAAAAATAACCTGCCATCGCACTTACTTCTTTTCACGATCTCATTCCGATTGGGTCTGTGCGCAACTCCCAATTGGATGCATAGTGACGTAAACAGCAGGGGCGAGACGGACCACTCTATCGCAACCTATATAGCCAAGCTTAATCTTACGCTGCCCTGTTACGTCACAGGTGAGTTGCAGTGCGTGCGTGATCAGGCAAATTTAACGAATAATTTGACACCAGTAATTTTTCTTTACATAGCAATTTCGAAGTCTAGATACACGAAGCTATACTTTTATGACAGTTCCCTTCAGCTTTCCAATATAAAGATGTGCCGCAAAGATTGTAACTCAGAAGTTAATTAATGTAATTAATTTAATTAGTAAATGACTTGCTCACTTTTTATTTTCTGCTAATGATGTCCGCCTAGGCATATAATTAATCGGTAGTGACGTAATTCTGTTAAGTTTTGTAGGCTTTTTTCATTTTTTTTTAATCTTTAGTGTTCGAAGAAGATAGAGAGCGAGGAAAGGCAGGGAGGTTAACCAGATGCGAGTTTCCGGTGTGCTACCCTGCACATGGTTGGGAGAAGTAGATTTTGGAAAGAGAACAGAGAGAAAAAAAAGTAACAGGAAAAGTGTTCCAGTTGGAGGAGTTCACATCGGCCGGTGGGCCTCAATACGCGCAGTAGCACTTGCACGGCCTTCTGGTGCGATGTCAAGTCCCGTCGATGTTGTAGAATTCTTTTGACAGAGGCTGGTCGTCGAACTGGTTCAGCATGACGGAAAGAAATTGCCTGTGTGTGCAC
Source organism: Dermacentor variabilis (assembly GCF_050947875.1). NCBI lineage: Eukaryota > Metazoa > Arthropoda > Arachnida > Ixodida > Ixodidae > Dermacentor > Dermacentor variabilis. The sequence goes on from NC_134568.1 coordinate 86,474,122, forward strand.
AATGTACTGCAGGCAATGGCACAGAACATGGATTCTTTTCTCGTCGCCGCAATCGCCACAGGCTGTGGTTTCGGCAATCCCTATGCGAAACGTCTATGCATTAGTAAACGGGACGCCCAACGTAGACTACAGGAAAGGGTCGCGTCTCTTCGGTGAAGTCTTGGAGGAAGTCAGAGGCTTAAGGTTGAATCCAGGGTGTACAACCAGGCAACATGAACTGTGGTTCATTCCACTCCAACGCTGGTGCTTTGGCATGCAAGTATGCGGAACATATATGCAGCACGTGTCTGTCCTGGACAGTTTGATTAATGGGCAGTGGTCTCCTACATGGGTTAAAAGAAGAGCTTGATCGGCACTTTCATTACCGTTAATACCACACTGACTTGGTAGCCACTGAAAAATAAATTATTTCGGGTCCTTTGTCTGGCAGGTGTTGTATGGCCTCTGTAATTGCGAGCGCCAACTGCTCTTGCGGAGCACGCCGTCAGGATGCCATTAAACACTTCAGTGCCGTTTTCGAGTCGATGAAAATGGGCCATTTGTGTGTTGGTTCGTTACTAATAAAGCGTAGTGCGATCGAAGCGCTGGGAGTTTTGCTGCCATCGATGTTGTCAAGTGAGACGTTCCGAGTTTGATAGGTGGCTTTTGCTGGAATGGCGACAGCTGCAGTAGAGCTGTTCGGCAGCACAGAGCCATCGGTGTATATGTGTTTATAATTGCGGTATTTCTCGTATAAAAGTAGCAAGGTAAGCTGTTTCAGAGCAGGCGATGACATATCTGATTTTTTTCCTGACGCCAGGTATTGTCACATTGATGTTTGGCTGACTGAGGCACCACGAAGGAGTCGAAGGTCTCGCGGTAAGTGTGAAGCAAGATGGTACAGCTTCACGAGGCGCGGATACCATTCAGCAGAACGAGGCACGTGGTCTCTCTGAAGGTACAGGTGCTAAAGGTGGTGGCAAGGAGTCCTGGCAAAGTACCTTCCGTACACCCTTAACGCTGCAACTGCGATGTGGGTCTTGATGAGTCTTGATAGCGATTGCAATAGTTTCCACCGTTCATGGACGTCGGAAAAGACCAACACAAATTCAGAGCGCCTGGGCCTGAACACTTTGTATATTGCGTAGGCTTGTGTTACGCTTGCGTTGGTAATGCTGGCAACCTGCACCGCAGAAAGAAGAGAAAAAGTTACATACATAGTTGCAGCACAGCCCTTATAAGCGAGTAAAAAAAAATTACACCTTATATGCAGCCAACATAAATAAGAAACAGCTTTGGCGCCCAAATTAACTTCTTTAGTACCACAGCGACACCTTTAGCGCCCAGCAGCTCGCTTTACTACGAAGGAAAGCACCAAGAAGAAAATAAAATAATTTAGACTCAAATGTAACTTGTGAAAATGTAGCCCCAGAAAACTCATCGCTATAGACGCTACCGCTAAATATAAGCGGTAGTATCTAACGTCTACCGCTAAATTAGAGCAATCAAAACCTCGACAACTACAGCAACAGGACTTTATGGTGGGGAATGCGTTTTCTCCCAGTAAACATGACACTTTATTATTTAGGGCGCTTTTATTTTTATTTTCGACTCCAATTAAGAATAGATTGGCAGCGAAAGCAGTTCTCTCTATAGTGACTTCCGTCGTTGGCATACACCTGACATAGCCCCCTTTGCCACAGCATAGCCCGCATTTAAAATGCAGGAATAATTTACCTATTTTGAGAATACGAACACCTCTTTGCCTGGCACATATGGTAAATGTCAATGATGATTTCCTACTGGGGATTTCCCTCCATGGCTACCGAGCACCTCCACAAATAGCGTGCGCATTTTGCTTGTGATGCTCGTTTACTTGAGAGACTATTGGAAACAATAATGGTCTGGTGTCTCTATTTTACGGTGACATTATTTCCTACTTTTATTCACCAGCAATTACACTGGAATTCCTCGATAGGAAAGTTTGCATGTTTTCGCGTGAAGCTGGTTTTGCACGAAGCGGCTCTGTGAAATCGCAAAATGAACGAGAAATGCGTGTTGTGGATTCTGATACTTTCCGGTAGTCCGCCCGATTTACCAACGCTACGCACGAGGAAGAAGAGCAAGGCACGAAGGATTTCCGCAAACCGTAAATGTTTATCTTCGGCACGAAACGCTTCTGCAGAATGTCTGAATTTGTGGTGCAAAGTTCAAAGCGAATTGCTGAGACCCCCTCTCCTTGACCGTCCATCTAATACTCAGCTTCTTCGATGCGGCATACACCTCCTCTGCAGATCGCCAACGACTTGTAGCGACGTTCACCAAAGCCTTTCGTCAGGAAAAAAGGTGCGACAGCACTATCTGCAATCTCTATCGGTGAAAGACGAAGGTAAGAACATCTCTGTGGCCGCTCTTTTATATATGTTGTGCACGTGTGCATGGTTGCTATAGGCAGCATCCAGGTAAGCTTGACAGCCGTTCGCTGCAAAAATGAGGAGATTCTTGGGCGCTGACCGTACCCGCCATGGGCGTCGCACGGGAAATTTGCGAGTGCCCTTCTAGAGGCATCCGAGATACCGCGTCTGTGTTACATGCAAGAACAACACAGTATAATATTTCTCTGGGAACGCAGGCGCATCTATCACCCTTGCGTTGTGGTCATGTTATCTTTGTAGGAAGTTAAGGAATCCATATTGTTCAGTGAACATCCCTACCGCCACTCGGCAAGGAAGTGGGCACATCGGGAAAATGCCATCGAAAAGGTTACTCAGGCGTGTCAGTGACGACGGAGTGGTAACGCGCAGTCTGATGCTCTCAATAATATACGTAAAAACTTGCAATAATAAAAAGGGAATTGGCAGATGCCGCATATTTTAATGAATACAGGCGTGAGTTGTCGCATTTTCTATGTTCTCCAAGTAGACACTTCTGCAAACATTACAAACGTGCCTCGTACATTTGTTTCTTTCTTTTAAATCACACTATCTGTGGAATCACTATCATTGGAAACACTATCATTGGAAACACTGTGGAAACACTATCATTGGAATCTGAACCTGGCAACGTTTAACGTTAGAACGCTATCTAGTGAGGCGAGTCTAGCAGTGTTATTGGAGGAATTAGAGGGTAGTAAATGGGATATAATAGGGCTCAGTGAGGTTAGGAGGACAAAAGAAGCATATACAGTGCTAAAAAGCGGGCATGTACTGTGTTACCGGGGCTTAGCGGAGAGACGAGAACTAGGAGTCGGATTCCTGATTAATAAGGAAATAGCTGGTAACATACAGGAATTCTATAGCATTAACGAGAGGGTGGCAGGTCTTGTTGTGAAACTTAATAAGAGGTACAAATTGAAGGTGGTACAAGTCTATGCCCCTACATGCAGTCATGATGACCAGGAAGTCGAAAGCTTTTATGAAGACGTGGAATCGGCGATGGGTAAAGTCAAAACAAAATACACTATACTGATGGGCGACTTCAAAGCCAGGGTAGGCAAGAAGCAGGCTGGAGACAAGTCATTGGGGGAATATGGCATAGGCTCTAGGAATAGCAGAGGAGAATTATTAGTAGAATTTGCAGAACAGAATAATATGCGGATAATGAACACCTTTTTCCGCAAGCGGGTTAGTCGAAAGTGGACGTGGAGGAGCCCGAATGGTGAGACTAGAAATGAAATCGACTTCATACTCTGCGCGAACCCTGGCATCATACAAGATGTAGACGTGCTCGGCAAGGTACGCTGCAGTGACCATAGGATGGTAAGAACTCGAATTAGCCTAGACTTGAGGAGGGAACGGAAGAAACTGGTACACAAGAAGCCAATCAATGAGTTAGCGGTAAGAGGGAAACTAGAGGAATTCCGGATCAAGCTACAGAACAGGTATTCGGCTTTAACTCAGGAAGAGGACCTTAGTGTTGAAGCAATGAACGACTATCTCATGGGCATCATTAAGGAGTGCGCAATAGAAGTCGGTGATAACGCCGTTAGACAGGAAACCAGTAAGCTATCGCAGGAGACGAAAGATCTGATCAAGAAACGCCAATGTATGAAAGCCTCTAACCCTACAGCTAGAATAGAACTGGCAGAACTTTCTAAGTTAATCAACAAGCGTAAGACAGCGGACATCTGGAACTATAATATGGATAGAATTAAACAGGCTCTCAGGAACGGAGGAAGCCTAAAAACAGTGAAGAAGAAACTAGGAATAGGCAAGAATCAGATGTTTGCGTTAAGAGACAAAGCCGGCAATATCGTTACTAATATGGATGAGATAGTTCAAGTGGCTGAGGAGTTCTATAGAGATTTATACAGTACCAGTGGCACCCACGACGATAGCGGAAGAGAGAATAGCCTAGAGGAATTCGAAATCCCACAGGTAACGCCAGAAGAAGTAAAGAAAGCCTTAGGAGCTATGCAAAGGGGGAAGGCAGCTGGGGAGGATCAGGTAACAGCAGATTTGTTGAAGGATGGTGGTCAGATTGTTCTAGAGAAACTGGCCACCCTGTATACGCAATGCCTCATAACCTCGAGCGTACCGGAATCTTGGAAGAACGCTAACATAATCCTAATCCATAAGAAAGGGGACGCCAAAGACTTGAAAAATTATAGACCGATCAGCTTACTGTCCGTTGCCTACAAAGTATTTACTAAGCTAATCGCAAATAGAATCAGGAACACCTTAGACTTCTGTCAACCAAAGGACCAGGCAGGATTCCGTAAAGGCTACTCAACAATAGACCATATTCACACTATCAATCAAGTGATAGAGAAATGTGCAGAATATAACCAACCCTTATATATAGCTTTCATTGATTACGAGAAAGAGTTTGATTCAGTCGAAACCTCAGCAGTCATGGAGGCATTACGGAATCAGGGTGTAGATGAGCCATATGTAAAGATACTGGAAGATATCTATAGCGGCTCCACAGCCACCGTAGTCCTCCACAAAGAAAGCAACAAAATCCCTATAAAGAAAGGCGTCAGACAGGGAGATACGATATCTCCAATGCTATTCACAGCATGTTTACAGGAGGTATTCAGAGGCCTGGAGTGGGAAGAATTGGGGATAAAAGTTGATGGAGAATACCTTAGCAACTTGCGATTCGCTGATGATATTGCCTTGCTTAGTAACTCAGGAGACCAATTGCAATGCATGCTCACTGACCTGGAGAGGCAAAGCAGAAGGGTGGGTCTGAAAATTAATCTGCAGAAAACTAAAGTATTGTTTAACAGTCTCGGAAGAGAACAGCAGTTTACGATAGGTAGCGAAGCACTGGAAGTGGTAAGGGAATACATCTACTTAGGGCAGGTAGTGACCACGGATCCGGATCATGAGACTGAAACAACCAGAAGAATAAGAATGGGCTGGGGTGCGTTTGGCAGGCATTCTCAAATCATTAACAGCAGGTTGCCACTATCCCTCAAAAGGAAAGTGTATAACAGCTGTGTGTTACCAGTACTCACATATGGGGCAGAAACCTGGAGGCTTACGAAAAGGGTTCTGCTGAAATTGAGGACGACGCAACGAGCTATGGAAAGAAGAATGATGGGTGTGACGTTAAGGGATAAGATAAGAGCAGATTGGGTGAGGCAACAAACGCGCGTAAACGACATCTTAGTTGAAATCAAGAAAAAGAAATGGGCATGGGCCGGACATGTAATGAGGAGGGAAGATAACCGATGGTCACTAAGGGTTACGGACTGGATTCCAAGGGAAGGGATGCGTAGCAGGGGGCGGCAGAAAGTTAGGTGGGCGGATGACATTAAGACGTTTGCAGGGACAACATGGCCACAATTAGTACATGACCGGGGTAGTTGGAGAAGTATGGGAGAGGCCTTTGCCCTGCAGTGGGCGTAACTAGGCTGATGATGATGATGATGATGATGATCTGTGGCTATATGCAAATTTTGGCATTTGTTTCCATATGCAAGGACGCGAGCGGATGTTCTTTGTTATAACTCGAACGAGAAAGTATCAGTTTCTCCGTTTTATGCCCACGCGTTATGTAACTTCGTGTTTTATTTTGACCTTGTTTATATAGCTTGTGAGGCTCGCTTTCTTCTCTATGCATCGTTATTAGCTCGCAGGAGGTCCATCTTACAGTTTCTACTCTCCAACCACTTCTTGCATAATGTTGTGTCTATGTAGTTTTTTATTATTGTTCAGTGAAGTTAAATTGAATTGAACCCTTACTGTACGGCTCTAAACATTGACGTAATTTGCGCCAGCTACCCGGTGGTATGGCGTGCCTTCCTACGCTCAGCTTGGCTTCACAGTATCACGGCATTTCATCGTTAACTACAAGAAATGAGACGCCAAATAAGTATTGAGTCCGGCACGTACGTATAGTTTGCTAATAGAATACGTACATAAACAAAGAAAAACTTCCTGCTTATTTCCCCATTTATTTTTATAAGCAACATGTTTTAGCATGTGCCAATTACTACACTATAAATTTCCGGTGTTCTTACATGAGCTTGCTGAACCAGTAGAGGCAATCTTTTGCTGCGCAGGTCGCTTCCTTAAGCTAATATATTTGGCATTTTCATACACAAGAGCTAAATCTCGACATGCTGGTGACACACGACCACTGTAAGCCAAGCTATTTCTTTATATTACTTTTCGCTCGCTATTAGCGTTTGAAAAGTGAAATAGCCGAAACAGTACGGAAACTCTGCAACTCCTTTCCATAAAATCTCTAAAGCTTGTTTCTGAGTTCTGCATGGATATATTGCGCGATGTTCAAGTACCGGGCTGCCCATTTTGTGCTGAATTGTACTTCGTACATTGCGTATGTTTCAATTTCCTCGCATTAGGAGGAAAGGGAACTCTCAGTAGATAGTGAGGGAAAATGGGTCGAGGAGCGCATGAAAGTACTAAGAAATGTGAGCGCGAAGAGCAGTACAGATTGCCTCAGCGTTTTTTTTTTCTCCATCGCTGCCATTTCATGGGGCACACAGTGACACAACGCAATTGGGAGCGCCGCCACTGTTCGCTGAGGCATTATTACTTGTTTGCCGCTTTCTCTAGCTCGCTTTCATTAAATGAGGCGGGGAATCCGTTCTACTGATAACCACTGAATTTGGTTAAGGAACTTACACAGGAAGAAACGTCCTTACTTTGAAATTGTAAGAGCTAGCCGACACCTGTCGCTGACAGCTCCTTGAGCATTGAGTTGGTATTAGCATACCGCCTGTCCCCCCCCCCCTTTTTTTTTCCGCTTCACTAATATTTTTTTTTAATTGTCTATGAGAACTGGCGAAGTTCTGCCTCTCCAACGCAGGTGGTTTACCTGAAGAGGTTTATATTACTTGCATAATAAGGAGCGACATTTAGACTCCTGAGTAATGATCTTACTAACTAAAATATTACCTTTTTATTTAAGGGCACATGCTGGAATTTCGGAAAGGAAGTTAGGTAGTAACGTTAATATCTTATTAGCCGAAATACCGATACAAGTACCAGTTTCGATAGAGCAGTCCTATATATCTGACAAGAAATGGTTGGCGTTACAGTTATTCTCCTTTCGCACTGCGCGAGGGATGCTTAAAGAGTATGGTTGACTGGGAAACGTTGGTGTATGTCGTTGCAAAGTTCAGGAACGGATATCTCGAAAATCGAGGCGGTACCCATATTTTCGGTATATGGATATGGTATCTTCATTATCCGGCTTCATAACAGCAGTTGCAGTCGCAAGATGTTGTCTAAGTCAATGACTGTAACACTGTAATTATTGGAACTCTGTGAGTTTGGTAATTGGTACTGGGAGATGGTGTTGATACTGGTACGATTAACCTGGCAGGCTTCGACATCAATTGTTCCGCCTTAGCGCATCTTGCTACATCATGAATATCTGTCACCATGAGTCGATCAATTCAGTTTCTCGCAGAAATTTGGGGTGAATGCGCGATACTTCATTGTGCGCTATCCCCGCGGCATTCTCGAAAAATTTACCTGTTTTGCACGTTTTTGGGAAAATCCTCTGTTTGCCATGCTGTCCAGAGGTCCCTTCCTTTACGAACAGAAGCGTTTGCAGGATCTTATGAAGCGGTGTATACCGCAAGTTTTGTTGTACTCAGTGCAAGAAGGACAAGCAGTACGGGCTACATTAAACGCTCAGCCAAGAGTGTAGGTCGACGCCGTTCTTACTTTGCTAGGAGGGTGGGTTCCGTGCGACTAAATCCCTGTATGACACAGTGCTCATGCGGCATGGTCCAAAGTGAACGAAAGTGGGAAGTAATTATTTGTTTAGTTGATCAATCACCGGAGCTCTAACTGTTGGCTTCCTTAACCGTTCAACGACGAATGTTGCCTACAGGAAACATACCAGATTTTTTTATCTTGCCAAGTTTAAGGACCGAGTCCGAAGTTTCTGGCTAAATATCTTCGGCCGCTACTGAATGACAGGCAGCAAGCATCGTTTGTTGGTTTATAGCAGGAACGTAGGACAAGGTAGAAGAAGTTCGGCACCCTATTCGCTTTCTTTTGAAAGCATTTGATAGCAGAGAGACCGATGCAAGATCTCCGGCTGCAGCGGCGTCACACAAGCGATGTAATGCAAATTAAATGTACATCTGTGGTTCTCATATGACAAGACCTGTCTGCGCAGATTCCAAACGCAGCCATAAGTGGCTTAGGGTGAAGCCCACTTCCGGTTTTCTGCCTGCGGTTTCCCCCCTATTGCTAAAAAAAGTTTTTTCCTGCAGTATTCTTTTTCTTTTAATTGATTATGCTTGGTGTCAATGTGTCTTGCACACTTGGAAAGGAATTTTAAGAATTTCCACGTATTTCCTTGTGCCGTCATTTAATAAATGTGACACTGCGGCAAGAGCTTTTGTCTTTTCGTTAGCATTGACACCAACTTGCGAAGGTAACCAGTGAAATTTTATTTTAATCTATATTTGGCGATTTCTCCAGGTGACGCGAGCGACTGACGACGGAACTTCCTTGGAGGCATGCCACGAGATAGTTGCCAAATTGCTGACATCAAAATCGAGGGAATTACGATGTTTTGCCTGGGTCTATTTATTTAGTTTTCGATGACCTGTAGCAATAGTACTACTTTCTGTGACAGTAGCAAAAAACCAGGTAGTCCAAACGGCCAGACCGTGCAGCACCAAGCGACGGGAAGCAATATGTAGCGGCACAGCGGTCAGAATACACGCTGACGGACCCATCCGTATTCATATGGAGATGGAGGGGGAGTTAATTTACATACTAGTCTTCGTGCACCCAACAGCGGGCCTCAGAAGAAGGTGCCAATTGCTCGGACTGCCACCCAGGAATACTAAAGTCATAATTAGTGTCCTCGATCATACAAGGGGGATAAGTTCGTTGTCTTTGTTTCAGACTCTTCTGGCTAAGTGTATTTAGCGCCAGTGTACTTAGCGCAGCATAGAAGTGGGATCTGTACCTAGTGCTCAGTCTTCGGAGGGGGGGCCTTCCTTTTTTAATGCGAAGGTAAATGCCTCAGGGCATACAGGGGTATGGGATGGGGGTGAATAAGGATGATTAAATTAATGAAAAAGGATTTCCGGATCGAATGATGTCCAAGAGAAGGATCAATAATGTGGTCCCTCCGTCTACGCAGTGTAATCGCTAGGATTATGCGGCGAAAGTCCCGCTAGTGCGAGGTGCGTGAGCCCCATCGGTTTCAATGCAGGGCAAACCCACAGCAGGTGGTGAATGTCGGCTTCAGCATTTCGCGAGTTGCAGACTGAACACCCAGGGCGAGGATATAACTGGCGAAAGTGCGGCCACTTCCGAGTCACGGAAGGAGTGAGGGCAACCCCGACCTGGATCCTCCGAAGCGCAACCTCCTCTGCACGGGCAAGACCGCTGGGCAGGTTTACCGCGCACGGAGGTATGAGAGCACGTGTGCGGCGCCGGAGGTGTTTCTTTCTTGTTAAAAGGAGGGTGGCATCGTCTAGGTGAAAGAGCTGAGGCAGTGACGATGGAGAGTTCGCTAGACAGGTCGCAGAATCCGCAAGGCTTTGAGAGCTTACAAGGTCGCGTGGGATTCACTCCATAGATATTGGCTGCGGGATGCGTGCCGCCAGAAGATGGATCTATTGACATATTTCAGGGATGCGACTGACGCGTCGCAGAAGCCGCTTCACCTGGAAGGAACAGTGCGGATGAGGATGCGGGCCGTGGGGACCATAGGAAAGTCGGCCACAGAGCGCAACGCTTCTCGAACAGCAAGAAGCTCAGCACAAAAGGAGCAAGGAGGCTCTTGCATTTGAAACCGGGACGTCTTATTAAGGGCACGTGCGCAAGGGCAATAAAGTGCAGTGGTCGTTTCACAGTCCTAAATGCTTGCATCAACGTAAAGCAAGATGGAGCCAAGCGCCACGTCGGCGTTTTGAGCTATAATTCGGTCACGAAGCGACGCCGCCGCGTGAGTTGATGTCGGGCGACGTATATCAGTTGGCTTGTTATCGCTCAGCTGTACAAAACTCCAGGGAGGAAGAACTGGCAATGGTGGTGGTAGAAGGGAGTACGAGAAAGCGTAAGCCCTGAGAGCACATGTTGCGTGTGAAAGGCTGTCCTTAAGCCTGCGAGCATCACGTCGCTGCTGCACCAGCTCATCTACTGTGTTCAATTGTGCATTCTCTTGGAGTGCCACGATCGGGGTGATGCGGGGAAGGGAAGTGATGACCCTCATTGCCTCGCGATTAACAGCTTCAAGGCGATACCATTGTGCCCTCGTCAAATGCTGGAATCGGGCTTGATAAACAAGGCGTAGTTGCACTACCACCTTCACCAACTGTCGCGCAACGTATGAGCGGGTGCCACCCGCATTAGGAGCAATGCGCCTAATCAGACCCAACGACTGAATCTCCTGCTTTTTAGCGCTGGAGAGCCAAGCAGTTCTGGTTCCCGACTCATGGACTGTCAGACCCAGAATTCTTATAGTTGAACATTGTTGAAGTGGGGTTCCGGATAGATGAAGACGAATGAGTGTTGCAAAGAGTTTACGCCTGCCCCAGCGATTGGCGACTCACATGCGAGCAGACTTACTGACGGAAAGCTTAAGGCCGACCGAAGAAGCGTAAGTCGACGTAATATCTAAAACTGATTGAAGGGCAGCGGCTTGAGCCTGCAGGTCACGATGAGTGCTCCAAGCCGTGATGTTATCAGCGTACAACAAGAACTTTATGTCGGGTACATCGTGTAAGCGCCAAGCAAGCGGGATGAAAGCAATCGGGATGTCTTCCACAACTGACCAATCTGCTAACATTCTTGACCTCCTTCTGACTACTACACCGCGGCTTGTTTCATGTTTAAGATATTTACCTGGTTTGAGTGACCATTGCCTCATTTATTTTGAACTGCGCATATCTGTTCCCGCTACCAAAACGCCAAAAGTTATCCGAGACTATAAAAATGCTGACTTTGAATCTATAAACAGCGAACTAATGGATTTTGTCACTGACTTCATTCCAAGTGTCCACACGCGCAACATTGATGAAAATTGGACCTTATTCAAAGATAAAGTCAATTTTTTAATTAATGAATTCATCCCTCAGAAACGCATTATATTTAACTCTCATGCCCCGTGGTTTAACGCGCGTCTGCGGCGCCTACTGAGCAAGAAAAAAAGACTATTCCGGCGGGCCAAGGCAACTCAAACGGCCGAACGCTGGCACGCTTACGCCACCGCTAAGACGCATTATAAACAAACTTCGTGTGAAGCAAAGCAAAATTTCTACCAGCACACGCTCCCGCTCCTTCTTAGAGATAATCCGAGGAAATTTTGGAATGTGGTCAGCGGGAATGAGCCGAATACAATAGATCTTTGCGATGATCACAACACTCCAATACACCAGAGCGATTGCTGCAAAGTGTTGAATGATTTTTTCGCCTCGTGTTTTTCTTCTGCATTGCCGAATGTTTTCCCTCATCCTTGTACACCTGAATTTTTACCCATGGATTCAATACTCATTGATTCGGTTGGTTTGACATGTTTAATTGAAAAACAGGAGATTTCATCTTGTTCAGGCGTCGACGGCATTACAACGAAGTTCTTGAAAAGTACATCTACCTGCTCATCATTGATTCTTTGTGCAATCTTTGAACAGTCATTACAGAGTTGTACCATCCCTCCTGATTGGAAGGTGGGGAAGGTGGTTCCATTGCATAAATCAGGTAGTAAAGCTTCAATACTAAACTATCGGCCCATTTCATTAATCAGCGTTCCCTGTAAACTTCTTGAGCACATTATTTATTCTCATCTTATTACCTTCCTTGAATCTAACAACTTCTTCAATTCATGTCAACATGGCTTCAGAAAATTTTTTTCGTGTGAGACACAGCTCCTGTCTTTCACTAATGATTTGTTTCGCGCTATGGATGCTAACGTTATTGTGGATTGCGTTTTTTAGACTTTGCTAAGGCGTTCGACACTGTTTCACATGATCTATTATTAATTAAACTCGGTGCTCTTAATATTAACAATCAGGTATTAGGCTGGATTAAATGTTTTCTTTCCAACCGTAGTCAATATGTCTCAGTTAATGATTATGACTCGCCTCTTTTTTCCGTAACTTCTGGAGTTGCCTCAAGGTTCTGTGTTAGGTCCTCTACTGTTTTTAATTTACATTAATGATCTTCCTGATAACGTTGTCTCCCATATAAATCTTTTCGCAGATGATTGTGTGCTTTATCGTTCAATTACTAATCCCTCTGATGAAGCATGTTTGCAATCGGACTTGAACGCAATTTCTTCATGGTGCAGCGAATGGCTCATGACACTTAACACCACTAAGTGCAAACACCTGCGTATCTCCAGCCGTCCTCCTGAATACACCCCTCGCTATCTTCTTAATAACACTCCGTTGTCATCTGTCTCATCTTACAAATACCTGGGTATTCACTTAACACACAATCTGTCCTGGAAAATGCACATCAACTACATATCTAACCAGGCTAACCGCACGCTCGGATTCCTACGGCGCCATTTCATAGCTTCTAACAGCACCATTAAGCTTCATCTATATAGGACGTTAATCAGGCCTAAACTAGAATATGCTTGCTCCATTTGGGATCCTAATCAGACAACCTTAATTAACGCATTAGAGTCTGTTCAAAACCGCGCCGCCCGTTTTATTGTTTCAAATTATTCCCGAACAGCGAGCGTATCTGCAATGAAATCTGCACTTGGTCTTCCCATTCTTTCTCTGCGTCGTAAATATTTTCGCTTATGTCTTTTTCGCAGAATTTATTATACCAACCCTATTCTCAAAGATAAGTTACTCCTCTCTCCATCTTATATATCTTCACGCACTGACCACAACTTCAAGGTAGGAATACCGCAATGCCGAACTAGCCTTTGTATAAATTCATTTATTCATCGAACTGGAAATGACTGGAACCACTGCCTGCCTTCATGGCTGCCATCACCGACGTCAACAAATTTAAGAAATCTGCCGCCGATTTTGTATGCCCCTCCTCTCTGTAATGCCTCTGGCCCTGAGAGTACTGAAATAAATAAATAAATATTGAATAATGTGGGTGACAATACCGATCGCTGGCGTACACCGCGAAAAAGGAGAAATGAGCCGATGGCGTCACCACTGAGCAGAATTGCAAAGGGTCGCACTTCAAGGAAAGATTGGACAAAATTCCGTACTCAGGGGGAAAATGCAGCATGTCAATTGAAGCCAAGATGGCAGCATGACTGATGCTACCATACGCCTTTTCGACGTCCATAGCCAGGACAGTGCGGTCAGTGTGGCTACGAGTTGACGATAAAACTGAGGATGCCAAAACAGCCAGCCCATCTTCAGTACCTATGGATGTACGGAAGCCAATTTGAGCAGGGTGGTAGAAACCATGGTGCTCTAGCCAGCACGACAGTCGTGTGGCTAGCATTTTCTCAGCAAGCTTGCACAACGTTGACGTTAGGGAAATGGGTCGGAAGCTGCCAAGGTCGGGCGGCGGCTTGCCTGGTTGCGGGATCGGGATCACAATAGCTGATTTCCAGCCAGGAGGGACAACGCTATCTAGCCATACCTTGCTAATGTTGTCGAGGAGTTGAGGCAGCAAAGCGCAACTCAGGTTCTTTGAAGCCTCATAAGTAATAGAGTATGAACCGGGTGCTGTCTTGCGAATGGTACCATCTATCGCTGCAAGCAACTCAGGCATGGTGAAAGAGCTTGCAATTCCCTCGGAGACTGGGGGGAGGGGGGGGGCTTTGCCAAACAAAGACTCACCCAGCCAGAGGAGCTGAGTCAACAGCATTTGGGAGGCCAGCACATCTAGTGGTAGAGACTCGGCCCCGTGCATTACTCTTTTGTCTGATGTTGCGTTTATCTAGACATTCCCACGGGGTCTCAGATGGCCACATCTGCGAGTTAATAAATTATTGAGCAGGTTACTAGAACGTTCTGTTGTCTGCAGATTGAGCTTGGTTGCAAATTGAGTTGCCCCAGCACAATCACGCAATGCGCTGGAGTGCGTGTAGCCGCTACAATGGTGTCTTCGATGCATAGTGTACTGCTTGTCGCCGGGGTTTGCTGTCCAAGGTGAGGGTCAGGAAGCAAACACTGGAAGCACGTGGAATTGGATTACCTGTCCAGTTCAGCTACAGCCTCGTAACATTTCGTCTTAGACCAGGGAAAAGCATCAAATACGGCTTCTGTGCTGGTAATGAATATTAAGTATAAATAACTGGGTCTAGATCGAAGATCTTGCTCCTTGAGCAATACGTTCAATATATTTATGACTCTATCCCGACACCCAAATACACGACCACAATAATGCAACGATTATAAACCTATGCTGTATTCCTTTTCGCACTTCGTCACTGGTCCGAGCGGTAGTCCACTCACGTTTTCACTGCAATCGATCGGTCGTGAGCGGTGGCTGGTAAACGAATGAAACCAAGCGTACGAAATCCTTACATTGCGACATTGCAATATTGACATTCTGAGTTAGTGCTGCAGCAACCAACTGCCAAATCATCATTGCACAGCAGGAGAAGTAAGACATTTACCGGCGAAATACCATGAGAAATACATCTATTTTCGGTAAGAGTGCTTCCAAAATGAATACGAATTACACGGTCACATTGGGAAGCTTGATTAATGCAAGACCTCACGAGTTATGCACAGATTTTGCAGTTGTTTCACTAGAGGTCTTTGTAATGCTCATCAGGGTGTCTACCAATTTGACATTTCCAAATTCCCTGAGTCTTCGAGATTTTCCCTGAGTGCCCTTGCAAAACTACCTAAGTCACACAGAACTTTACTTTATGTGAATACAGGCTGACAGACATGTTGTCCGTTGCTGTCACTCTCTAGTAAGCATGTTAAAAAATAAAAAACGACTTAATCCAGTTTGAACAGTAAGAAGTAGTGTTTATTTTATTCAAAATGAAAACAGAAGAGAGGGGTTAGTAAAATGCACAGCGAATAAAATATCTACGAAAAAAATGGTAAAACTCATTGCAAATCGAGTCGAACATTCTCAAATACAAGTAATAAGGAGATGCAAACAGAAGAAAAGTTTCTTGAATATGAGCTATTTCTATCAATTAATAGCAAGCTCATTTGTATGAGGCCCGAACTTCGTCATAAGTGATATTCTCTCTCAACAGCTGGTAAGTCAACCTCACCGGTCCTGACATACTTCCAGCCCATGCACAACGCCTCAGTGTTGCGTTTCACTGCATTAAAGAGTGTATTTTGGTTTGGATGAGGGCAGCCTGCATCTCGGCGGCCATCAACTGTTTGAGCTCAAGCTCCTTCAAAGATGCGGCGGCACGCTTCCTTTCCCGTTCATTCTTCAATGCGTAGGTCCTTTCTGTTCTCGTCCTCCGTTCAACGCGTGTTCGCCTCACGAACCATTTGAAACATCCTCTTGCTCAGTTGTACAGTCAACGTCATATTTTTCGAACTCCCTAGGGGCTGCGAAAACGTCTGAAAATCGGGCAGTTCGCAAAAACGAATGCATGACTTTTACTGCCCTTAAGGGCTGAAATCGCCACAGGCACATCAGAAAAAAGCTCTGAAGTTCTGTTAGTACACTTATTAGTCATACCTGTGCTCGTACTCTGACAGGAGAGGTCGGGTGCATGCGTGTATAATTAACCAACCATACCGTGTACAGTGACAATTGCCCCTTCCCACGCTTGTTATGCTTTACCGCAATATTTTCGCGTATGTTTCACCGCGTAATACTGCTACACTGAGGAGAAGCTGACTTTCAAAAATCAGCATTATGCAATCGGTTGTGCGTTCTGAGCATCGAAGCCAGTCACGAGGACCACAAAGCTGGAGTAGGTGCCATTGCTGACAGCGGCGAATTCTTTCAATGAAAAACACGGCACCGAAACGCAAGAAGCTTAATAGCGAACTTCGAAACAGCTAGGCCTACGTTTGCCGCGGTGGCGTCTACGGCTGCCAGCGGATCTGCGTGCGAGAACGCCAGTTCGAGGCTGCGAGGTAATGAAAATGGCGGCAGTGGTGGTTTTAAATAATACCGTTTTGGACCTGCGGTCAGGGCAAAAAGCCAGGAAACTCGGACGGCGAAGGGTTCTTGCGTCCGATATGTCAGACGTTCTTATACATTTACTGTATGGGACACATGGTGGTGCCGCGAAGCTGTCCCAGTTTTCGGGCGTCAGGAAGGTCGGTCGTTGACTGGCAACTGCTGCCACCGGAGACACGGCGTCCAAGAAAATTCTTTACGTTTCCTCTGTGTTGCTCGAGCCAGCGTTACCACGACTTTCGTTCCCTTTCAATCAAGTTACAGCTAATTTTCCCTGGTGGAAGCACAATTTCCCTGAGTTTTCCCTGAGTATTTCCAGACTATTCAAAATCTCTGAGAATTTCTGGTTTTCCCGGTTAGTAGACACCCTGCTCTTAGAAATCTCTACGGAACAGCAAGGGTTGAGAAATGATCTTACCTATGCTGTTTAATCTGACTTATGAGGTACAGTATTCTGTCTTGAGCATCCAGTCCCTTTGTAAATCCAGTCATGCATACTGAAAGCTTGCTTTTCTGGTGCACACGCCAAATGAACTTGGTGTATATAATAAGTTTTTCATAACGTTCACCACGCAACTATACATGCGTTAGAATTGGGCGGTACAAGGCTAAATCAGCAGTATGTTGCGTCCGTTTTAGAACGCGATCTACATAAGCCATTTTCCACAACTCTGATATATCTGTGCTTCGCTGAAGAATTCAAGAACCTTCCGTCTTCGGTGCTTGGGCAGTTTTGGTAGGATCTGATTGCTGGGCCCACTGCACTACATCGCCTGCGTATTTCAGCTCCAAAACGAATACACACGCACGCAAGCACGCAAGCGCGTGGGTTGAGTCGCGAGCGCTCAGCTCCTGGAAGCCTGATGCGGCTGCACTGCTACGACGTCGCTGTTCGTAGCGACTTATTGCCGAGGGTGCCCAAGGAAACAGGCTGCAATTTAACGCATTGGCAAATAAAGCAGCAGATCAACGTCACGCACATCTGACCTGCGTGCACCGTCACACGAACGTTCATATGAAGTGATGTTGAAAACGCCGCCGCAGGGGGCGAAATGTCTACATACGAGGTGAGCTGCCCGAAGCACGACTTCTGAATCGGGGAGTAACAATAGGGACAATATACCTGGAGTCGACAAGCAGGGCCGACTTGCTCAAGTAACATATGGTTTGCATTCACTGACTTCTCACTTGAACGTTCTTCCTGCCTTTCTTAATTTGCGCACTATTTAGGTCTTGCAATAAAGCCCGCCTTAGACAGAGACGTGGAGTATTTTGCGAAAGTTTATAGGGCTGTGCGACGGTCTCAATATACATAACTTGATATTTATGCCTGTGCCATTTTTGATTTCGTGCCCTACTATTCAGTACTAGAAGTGGTTGCGTCTTTTAGCTATTTCGTAATGTTTAAACACATGTCCTCGTACCTTGACTGACGCTTGGCGGTGATTCAAAGGCGGTAAAGGTGAGGACTCGTACCCGGCGAGTTCGTTTAGAGCACATTTTACTAGGGAGATTCGATGGGGCAGTTTCAAAAGTCCTATTCGCAACAGTGGCGAATTCGTCACGCGCGCGCGATATAGTCACTGCTGAATATCTTCCCCTCGCGCACGCGCGCACAAGGACTAGCTAGGCAAATAAGTGTCACACGAGTATAGGCAAAGCTGTCACAGCGTCTCAGCGACGCCGGCTTTCTATCCGTGCAGTATTGTGCATACTGCATAAAAATGACCAAATTATGCTTTACATCTAACAAGGCAAGAAATGTTTACTGCTGGTCGCACAAGATGAAGTTTCACAGCTCGGCATGC
The DNA here is from genome assembly GCF_050947875.1 of Dermacentor variabilis. NCBI lineage: Eukaryota > Metazoa > Arthropoda > Arachnida > Ixodida > Ixodidae > Dermacentor > Dermacentor variabilis. The sequence continues at coordinate 86,492,405 of NC_134568.1, forward strand.
TGGTCAACGTGGCCAGTTGACACAGACACTGCACGCGTGAAATGTGATTTTAAAAAGAATTTTAGGGTTCTACAAGAGAGGCGAAACATGTGGTGGCCGCACCGTAACTCTCTAGCCGATGGCTGAAGGCCAGCGGAGAGGTGGGCTAATGATCGAACAAAAAGCGTAAAAATGGGCATAATAAAAGACGTTATACTGGTGTAAAGAAGAGCGAGAAGGAGAAGAAAATAATCGGGGAATTATATTTAGAAAGTTCTCAGGCAGTTTCGCGTTTGGTGCAGGGCCGGTCCTGCATTTGTTTATGTTATCATAGGTTGCGTCAGTACGGCTGTAGTTATGATAGCTCGACTGCTCAAGATAGGTTCAGACGCCCCGATAGGACTTCAAGTACTGTAACCAAATCTTGGCTGGGCTCTCGCGCATTACCTGCTGCAGCAGGCACTCGCGACACAAGCGCCTTTTGCCTAGCTTGGGCGGGCTAGCATAGGCGGCCTAAGGATTTTTAAAAAACTTAGTGTATGAGCAAGCATACCGACGAATATTGCTGCACAACTCGTTGACTACAAGTAGGAATGTTGCCGCGGAAATGCGTTAAAGAATAAATATAATTATACTTTAACACTGAAAGTGTAACTTCGTTTTCGTGCACCCGGGCAGTCACTTCCTGTCCGCTTCAAGGCCGGGTGTTCAGGCGCCATCTCGTTTGCACAAGAAAGTAGCCTATATCGTTCTTAACTTCAATGCTGCCTTCGCGAAGCCGTCATGTTTGCGCGCATCGTCAGAAACGGAAACACATTTAAAATATATCCTGGTGCTTTCCGTGACAAAAGCGCAATATATATTTATATGAGGCATGCCGTATTGAGGGACTCCTGGTTAATTTTGACCACTTGGGACGGCTTGCACGAACACTTATTAACTAAATTAATAAAGGTTTTAATAACATGTTCTTAAACGTTCCCTACAACGCTCCAACTTCATACGTAGGCTACAGGGACCGGGAGCCCTGGACTACACACAGCTGCCCCTAGTTCAGTAGCCACATCGTAGAGCCGTGGTGCGACATTTCTGTCAAAATACACGCCTAACTCAGGGTATGCGTGACTATTCTGGCTAACTGCTGACTTCTTCTCACTTAAATTTCCTGGTGGACATGTCTTAATACCAGGGTCTAGAGTATTACATATTGCTCGTATAGGCGGCCGCTTACAGCTGCGCCCAGCAGAACGTGCAGAATTTGCTGTAACGGAACCATGGTGCCTTCTGATATGGCCAAAATCAAATCATATGTGTGAATTCCAACGGCAGATGCAGAGCACTTCTGACAGCAGCAAGTCTATTCCTTTGGGAGATTGAGAGTGTCTTCCGTACCTTTAATTGCAGGATTGGGAGAAGCTCTGCCGCCAGATTCCCCTCCACTCAGCACCACTCTCTACTCCGCGAAAATAGACAGAGTCAATCGGAAGTCGCGTGACGTCACGCCACTCACAGCCAACGTACTGCTATGGTGCGCGCACCCGTCAATGCGAATCGCAGCCTCTCGGATGCACTGAGTGGTGCTTCGGATCCTAAACTTGTGCTTTAACTGCTTGAAGAGATCGATGATCCATCTTGCTCAAGCTCTGAATTGACCAGACAGGACTCGAGCGACGAAGAAGCTTTGGAAGCTATTGTATTTAAGCAAGCTTTCGACATCATGTTCCGGCCGCCGGCCAAGAGGACGAAAGTTGCACCGTTCGGCGACGACGTCGTTCGCCAGTACTCAGATGAAGAGGTAATAACGGCTCCTTTTCGGAAGTTCGCACGTTAACAGCCGTTACTATTTTAAACGAAATGCAGTTCCGAAGGCACTTCAGGCTGTTCCGAGGTATTGCAACTGAGCTTTGCTGCGTCTCAGATGTACCCGACAAACAATCACGGCGGCATGACCGCGAAATCTGCGAAGACGCACATTGTGTGCGTGAGTCTGCGTATTGCGGTATTGTAATGCGTGAGTCTACGGTGAGTCTGCGTATTGTAGTTGCTGCGACTTTTTTTTTTAAATCATGCTGGGAAAGTGTGCACTATACATGTCTCTTGGTTTTCGCATGTACACTTTTGCATGCCCGACAAAGCAAGCGTTCGCAGGAGAAGTGATGTGACCAAAGAGGCGCAGTTGTTTGCGCAGTCCATGTGCGATTTGTGCTTTGGTTGGGTCTGTGCTGTGATGTGCAATATGAAGTGTCATGTGGCTCAAGCTGGCTCTATACTATAAAGAGGAAAAACGCTAACAATGGCCTTTGTTTCGAGCGGTTATCGTTCGATTCTACACCCAAGAAACAAGTAGAACGCTCGTGTTGTCTTCCTACAGTTTTCGTCCAAACTCACTGCCGAATAAGCCGCCCGATCACCTTACTGTGCAGGCACGCAGCCAGCAAAACACGCACATGGGATGTAGCAGACAGGTTCAACTTGGCTGTGAGTACCGTGTACAGGATACTTCACAGAGTGGCAGAATACCGCGGTAATCCGCCATTCAGTCGTCGCTGACCCTAGGTCCAACTGTCCTGACATTTCCCGATGGCCTGGAGAAGCTGTCACAGATTTTAAGAAAGCATGCACACTAGACTCATTTTAATGCTTACGAATTTGTCGACAACACGAAGCAAAGGCAAGAGTTTGGCGTAGTAGTTCTGCGGAAACCCGCAAGGTGGAGAGAAGTAATGAATAAAGGGAAAATCAGACATCCACCCGTTCGTAGCAATTGCTACAAAGGAAACCCATACGTGTTCCTCGAAAGAAAAGCCTCATAGTTGAAGAAAAATTCGTCCGGGTCCGGGACTCGAACCCGGGACCACCGCCTTTCCGGGGCAGCAGCTCTACCATCTGAGCTAACCAGGCGGCTGGCAGATCGCAGGGCGAAGTCGAATTTGTCGACAACACGAAGCAAAGGCAAGAACTTGACGTAGTAGTTCTGCGGAAACCCGCAAGGTGGAGAGAAGTAATGAATAAAGGGAAAATCAGACATGATTTTGAATAAGGGAATATGAATAAAGAGAAAATCAATTACAGTAATATAGGCGTTGTGAGTTACGGTAGCTCGTGAGTTTAGACTAACGACGCTCTTCACGCAGCACTTTCGTCTTGTGCGTAATTGCGAACCGGAGTGAAGGACAGGAGGGTAACACGCCTTCTTGAAATGAAAGATTCGGAATAACCTTTTTTTTTTTTTTGACGGTTGGACATATGCCAAGGGCCCACGATACGAACCACCTTCAGGTCGGTATCAGCTTGCAAAGGGGGAACTCAGATGAAATGTTTTCAAGCGGATAGGCTCTTATTATGAGGATACACTCTAAAAAAATCAGCGCTTGCCCAAGCGTGAATTTTAAGTTTTTTTATACGCTTAATCTATGCGTGCTATTTCTACACGCTTACCATCACGCCTGCTAGGAGTGGTCAGCAACCCCTCCTTACGCTTAGTACACGTGATAAGGACTCCTTTACCCACGCTTATTATGGCGCGACGAATCTCCACGCTTAGAGGGGGTTCGCGCGGGGGCAAGGGGATGGAGTGAGAAGGATCTCCCATCCCCCCTCACCCCTTTTATACATACGCGTGAAGAAACGAAGAAGCACCGGCCCTTGTAGGCTTGGGAGCTTGGGTCGCTTCTCAGAAGCGAGCTTTGCTCACCAAGCTCTTCGCAGTCCTCTTCTTGAACTTCCGCTTCGACGGCGCAGACTGTAACGAACCAAGACGCTATGACAGTGGCAGTATGCCGGCTAAGTAGAAGCTTAGTATGCTGCAGAGAAATTGCGAAAGATGCTCTCACCGGTGACACTGAAACTAATGCGCTAATAAGGGGCTTTGCAAAGCCTTGGCGCACTTAAACAAAGCCAAGGCACGTAAACCGTAAACAAGCCCCTTGATATCTTCTTGCACAAAAGGACAAATGCCCTCTCAACCGTGCTCTGCGGCGCCGCGCGTTCAAAGATAGAAAGCTTTGTGTGGGATAGAAACGTCATGACAAAATTTCCTGCAATAAAATCATCATGCTATTTCACTGTTTCTCCAATTGTTGGCCCAAAATACGTGATCAATTTTTTTTTCACTCACCTCTTTCTCTAAGAAAGACGGATATTGTAGGCAGCGAAAAAAGCATGACAAACATATTTCTTCCGGAGATAAATCTTTTATTCATGATATTCATTCCCAGAAAATAATATACAATGAAAAATTTAGGCTTAGAAACAAAACATAGACAGTGGAAGCGTTTTGAGAACGCTGAGAAAGCGTAAGTGTTTATATGAGTTCGATTTAAATGCGCAACGCAGTGAACAAATCCTTTAATCTTGTTTGCGCCCATGATATTTCTTTGCTTGTTCTTGGCGCTAAATTGGTTGCACGAAAATTGGCCATATGCCGCCAGATATGTTACATATCGCCTACAGTAAACGCATAGGCACATCACTAGTACCTTTTCTAGGGATGTGTCATCACCGATATCAGTGTATTCCTGCTCACAGCCGCAGGAATACACTGATAGACTGATAGACTGATAGACTGACACTGAATACACTGAATACGCTGAATAAACAATGTCTTAATACCCAAAGTATAACACTTTAGAGGTTAAAACTTGTTTCTTTTATACTGAATGTGGTAACACTTCGCTATTTCACTTCGCTATTTGAAAAAAGAAACAATGTCTTAATACACAAAGTATAACACTTTAGAGGCTACAACTTGTTTCTTTTATACTAAATGTGGTAACAATGATGGCTTGCTTTTTCACTGCTTTCACACAGATTGCATCTTCTTCTGACATTTCTCCTACTGACTGCTCTTAAAAAGTTGAAGTTTGGAAGTTTGCAGAAGTAGGCGATAAGATGGTCAAATCACCGCAGTAATGATAGCATGCATTGCAAGCCTGGGTCGCAAGCAAGCTTCTAAAGCGACGTATGAAGTCTAAGAAAATTTCACTATTTTTTGATGAGATCAGAAGGAGCTTTTTCAATTTTCCTTCATTTTCATCAACCCCACTTTCAAACCTTTATTCGATTTGAAATGTGACTTGAAAAACAAAACAACAACGTGCAAAACGCATTTAGGTAACACACATAGCAGCAACTGATTTTATTCCATATTGCTCTTCATAAAAATGAAGTTTAAGAATTCAAACACAACTGGCAACGCTTTCAATGAACCCTTTTAATACCTGAACTAAAATGAGCCAGAAAAACGAAGTTACGCTTAATTCCCAACCCAATAGCGATGGAAACTTTGACAAGAATGACGTTCTACGTAGACTTATCACACGTGAACTCTCTCTACGGACATATACGGGTTCGCAGCTGGTTAACAAAAGCTGCGACGGGCAGAGTATATTCATGTTCATTGAACAGTCACACTTTCTCTCTCTAAAGGAACAAAATGTAAAATATCCGGAGCTACACTACACAGATATCCTAATTCAAAGTGCAGTTGAGGTTGCACATTAAGTAGCACGTGTGGTTGCAACCTCGCATGCAGCGCTTCGGAGATGCAGGTTACTGTCAGTCGACAAATAGCTTATAAAATTATGAGTTGCAACCTCGCATGCAGCGCTTCGGAGATGCAGGTTACTGTCAGTCAACAAATAGCTAACAAAATTATGAATTTTCACTTTATATGCAGTGGTATACTATTAGCGGCATAGGTGGCAACTACACGGCATATCACATTGGTGCACAGAGTTCTAAATCATGAGAAGAAGCATGGTGCAAAATGCAGAGTGGCAACTCTCAGCTCAACACCCTTGCCCGAGGCAAAATGGCAGCGGCACGGAGAGAACGGTGAGCTGGCGAATATAAAATACAAATAACAGAAATAGTGGGAACTTTGTACGTCAACACAATAAACTGAACAATCCAGAGGAATTTAACAGCCCGGTGTTAACACTTGTTAAAAAAGCACGAGGCTGACTGCTCTCTATTTCGATCAACGGTGCTGCTCGCGTGAAAGGCTCTCGCTTTCCAATAAATTTACCATTACGGCAAGTTTTGCACCCCACATTGTACAAGCACATGCCCGAAATCTTGATCAATTTGCACTTAGGCGCTATTTAAAAAAAGTGAACCATAACTAATGTTATTGCCTCTATATTTCAATCGGCCATGAATAGCAGGTGAGGGACCGCGACATATCCTTATGCATATGGAAACGCTGCTCTGAAGCAGTCAGACCGTGGTGGATTCTCTCTTGTAAACTCGGCACAGTGCACAATGTATGCATACGCCACCCGCGTTGTACGCTATGAATGTCTGTAGAAGTGAAAATGACGATACACACCAACTCTGACAGTTAGACCGGAAGCTCTGTGCTGCAACGAACGAACGTCGATCATGGCAGTCCACCGAAAATTCGACACTAAAAATGACCCAGCGCTGTTTTCAAAACACCACGGTCTCCTACAGCCTCCCCCCGAAAAGTTTCGCATTCCCCACAGGGCAGTGAGAAGACGTATAGAATTGTTTTCCGTCGCCAACGCACCGCGTAGATCACGTGACATATAAAAAAATTATGGGGTTTTACGTGCCAAAACCACTTTCTGATTATGAGGCACGCCGTAGTGGGGGACTCCGGAAATTTCGACCACCTGGGGTTCTTTAACGTGCACCTAAATCTAAGTACACGGGCGTTTTCGCATTTCGCCCCCATCGAAATGCGGCCGCCGTGGCCGCACGTGACATATCAAGGATCGCCTATTCGGAAATTTATAAGCGTGATGGAAAGTTCCCGCGCGAGCGCTTCGCGGAAGGTTAAGCCTTTGTTTTGCGTTTTCACGCGTACGGCGGCTCTCTCATGCTCGCACAAGACAGAACCATGGCAGGCAGTTTTGTACTCACGCTTACATGAAGAAATGTCCCGCTTATTTTCGGTCACGTGGTGCTTCAAACGTCATCCGTGCCTCATTTACATGCGCATCATGCTTAAACTTGAAGTTTAGCGGGAGATTCAGCGTGGAATTTTTTAGAGTGCATTTTTTATTGAAATTTCCTTCCTTGCCATGAGATGAAAGCTGACTAATAAGCATTCAAAATTTATGTATTCTTAAGACCTCCTGTTAATATATGCTTGCTGTCTTTTACAACCTCCTAAATTAAAAAAAGTAAGTTATGAGTAATAAATTATTGCGTTAGGTGTGTAAACGGACACGCAACAAAATACCTAGTCCATTTCCCAGTATGCACTCAGTAAAAGTGTAGCACGTCTATACTCTCACGTTGTAGTGATGTGAAGGACAAGGCAGTTCCAATGGAGGGAATCACGAATCGAACTCATTATAAGGCGAGCTTGCATTGGAAAAAAGTACTCAAAGCACAATGATGTCTGCGCGTAAAGTAGTGATTCCTCGGAATCTGTTTTACGGATCAAGGCATCGGTTCATGCGATCGGAATGCTCGCAGAACGCAGCGCAAACTCAGGTACTCATATCTGTGGGAAAATGTACGCCAGTATTCGCTTCACGCGCGAAATCTGATAAGATAATGCTCTTTCACTATTGGACCCTTGACAACATACTGGATATTAGAAACACATGCGGGCGCGTCTTGAGCTAACTGGTAACAAGAACATTGGTTAGACGCTAAAGAAAGCTCACACCCCCCCTCCCCTCCCAAAAAGAAATAGTGTACAGTTGCTTTGAATATAAGCTGAAACATAGTGCTCGTGGTAAAAAGGGCCCCCAAGACTGCACAGCGGCGCCGACATACCAAAAATTCAATAGCTAAACACTTTCCGATTACTGGTATTTATCAAACCAGCATTTCATGGTTCAACGTAGCCCAGGGGCCAGTTCCTCCACGGGTACTCTGTCGGCGCTCATATTTCACGTGACTGTACGTATGTCAGCATTAATTGTCACAAGATCACAGTATTATTTTTTTGGATCTTACCATTAGACGGCCAAAATATATGCAGCAAAACCCTTAGATTAATATTTCAGTACTTTTCGTTCTAACGTACATGTCCGCGCTGATCCATATGTTACAAAGTCCTGAATATGTATCCAATGCTTTCCCCCTGACAGCTGTTTTTATTCCTGATGATGCCAGGAGATCGAGCCTAATGCCACGGACGCTCAGAAATCTAATCTGGAGCGCGCACAATATTCTCGCACACTTTGTGTGATGCACCGTAGCGCTGAGGTGCTTCTTGTATAATGTAGGAGAATCGGTTGTGAAGGCAGAAGATGCACGGTTGGACACATGCGTTTGAGCTCACGAACCTGATTTGTGCCAAGGTAACCAGTCCAAGCTTTCATACTTTCTTTATAAGAAGCCTACTGTACCATCAATACGCCGGCTGCTTTTAACTGCTCGAACAAAACTATTAAACCAATACAAATATTAGTGACATCATTTTATGATTCCACTGTTCAGATGGGTAACCTCTAGATGCAGAGCAAGCTGAGAAGTTGCGTGCGTAATTAACAAAGCTACGTTAATTAAATTTTCAATAGTTGATCTTAGGTGGCTAATGAAAATGAGTAGTTTGGATCCTGTCCTCGAGATCACCTAGCCAAGCGCAAAAATTTCGATTAAACGTGCTTCTGTAAGCGCTATTCGAACAAAAATTTACCATTTATACGCTCTTGGAAAGCGTAACTTACGCATAAAAAGAACATCCGTAAAGTGGCACAAAGAACAGCGCTTCAAGACGGAACACAAAGGAGGAAATGCACACACATTGCGCTAAGAACTTGAAGCGCTGTTCTTTCAGTGATAATTAACTAGCCCATCAGCCAATCCTTGCAAACGTGTAAACTAAACCTGACCAAACCTAGCCTTTTGCGATGTTGTCATCAATGGTATGGCCTCGTGAGCATGTTCCTTGTGGCCCGTCAGCTTTCAATTTTAATTCACGCTGTTTTTTCGAAGGCAAGTAGTTTAAAACTTTAGCATCAACGTGTGCCGGCGAAAGCTTGCTTTGTCGCAGAAGCGATCCATGACGCAATGATGGTGCAGATTGAGCCCGTCGTTGGCATCAAGACAATGTGCTGCCGCCGAGGGAAGGAAGATAACGAAAGTGAACACCTCGGTATCTGCTCATGGAGCCGTGCCGGCGGTGACGGTGCCATCGTGACGAAATCTGGGGCGACGATATTGACGGCTGAGGCGTTTTTTTTTTCTCTTTTTTTCTTTACAGGGAAGCTGTTAAGGGCTACTATCCCCACTATCGTGTCCGCCTGTAGAACAAAATCCCGAAGATAATGCAATGCCGGGCCGACCTGCAGCGAGGGTGCAGTTCGCTATGAAGGGGCCCACATAGCTTCGCTGGTCATACTTCGCAAAGCGGAAGGGAACCCAGTTTTTTTTTCCTTCATTTCGCTTTCAGAAAGCAATAATGCTATAAATGCAGTGTCATTCGTTCTTGCCTCGTATAGTTAAATATAGGCTTAACTAAACTCTATATCCCATTCATCCCCAAGAGTATGTGTAAGTGAGGAAATGCTCGCTAGCTCACACACACACACACACACACACACACACACACACACACACACACACACACACACACACACACACACACACACACACACACACACACACACACACACACACACACACACACACACACACACACACACACACACACACACACGCACGCACGCACGCACGCACGCACACACACATACACACACGCACACACACACGCACGCACGCACGCACGCACGCACGCGCACACGCACACGCACACGCACACGCACACACACACACGCACGCACGCACGCACGCACGCACGCACGCACGCACGCACACACACACACACACACACACACACACACACACACACACACACACACACACACACACACACGCGCGCGCGCGCACGCGCACACACGTATGCATGCACACATATAAACTCAAACAGAGATACGACACATGTTCGCGCGCATTCACATTTACACGCGCCCACGCATGCACACACGCGCAAATGCAAGTACACACGCACGCAGGCTCAAGACGTGCACACCCATATACACTCCCTCTCCTTTCCTGTTGCCTCGCAAAAACATGTGCGTGCAAATAGACTGAATGACACTCGCTGTGCAATAACCCGCCGTGGTTGCTCAGTGGCTATAGTGTTAGGCTGCTGAGCACGAGGTCGCGGGAACGAATCCCGGCCACGGGGGCCGCATTTCGATGGGGGCGAAAACACCTGTGTACCTAGATTTAGGTACACGTTGAAGAACCCCAGGTGGTCGAAATTTCCGGAGCCCTCCACAACGGCGGGCCTCATAATCAGAAAGTGGTTTTGGTACGTAAAACCCCATAATTTTTTTTTCGCTCTGCAATTACCGTGCAAACTCCAGTTGTAATAAATCGCTTTACGGTTTAAATTTGGCGCTTCTCCAAGTCAACGTGCCCTATGCTAAGAGGGTGCAAAACCATTTGCTCCTGTGGTGTGACATAACTGCCCATCCCTGACCAAAACACTGCTTTAACGCACCACCAATGTTCCGACTGAGTGCCATAAATGCCTATGTTGTTACAATGGACTACTCTCTTGGCGCAGGCAGTTGAAACTTGTTGATACTCGGCTATTATATAGAAATAAAATTGTTTAAAATTTTGCCCACTCAGTTACGCATGTGCATTGCCAGGAAGTTTCACAGGATGGTGAAGGTGCAATGTCCGGAATTCCTGAACATGTCCATGGTACAAGGCACGATAGTTATTTTTTTTTTTTTGCATCGTAACAGAAAGACATGCGCATTCTTGTTGTTATGTTGTCCTAGGAATAAACTTTGATAATAAAAGCGATGACTTAAGAAATAAGCAACCCATTGCTACGTTTTAGGAAGTAAAAAAGAAAATATAATATTTGAAGAGCACTCCTGAAAAAACCAAAACTGAAACCAAATCTTGAGTTTTGTGTTTCGACCATCTGGTGGGAGACTGTCAAACTAAGTCCTACGTGGCGTCAAAAAAAAACGTATCACGCAGCACGGTATCGACCACTGCCAGCATGACGCGGAACACCGGGGGGCGAGCGGTTAAACGATTTGGTCACGGCTTGCAACGCTGCCGCAAGTGATGCGTTCGTGTTTTTATAGATACCACGTGAGCTTGCACGACTGCGTTTCAAAAATCGCTTTTGGGAACAGTGTTAGGTCATAAGTAGAGAGCTCACATAGACATCAACTGAAAGCTGAGTCTCTGAAGTACATACGCTGTAACGGCTATTACCACAGCAGCCGTGATATTATTACAGCTAGAGCTTTTGTCCCGAAAACTGAGTACAAATTTTCGTCGTACCCATAGGCTCCCGTTGCTAAACATTTAATCGCTCTGGGAACAAGGTTCTTACTTGCCACAGGGTGATCACTACATTTGGCTCGTGTGGACTGTCTTGCAGAACATGTCTGTCACCTGCTTTTTTCAATAACCGACCTACAGCTTTAGTTATTCGCGAAAAACCCGCTCGTCCCATTGAAAACGCGCTAGCTTCGTGCCGGGGCCGCTTGGGGCGCTAGTTGGTACGTGTCCAGAAAAGCTGGATATGATACACCATAAACGAAGAGTCATCGGTGGCAACAGCCAAGCCAGATAAAGAGAGCCTAGCAGTCATGCTAGCAGTGAATTGCGCGTCGCGAGCCCCTGCTTGCGCAACTCATCATAGCATTGGCAGAAGGTCACCACTTCAGACGCAGTGTTGGGATTCTTTACCAACAGCACATGAAAGGCAGCGTCGTCAATCCCCTTCAAAATATGCCTGATGTTGTCGCATTCCGCCATTGTCGCATCGCCACAGTTGCAGAGATCCATGCCATCCTCGATATAACTTGTGAATCCCTCACCGCTCCGCTCCCCTCATTCTGACAAACGTTGCACGGTACGAAGTTTGCGGACTGCCGACCACCCAGACCCCTCTATGCAGCTGGTCTTGAATGCCACCCAAGTCCATAGGTCAGGTTCGTGGTTGCGGTACCACAGGTTCGCAACATCGCTCTTGTTGTGGTTGCTCGCCATTGCATAGGAGCTGAGCCAGTTCTCGACGTCGTGGTTTCTGATCTTGATGAAAATAACAGGCTCGCGATGACGCAATGCACCCGAGCAGGCCACGGCAGGCATCCAAGCCTTTGGGCGTGGTGACGGGCCTTCCGCCATGACGGGGATGGATGGCGGAGTCCTGCTTCGAATTTCCAGATTTCAAGGTGTACCCCACACCTCCACGAAATGTGACGAGGTTTATTGGAGCCATCGAGCGACAGCGACGATAGGCAGAAATGCTGGATGGGCGAACTCGCCGCGAAACACGCGACGGTGGCGGAACTTTCCAGTGGCGTCCTTCTTCCTCATAATATATATATATATATATATATATATATATATATATATATATATATATATATATATATATATATATATATATATATAGGTTTTCTTCTCTTGGGTTTCGTCATTAGCCACTGGCACTTCGGTTATCTAGGTAGGTCATATCAAAATTTCAGTTGCCCTGTTTATCTTGTCCCCGACGCCTCGTGACGTCAATCCGGCATTCAAGCTGCGACGGTTACGGCGGTAGTGTTGCTGGCATAAATAAGCCATTGTACCCGCAATGTATCCTTTGGCCACGAGTCTCCTGTACTGCGGTTTAAGTGGCGCCAGCCAGGCGCCTGTATCCGACCGCCGAGACTAGTCGAGGAGTGGGACGGTGCGCACGCAGGCTTGGGAATCCGAGTCCGCTTGCCACTGGCGCACTTGAAAGCCGTTTAGTCCTCGCGTGGGTAAAAGGAGGTCACACTCTCGAGAATATGTGCCTCACGTCGACACAGCCTGATGAGGCAGGGGACTTCCATCTTCGTGAGAACTTTCGAGAAAGTGTATTGATCGCAGACGGCACGATCGTTGTTTCTACAAATCTCATCATATTGCTCTCTCTACGGACAAGCAACAGCAACGTCGAAAGCGCGAAGTGCTTTCAACGCGCTTTCAAGTGCAACGTTGAAAGCGCGAAGTCAGCAGCGACGTGCTTTGGTATGTCAGGTGTAATTCAGCTCCTCTCGCTCCACTCGCCCCCTCCCCCTGCCCCCCCCCCTTGTCTTATTTACTCCGCTTTTCTGCATGACCTACTTTCGTATTCCCCATATTTGTGTCTGTACAAAACAGCTCAAGAGGCTCGCGCTATGTTCAATACATGATATATGGGGACGCACGCGCCCGTACAACTCAGGAAAGTGATTTGTCGAGGGGCCCTTGCGCGTTGCTTAGGCAGCCAAGAAAGTAACTACGTATCTTAGTTTCCGTTTCACCGTGTAAACAGCAAGGAGACCCTACGCTCACAAACTCGTATGACGACGTTACTGTAACGTTATATACATGCCTTTGTGAGAAAGTGGTAAAATAACAAAACGCGGCTGAATTGGAATGTTCTTGCTTTCAGTAAGCTCTTTATTGTCATAAGGTAACGTAAACTGGCCCTTCATAAATTACAAAAACAAGAATGTGGTATGTAACAACGAGACAAATAGGCGTAAGCATACTTCGTGATTTAACGAGTTCGGTCGCATTGTTACTCTGCGTGAGCGGCAAGTAAACATCAGCAAGTTAAGCGCCGAGAAATTTTCCATGGAACCGCGCTCTCCCCGAAGAGCACGCCTCGAGTTCTTGATCTCACTCAAGGAAAAGCTATTCCCAGGGCAGTGTACGGATATTAATTTCGCTTCATATTTAGTCACTTCTCCTATTGTAAAATGTGCGAATCTCTATTTGGGCTCTTTTTCATATTATTTATTTATGAGTTTCTGTATTGCACTTGTTGCGAACTGTAAGCTGCAGTTGCTCCTTCAGGCACCTCCAGTCTTTAGCTTCTGTTTCCTCAGGCAAGACCTGACATAATGTGAAACTGACTTGAATAGTACGCATGTTCGTCTTAGCGAGCGGCGACGCTTGGTCAGCGCTTTCGTCTTGCCGAAACAGGGTGTTCGCGCACTCTGCACAACAATGAGTGTGTATGTGCAAAACTACTGCAATCCTGCGAAAACTCTTTGAACTTTACGCAACAGAAACAATTCGACGACAACAGAGGCATGATGACGATGACAGCGAGGACAACGGCCTGACGAGGATTACGACAAGACAACGAAGACGGCATGATGGCACTGTAACGACAACGGCGGTGACATGACGACGGCAAAGCATGACGATGCCCGCTACGGCGTAGCAGAATGTGCCAAGACGGGCTCTTACGTGCTGTCAGCCTGTCACAGTAACTTGTTCCACATGGTGTCCGTATATATTATAGTAACTAAACGCGCATCGATCAGGGCACGATGACGAACGCCGCAGAATAACGGAGCCGACGATTTGGACAGACAGGCAGAGCGAACCCTGCTTCAGGATCGTTAACTGCTGTCGCAATGAAATTAAACCGCCTGTCTCTTTTGACATCTTGATGGCGTTCTAAGCGCACAACGTGTACACAGTGTTTGTGCGCTTCGACTTTCATGGGCACGTTATAGAGGAAACCGTAGGGCACATTTGAAGGCTCTCAGGGGAACTAGAATAGGAAATGCGTCCACCGACTAAATGACCACCTCCGCAATATGACGCTGAACAACATCTTCGGTTGTTAATGTGCATTTCTCCCCTCGAAGCCCTTTGCGATTAATCGACGACTAATGCGCCGACTGACGAGGACAGATGAAAGAGTATACAAACGTGACGTGGGCAGTGCATGCAGACTTCCAAATATTGTTGTAAGGTGTCTGGATCTGTATGATTATTTGTACCCGACTAATGTTCTTTTTATTTATTTATTTATTTATTTATTCATATAACTTGCAAGGTTGGTTACCTCATTATGCTTTCCTTTATTTGAATTATTGACGCTATCCGTTGTATCTTATTTATCTTTTTGTTCTGGTCATACCACCCAATTCATTACCTATACTACAAAGTGGGTTTGTGCAATATATTAACGCGTTTCGCTTTTAAAGACGAAGCTTAAACGTCCTCCAATTGCTTTTTAAGTTATCATCATTAGATGTGGCAGTCTCTCATTGCACCGCGGCGAATCTTCCTCGCGAATGACACTGCGCTAAGTAGCTGTAGTTTTACAGCGAAAAAAGCGCGAGCTGTCATTCTCACTGCTTCACAGTTTAGGCGTAGTTGATAACTGTTTGTTTCATTATAATTATCTTTTTCCTCGCTTTCCTGCCTTAACATCCAGTGTCCGGATATCCTGAGTCGCACACTTCACGTCGTAACCAGAAAGGCAGTTCAAAGCATGTGTTTGTGAATCACAGCAAGTGCTCTCACCTTTACCTTCTCTCTTATGTAGCAGGTGTTGCTTATAATCAGCGGTACGTTGTGTGGGCGACCGTCTCCTCGTTTTCCGTACCTTGGCTTACAAGATCGCATGACATTGGAAGCCATTCCCCACGCTGATGTGTTCAAATACCGCAGGTGTTTTCCCATTTGCAGCCTCAGCACCATTCCCGCGAAACCAGTTGTAAGCAGCTGTTTGAGAGTGCACGTCAAGCGTTCTCAGCCCCATTTTTCTCTCGTACACAACCGACGATGCGTCTACTTCTGGGCGCCACGCGCGCGTGTGCGGAGGTGTTGTACCTTTCTCGTTAGGCTGATGTGCCGTGCGTTGTAGTCGAAATGGTGTTGCGTGTTGAAATACAACTTCTGGGGTTTTACGTGCCAGAACAATGACACGATTACGAGGAGTCCCGATTAATTTCGGCTACCTGCGGTTGTTCGACGCGCATCTAAGTCTCACTGCACGGCTGTTCTTGCATTTCGCCCCCCATTGGAATGCGGCGGCCGAGAGCGAACCTGCGACCTGGTGCTCAGCAACGCTACGTGAGCCATAGCCACTGAACTACCTCGATGGCTCTTAACACTGTAGGAGCTCGCAGTGGTCTCGCGCGAAGACGATACAGCAGGGGTCTTCTCCGTCCGTTCGTCATACAGGACTGAGTAGGTGGTGACCATAAAGATTGAAGCTGACCGGCGATAGCTTGCCTCAGAAGATGTCGCGCAGAAACGCAATCTTCGTTTCTACCTTATGGAAGTAAGGCCACCGTGGCCGGTATCAAGCCTGGGACCTCGAGCTCACCTGCGCGACCCACAGCCACTATAAGGTATACTTGCGGCTGCATTGTTATAGATGACGTTGCGGAGGTTCACGTCATACTCGTATAGTGTATAAAACCGGCAGCTAAATGCGTACGCGCTATTCTTCTTTTGATGACCCCCTACACGAGTTCCAACAGAAGTGATGCCCACACAAACCGATACTTTAAAAAATGTCATTGCATGCCTTGGGCGGCAAATGCTTCGCATTCATGCAGCTTCCCACAATGTGTAGGATCCGCATATGCCATGCAATTAGCAATCTTAGCTCACTTCTCCCACTTTGGCGTGCTGCTGCTGTCTATATAGTCCCTGAAACGTCGCTCTCGCTCGTGAAACAACAATGGAAATCACATATCCGAATAACAAAACTGAAAACGTACGCTCTTCTAGCTGGCAATGAAAATTAAAGTATTCCGCCTGAAAATGAGGCCTATGCTACCACGCCATAGTTTCTTCGAGGTCAGATATGCTGAACCCCATTTCTACAATGCCATTGTGGGACAAAACTGGGCCGGGTTTAGTAAAGGCTTCTAAGTGGCCCCCGATGATTTATACAAACTGTGGTCTGTGATGTCGCTATGGCATGTGAGTGTAAAAATTATGGGGTTTTACGTGCCAAAACCACTTCCTGATTATGAAGCACGCCAGCGTGTGAGTGTTATTATACGATTACCATTCTTAGCCTACTTCCCCCACTAAAGATTGTAAGCAAGAGTATCTCCAGCAAAACGGTGCTGCTTAGCTTCAATACATTCAATAAATTGCTTGAGTGCTAACGCAAGAACGTTGACTGTCAACGTGAGATGGGTTCTGCAGGAATTTTTTTCCTGTGAAGTAATAAAGATATGAAAAGTTCTGCGTGTGGTTATATTTTCTTTCAATATCAGTTCTGCCAGCGATGCATTACTTAAAATTACCAAATGCACACAAGACCGTTCCTAGACTTTTTTGCGCATCTTTTCGCGCAATATGGTTTATTACGCGCATTAAGGTTTCGGTTTAGGCTAATTGGTGCGATGACGTAGTTTCAGGAATGGCATGTCGGCAAATCCCTGATAGGGATCTCCAAAAAACGATCTAGCTTCATTGCATGCACTATGTGAGAGATATATATAAGAAAGGGGAAAGGCAGGGAGGTTAACCAGAGGGGAAGATCCGGTTTGCTACCCTACGCTAAGGAAAGAGGGGAGGAGGAGGTAAAGTGATAACAAAGTACAGATAAAGAAAGAAAGGAGCACTGACATACAATCACAGTTGGTCACTGCCGCCGCACACTGTCACCGCACAGCACAGTAGTACTTGCAGCACTATAAACATCTGTTCATGCTACAGCCGCTTGTCCAATTCTGTAGCCCTTAAAAACTGCAACAGTGCCCTCGTCGCCCTCTGCTGCGATGGCTTGTGATGGCGGCATTTTAATATAAGTTCCTCTGTTAGAGGTCTTCGGTCGAAGTGCCTTATCGCGTTTGCGAGCGATCGTCTCTGTAAATTATAGCGAGGACAGTCACAGAGAAGGTGCTGAAGAGTCTCCTCATTACCACAGTTATCACACGAGGCGTCGTCGGCCCATCCGATTCGGAAAGCAAAAGACTTGGTGAACGCCACCCCTAGCCACATTCGACAAAGCAGGGTAGCTTCGCGATGGCAGAGTCCAGCTAGAATGCAAAGGCGTAGAGAAAAGTCTAGGTTGTGCAGCCGGTTGTTTTGAAAACTTCCTGCATTCCACAAGGAGAACGTGATATCACGGCTGAGCATTCGAAGTTTTCTGGCGGCATCTGTCCTTGATAATGGTATCGGCTCCTCTTCGTCGCCTAGAAGAGCCCACCGAGCAGGGTTATCGGCGCGTTCGTTTCCTATGACGCCGCAGTAAGTTGAGTGCTTTTATTCCTACGGCGCACACATTTCCCTTTATGTCCCCGTCACTGCGGCCACATTACGGCGCGTCACATTTCTAAGCCAGAGCCAGGTGCCATGGCGCTGTGGATTGCACTTCACATGCGACAGTTCCCGAAGCCGGAGTCATGCTGTATAAAATCGGCGTTCATGTTTTGTTTAGTGTCGATTGTAGTTCGCCAGTGCAGTCTGTCTACTCAGTGCTCTCAACAAGAAAATGCAATGAAAATGTTCATAATTATTAGCGCTTCTTTTTAATACCTGCACATACAACTAGAAGGGGGCGAAAAACAGAGTGCGTTGCGCTCATTATTTCACATAAAGCCTGACGCTGAGAGCATTTTGTTGTGCATCATCTGCACTGGTTACGCGGAAACAATTGGAATGCATTTTTTTTTCCTGCATTTGAGAGCGTTTTTTACGCCTTTGTATGGTAAAAAAAGAAAGAAAGAACATGGACATTCCACTCTATCTGACAGTGTCTTGTCGTTATACGTAAAATAATATGTGCTATACAATGTGTTTGTACAATGTGCATAACTGAAAATGCAGTCTGCAGTGAAACGATTTGTGATGTGGCTTACTCTGTGTACGTGCAGACGCAATTACTTATGGCGGGTTACTGACGTAGATTGTCCACAAAGCTCCAGTTTGCGAATACATTGCCGGAATCATATTTGCTCATTTCTTTGGTACTTCTATTTTGCTTTGTGTATCGCTAAATACACAAATATATGAGAAGTCACAAAGGTCGCTAATTAAACAATAAGTCAATGTGTCCCACAAATCTTACGATTGTCCTGTATCCCTACTCAGTATGGTTTGTTTTCTTTTTTTTTCCTTTCTGCTTTGCATTACTGCCTCTTCTGCATGAGAGCGCGTACTTCCAGCCAAATCCGATAACACCCAATGTTATCGTTATCCTAGGCCCCCTTTAAGGCAGTTCACTGATACGCCACCAAGTAGAGTATCAGAACTTTCAGTAATGCCGTGGCTACGTACCGAAACATAGACGTCTTGATTTATTCGCTTTGACCGCAAAGCGACGACTGGCACTGTCTCCGTGGAACGGTGTTAATACATTTACTCCGTCGTAGAGTCGTGCACGCTAGTCAATAATAGAATTAAGCTTTCTCCCTTCCCTAGGCTACAGGTGTGTGTGTGTGTGTGTGTGAGTGCGCGCACGCGAAGAAGCTTGCAAAATGAGACTAGCGAATCTCGCGCACTGCTGGGCTCCCGTTAATTTAGATAGCATTGAAATGTTTAATGCGCTCGCTGCGAGCTCAGCAGTGTCTCGCCTACAGGCCGTGCCGGCACGGCGTTTCACGGTGCGCCAAAGAGCGCTCTCTGCGTAAGAAAAGAAAAATAAAGGAAGAAGGCCAAGAATGAAATTAGCGGCCAAAGAGCGCCACTGAAGTCATGGCTTAATGAAGTCCTTTCCGGCACACTTGCACGGCCGCATGGAACGAGACCTCAAAGATTTCATGACTGCCTCAACGAAGCGCGAGCTGGGATGCTCCAGGCAGGTGGTACTAGTGGTGACGACACACTGTACATAAGCCATTAGTATGCGACAGAAGGAGCAGCCGCTGCTATAAGAAGAATTAGCCATTCAACACTCTGGCGGAGCGGAGAAGCTGGGAAGACGTTGCTCTATCTTCACACTCTGATCCGCCTGTTGCTGCATAATTTAAGGAAGGAACGCATGTCAGACGACTCAAAGACGCCAGTTCGTTCCGCACCGCACGCTAAGTACACGAGGTGCGTCTGTATGTTCGCGAAATGACTCCTTGAAAGCTTTGCAGCGTTGCCTGAGGTGAGACGGTTTCGCCACTGTATAAGGGCCGACAGCTTCCAAACATTGGCGCGTGCCTGCGCGGCCACTGAATCGGCGTATAGAGTGTGTAACACCTGCGGGCTTGCTTTTGACGAAGCACAGCGCCGTGTGTTATTAAGATCCTGTTTTGAGCAACGAAATCGCAGCTTTGTTCATTGCAGCGGGCGCGCAACGGCGCAGCGTCTTCAAAACCTCATATATTTAGCCTCCTATAATATGGGAGGCTGTGCCTCCTTCCTTCCCCACAACCGTGTAAAAGAACAGAAAGAAAACTAGAGACGTGCCATCTTTAATGCGGCCAGCAAAACACCGTGAAGGTGCTCGCGCACGCACCGCATCAGATATGTTTTCCTATAAACACGCATATCTTTGTACCTCCATCACAAGAGTAAAGGTGTACTGCTGGACGATGCTGGATTTTATTTGCACCTTTTGAGCACAAGGAAAGTCGACACTGTCTCTTGATGATCCTCGGAAATGTGCGCTCCAACTTCACTTGGCTTAGTTTCTGTTCCTAGCCTTCACTTGTTCTGTAACTATCCGCAAGGATTACATAGTCAGACTGGAATGCATAACTACTTTCATGACGTCGTTCAGGGTCTTTTCTGCATCATTTAGCGAGATGCGGCAGCAGGAAGTTGGCGGCTGTGGTTTAATAACTGTAGATAAGTGCGAATGAGAAGGAAAGGAGAACCTCTAACCATTCCAAGTGACCTTTTAGTTAATACTGCCTAACTACCGCCATCTTTCGCTGTACGGTGATTAAAAGGTGGTGTAAGACAACGTCGCGAGACGTGCAGCAAGATCCACACCTTGCCAAAACGACGGGAGAAGCATGCAGTAGGGTCTGTTTTATATTTTTGTTCTTTTTCATATTTTTTTCTTTCGCCTAGGCCTCGCCGAGTCGTCAGGAACCGGGCGCGGCTCACGATTTGGCGCGGCCAAGACCAGTCACTCGAGGCCGAACTGAACGCAAACTGAACGCGCGTTTCGAACAACGCTCTCCGATCGCCCCCAGCTTGACAGGTGTCGAAACGGCCACTTGAAGCGCAATCGGATTCGGGACTCAAGAGCATATGCACATGCTTTAAGAAAGTTATCGACTAGAGGACATAGAAGCCGTATTTTGCAATCAGCTCAGTTTATTTTTCGATGTTCTTATCCTCCGTCACGTCGAGTCACCGATCCTGGCAAGAACGATGGTGTGGGCCCGTCCTAGCCGTAGACAAAGAACGGAAGATTGATAAATGAAATTGATTGTAACGAAATGGCGGCCCCAGGTTCTAGGTACCTTTCTATAGACCGACGAGAAACACCGCGTCCTCATTCCCCTGTGATCAGTGCACGATTCCGCCACCCTAGAAGAGGACGCTCGCCTGTTGGCCATTGGACCGATAGTCATGCCAGACCACGCATGCGCTTACAGAATACGAAAATGCACATGACCAAAAAGCAGTGGATGTGAACAGCCGGTAGCGTGCATGCTTGTTTGCAACTGTCAGATTGGATGTTACAGAAGTTCAGTTAGGGATATGAAAGATTCACACCTTTGTACAAAACCCACGTAAACAATACAATCTCTTACAAAGTAGTTGACGGCGTGACGATGGTGATGGCAACACGAGCACGGCGGCATAACGTAAACAATGACACGGAAGCGGCAATGACGGCACGATGAGGTCGTGGCGACGACCCTTCGTTCACTGACATCTAGGACAGCTATCCCGTAGGATTCACGTTATCAGATCAATGGAACGAGCTGCCATCAATTTCACGACGGTGCCATTTCTATGCTTGAGTATCGATGGACAGAGGCTGCTTACATTCATTGAGACTAATATATATATATATATATATATATATATATATATATATATATATATATATATATATATATATATATATATATATATATATATATATATATATATATATATATGCGCTTCGGAAGCAGGTGCCTCAAAAGCATATTCAAGCACAGTTGTGATTTCTATACACGACGAAACCACTCATTCAATCATCATTAACTGCAACAATTAGGTTGCCCGGGTAAGTGTTACACCAAAACTTCAGCAACGAACCCGCAATTCTGCATCTGTCGATACCATGCAGAATCACGCGTCGTGTGGAATACAAAAAAACAATAAAAATAACACCATTTGATAGTTTAGTGCAGCGATGTGTTGATACCGAAATTTAAGGGCAAGGAGTCCATTCTCAAAGTAATATGACAAAACATCTTCATTGTGAGCTGGTCAGATTACAACATTTGCATGTTATTTTCTTCTCGCTATATAAGCAGACAAAAAATCGAACAACATGCATGAACGCTCGAATAAATCAAGTATGCATCCAACACGAAGTTCTGGCAACATGAGTAGCTAGCAGTAAAGCCTGGGAACCCTGAGAAGCGTGAATTGAACAGAAACTTGTACAAATGACAATTACACAAAATGAGTGCCTTGCCAAAATCTACAGACACTGTTCTACTAAGATGCTCAGAAGCGTACTCAGAAATAATGGCGCTTGGATAGAAAAATATGACCACGCTGTGGCCTGTACTTGAAAGTCTGTCAACAATTAAAACTGGAAGCAGCTTCAGCAGCTGCGAAGTTATAAAAATAAGATTCCTGACAATCTCAATGTCAATTTTATGCTTTCAGTAGCAGTGAAGCTGCAGCAGCAGAAACTTGGATTAATATTCCTGTCACCACAGAGAGAGAGAGAACAACTTTATTGAAAATGCCTGCAGAATCGGTTAGGCTCCCTCCACGCAGGGAGGACAAGCTTTTACCGCGACGCGGCCACTACGTCAGACTCGTGCGTTGTTCT
Organism: Dermacentor variabilis; assembly: GCF_050947875.1. NCBI lineage: Eukaryota > Metazoa > Arthropoda > Arachnida > Ixodida > Ixodidae > Dermacentor > Dermacentor variabilis. The sequence continues at coordinate 86,515,083 of NC_134568.1, forward strand.
CCTCGAGGAATTGGTCCCTCGCTTCTTCCGCGGGTCCGAGAGGGCCGCCGCCCCCTTCCTGGGGGTGCTGCCCCCCTTCTCCTCGGTTTCGCACGGTCGCTGCCTCTCTAGAGCTGCCGAGACCTGCTGGACGGCCTTGAGTTGTGTCTCTTGATCATAGCTCCTCGTTGCAGCCTCTAGCTGCGGCGGGATCGTCGTCTTCTCGCTGGCTTCTCGCGGATTTACGCTACAGTCCCAAAGGATGTGAGCCGCGATGGCTCTCTCCTTCGCGCACAGTCTACACACGTCACTCGCGTACACACTCGGACATACGTGCTTAGACAGCACCGGGGTGAGCAGGGACCCCGTCTGTAATTGTCTATATAACACTGCCTCCTTCGGGGTAAGCCCCGGGTGAGGTGGCGGCATAGTCTGTCTGTTCAGTCTGTACCAGTTCCCTATTTCGTTGAAGGTGGTCATCTTGTCCTTGGCACTGCACCGCGACCAACACTCCGAGTCGTGCGTGCTTGCAGCTGCGCGGTTAGTTAGTCCTCGCGCTGCCGAGTTGGCCGTCTCGTTGTGCTTCACGTTCCCGCCCGACACATCACTGCCCATGTGGGCCGGAAACCACTTGATCACCACAGCACTTTTGCGTCCAATGTCTTCGGCCTTGCGCCCCCCCCCCCCCCAGTATGCGCGCGGCCTCACTACATACCCTACCCTTGGCGTAGTTCTTCACTGCCGTTCTAGAGTCACACAACACTGTAGTGCATCCGGGGTCGGAGACGGCCAAGGCGATGGCCACCTGTTCCGCCCGGTGCGCTTCTCGAGTCCGGACACTCGCCGCGGTCTTCTTGCACCCGTCGATGCCCCGACAACCACCGCCGCGTATGCGTCGCTGCTCCCTCGATACTGCGCCACGTCCACGTAGACGGCGCCTTCTTCTCTGGCGTGCAGGTCCACGATGGCCCTGGCCCTCACCAACCTCCGCTCCTTGTTGTGCTCGGGCTTCACGTTGCTCAGAATCGAGCAGACCCTGAGCTTTCTGTTGATGCTATCCGGTATAGGTACGTCTTTCTGCTGCTTGCCTTCCCTCGGCTCGAGGCCAAGGTCCCGCAGTATCTGTCTCCCGGTTCTCGTTTCAGAGAGACGCTCGAGTTGCGCCGTTCTCTGTGCTTCGGCTATTTCGTCCAGCGTGTTGTGGACTCTCAGCGCCATGAATTTTTAGGTGCCCGTGGTCCCGAGGAGACCGAGTGCCGCCTTATACGCCTTGCGTATGGTGGCGTCTATCTTGTAACGTTCGCTCGGCCTCCAGTTGTGGAAGGCGGCCACGTACGTTATGTGGCTAACTGCGAAGGATTCAACGAGCCTAGTCAGGCTCTCTTCCTTCATCCCCGCTCTTCTGTGGACACCCTCTTGATGAATCTCATTGCCGCGGCCGCTTTGCCCGCGAGCTTGTTGACCATTTCACCGTTGACTCGGTTTCGCTGGATGAGCAGCCCGAGCACTCGAATCTTCTCGACCTCCGGTATTAATTGTCCTCCCGCCGTCTTGACCGTGATCTTGGGATGCTCGTACTTGACTTCCATATTCTTTCTTTTCCTGCCCGCTCCTTTCGGTGGAATGACCAGCAGTTCTGACTTGGCCGGAGAGCAAACAAGTCCAGACCCGTCCAGCTGCTCCTCGATGGAGTTGACCGCTTTTTGCAGCGTTGTCTTGATGTGTCCGTCTCTTCCTCCCAGCACCCATAGCGTAACGTCGTCGGCGTAGATGGCGTGCCGGACTCCCGCTACACTTTCTAGCTGGTTCGCCACCCCGACCATCAGGAGGTTGAAGAGTAGCGGGGAGATCACCGAGCCCTGCGGAGTTCCGACGCTGCCCAGCTTCTTCTTTTCGAGCTGCAAGTGTCCCGCGCAGATTTTGGTGGTCCGTTCCGTCAGGAAGTCTTTGATGTACTGGTATGGTCCTCCTGCCCATGTTTAGCCTGGATACTTGGGCCAGGATAGCCGAGTGCCTCACTTTATCGAAGGCGCTCTGCAAGTCCAGCCCGAGTATGGCTCTGTTGTCCTTGGTGCCCGTCGTATCGTCGATGATCTCGTTCTTCAGTAAGATCATGGCGTCTTGTGTCCCGAGCTTGTTCCGAAATCCGGTGATGGAATTGGGGTAAAGCTCCGCTACTTCCAGGTAACGCTGCCACCTGTTCATGCGAAGGTGCTCGAGGACCTTTCCCACGCACAAAGTGAGCTAGATCGGCCTGAGGTTCTCTATGTTTTGGCGGCCTGCCAGGCTTGGGGATGAGGATCGTCTCAGTTGCTTTCCATTGCTTGGGCAGCCTTCCTTCTTGTCAGCACTTGTTGTAGAAGTTCGTGAGCGTTTCGATGGCCGCTTCGTTGAGGTTCTTGAGCGCTCTGTTGGTCACTCGATCGGGACCCGCGGCGGACCTGCTATTGAGATCCTGCAGGGCAACTCTGGCTTCCCACGTCTGGATGTCTCGATCTAGCGTCTCGTTCTCGTTGCCTTGGTAATCCGGGTGTCTTACCGTGGGGGTCTTCCGTAGGTACCAGGCGTCCAAGCGCCGCTTGACCTCGTCCTTCCCGTGATCGCAGATTGCCTCGTGTAGGATCCTGGCCAGGTTGTTGCGTTGGTGGCCATTGGTCTTGGTTTCGTCGAGGAGGTGCCGCAGCATATTCCACGTCTTGCCCTTGTGCATCTGTCCGTCGGCTTCGTTGCAGGTCTCGTTCCACTGTTGGGTGCATAGCACCCTGCAGTGGACCTCAATCCGCCTGTTGAGCTCGGCGATCTTCTTCATAAGACTACGGTGGGTTCGTCGCTTCTGCCACCTCGCCTTTATGGACTGCTTGGCTTCTATCAGGTGGGCCAGCCGACTGTCCAGCTTGTCTATCCGTTCGTCCGTTCCCAGCTCTTTGGTGGCTCCTTCCGTCGTCTCAACGACGTTCGCCGCCCGTTGCTCGATGTCCGTAATGTCTAGTTGCACCGCGGGTAGCGCCTTTCGAAAGGCGTCCCAGTCCGTAATGCGATGCTTCCTTATGCCGATGTTGCCTTGGCCTTCGAGCGGTACGACGACCTCCACGGTGTATTGATGGCTGCCCAGTTCTTGGCCCGTGTTTCTCCATTTCGCTTCTCTGGATCCTCCGTCGGTTTTGCCGAAGGTAAAGTCCGGAGTGGTGTCTCTCGCAACCGATGTGCCGATCCTGGTGGGAAAGGCCGGATCCGTGATTAGGTTCAGTGCCACGTCGGTGGCGTCTTGCATCAGCTCTCTCCCCTTGACCGTCATTCTGTGGTAGCCCCAGTCTTGGCTCGGAGCGTTAAAGTCTCCGCACACTACGAGCGTATTGCTCCCCGCGACTGAACTCGCCTAGTGGAATAGTGCCTTGAACTTCTGTTGTCCGTGGGACGGATTGCTGTAGACGTTCACCAGGAAAGTGCTCTCCTTCCTCTTCTTGCCCGTGATTACTTCCACCGTGCAGTGTTCGATGGCGCTTCTGCCGATCATTTCGTGTTCCATGAAGGTGATCCCTTTCCTAACGAAGGAGCAGACCCCTCTGCCCTTGCCCTTGGACGTGTCCCTTTTGCTCGGCGGGCTGTCGTGCGACCGGTAGCGCGGTAGTCTCGGCGTCTCTTCACTGTGTGTTTCTTGAATTATTATGACCTCTGGTTTCCTCGTTAGTTGCTGCAAGTGTTGCTGCAGCACCACTCTTTTGCCGGTAAAGCCGTTGCAGTTCCAGTGCCAGACCAAGAGATCTCTCACTGGCGGTGTGGATGCTGCTGTACGTGCTGTCCCGTCCATGATTGCTGCAGTTTGGCGATGATCTGTGCTTCCATACCTTGTATATGTGCTTGTATCGGCGTCTGCAGCTGTGCTTGCATCTGCGCCATCATGTTCTGGATCATGCTCTGTATGTTCGTTGTCATCTGCTTAACCGTTTGCGCGAGCGCAGTGACGCGTTCATTGGTTGCCTTGCTGGGTTTGAGAAATCGAAAGGTATAACGACGACGAAGAAGCACGTCGAGTAGTATAAAGCGGGCCGAAGAAGAGAACCAAGTCCTGTTTTCTCGGGCTGTCCTTGGCACGTGCTCCGCATAAAAGGACGATGAATGATGAATGTCGATGTAAATAGATATGTAACCGAAGGTCTCGTTTGAAAACGCGGGACATGAACTGAAAACATCAATACAGACCGAGGACCTGGATGTATAATGTGAACTTGAATTACCTTATTTTGCATTTTCTTCTTTTAACACAGATAACGAAATAAAGAATTAATTCAACGAACCAAACTGGAAACTCGCACCAGTTTCTATATACCGCAGCGCTAAGAATTTAGGTTGGTCGCAATACTGGATGAGGCTCCGGGGTGTTCGAAGGGCGTGAACTGAAAATGCAGCTCTCTTGGCCGAAAAAAAAACTACATATTTCAACCTTACAATGTTCACTCTCCTGAGAAAAAATATAAATGCGCGTATTGACATAATATTTTAAGAGAGACAGTGCAAAAGACGGCCAACAATTAGGTGTCGGGCGATTAGAAACGCCGGCAACGACCAGGTAGACGAGCTGACGATCCGCGGCATGACTCAATCACTGTTCCCAAGCGATGGGATCGCGGCATCGTGCAGCAAGATTTCCAAGAGCACTGGCACTGCTTCCAGATAAGTCACAGAGAAAACCTCTTGAATGCGATCCCTGATCCAGACGACCCCCTTGCCATAGGGTTAATCCGAGGGTCGCAAGTCCTTTTAACCAAGGAATGAGCTAAGTACGCTTGGAAAGACTACACATTCACCATACGGCAGTGGCGACGGCAGTACAATGACCTCGGCCACCTGCAATCACATCCGCAAGTGAAGCGCTATGTATGCTCAAGGGAGGTATCTCCGAGATGTCGTCACCTCGTATGGCAGTGCAACGGATTAGAGACATTCCACAAAATGTACCGATCTAAGTAGGAGGTGACGTCCTTTCAGGGACTGGGTCCGTTGAGTCTAAAGTCATAAGTACTAACTCACTATAAAGCTTCGAAGCAAAAGCTTGCAATGAGAGTCAAGCTTAGCGCGCTTCCCTATTAATCAGTTCCTGAAATATGCCTAGAGCCACCATATGAATTTAAGATTTTCTCTCTATCTTCATATAACCACTTTCTTCCTGAAATCATGAAAGCCATCTAGGCGTGAGTATATATATCTTCGCATTGTGGCAAACCATACGCACTGAGCTCGACGAAAAAAAGAACAACACAACTCTTCGGAATTTGAAATTGTCAGCATTTGAAGGCATGGGTTTATAAAAGAAAACTAGTCGTGCTACAAGGCTCATGTTTCATTAAAGTAACACAACGTTTTTTTTTTCGTTTATATTACAGCGAAGCCTTATATGCATAGGCGAAACACTCGTGGTCCGACCACAGAAACCCTACTGCGGCGGTCTGAGCCATTGTTTTGGGGGGGGGGGGGGGGAAGGGGTATGAGCCATTGCATTTGTCTTACGTGACGGACGGACAAATTTCTCGTTGAGTGGGCATAGAAATGTACGTATTATTGCAGGGAAGGAACACAGAGGTGGACGGGATTAATACGATATCATGATGGCGTAATTAAAGAAATACGTTTACGGCGAAGCTGTATATGCCTGGGTGAAACGCTTGCGGTCCGACCACAGAAACACTCCGGCGGAAGGTGCGGCGCGCCATTGGCTACGCCGATAGTGACGTCGTTTCTCTCTCGCAGCAGTCCCTCTCCAACTTCGCAATAGGTTCAAAATGTGTCCCTGTCTTTAATTAAATGAAATGTGGGCCCCGGTGTGTCACTTGGTAACTACAGTGTACAACGGAGTCATAAACACTATGATTAACGCCTTACAAAACACAAATGCGTAACATAATTGTGAAAGACTTTGATGAACCAGCTAGATTAACACAATGAACCGCTCGTTGCACCCCTCCATGATGGTGAAAGCCCAATGTGCGGCATTTGAAATAAACACTGTGATAAACCCAAGCCAGACGTGTGCGTAACCTTATTAAGGAACACAAAAACGTAACCAATAAAAAAGAAAGAATTTAATAAACCGTCGGAATTAACCCAGCGATAAACATCGGGTTGCACATTTCAGCTTCGATGGCTTACCATCTGTACGGGGTGCATGAGCGGTGTTTTTTAAAGACCACCTACCAACCGAAATCAGCGCTTTGTCGTGGGTCTTTCGTGCAGAGAAAAAAAAAGATAAGTTGGCACTGAATACTGGGTTCTGGTATGTTGAGTAAAACCTGCTTTTGGCGAGAAGTCCGGGCAACATGACGAGTTAGCATAATAGCCTGGCCACTTAGAAAGTTTACCTTTACACGACACACAGAACAAGGAAAAGTTCTGTTGAAATTCTCTCGGTGTACAGTTGGAGAACACCATGTCGGTGCAAGGTGCAGAAATGTTTTTACAAACAATAGCGCTCTTCACAGTAAAGTATGGCAACCCTTTTAATGTTATCTCAAAGTCTGTCAACAATTAAACCAGAGGCGTACCTTGAGGGGCGGTGGAAACAGCAATGTGAGAGTGCTGACTTCATGTGAATTTGTATGCTCACCATAGAAGCGATATTGCAACAGCACAAATTAACATCGTCATCGAGGTATTTGGACCAGGCGAAGTTGGAAGTGACGAAGCACGCCGAGGAAATTAACGCAAAGATGAGAACGGAGGCACACTTTCCGCGCGAGCTGCGCTTCGCGACCACTGCGCTGAAAACGAATATGCGGGAAGTATTTAAGCGGGATTCTTCGGCGCTTTCCGAGCTGCATGCAACGTTTGTCCACCATAAGGATTTTGGGATGCATAGAAGGCTGACATTTACTCATACCTCTCCTAACATGTCATAGTTAACTGCAGTCTACAACAGCGGTGGGAAAGGCCGCTTATAAGACTCATTTTTGTTCAAAGACCGGCTTATACCATGTACCATAATGAAAAGTGGGCATTTACAGCAGGTGCGGTTTGCGGCTAGGCCTCATGTTTCTGTATAGGCTAGCGCGCTATGAGTGGTGAAAGTTAGGCGAAAAAAATAAATGCTAATGCACGTGGACAAACTTATGCAAAACCCATCGCAGATAATTGACAAAGTGAGCGAACAACTTCAGACTTTCGGTTTGCCAATGAAATGGAAACTATGACATGGCCCAACACTTCGGCGCCCAGGCTGCCCGCTGCAGGGGAAACGGGCAGCCATTTCTAACTCGTTGGCCCCCTTGACGGGATGTGAATGGTCTTGTCCACGACCTGCATTTGGTGGTCGTCGTCATTGCGTTCTTATTTCGTCGACATCATCTTCGATTCGCGATCATCTTTCGACTGCCGTCGTTCCATCGTCCTCATTCCATATCTACTGTATCATCGTCAACGCCGCCATAATCAAGCCACCGTTGTCATGACATCATGTTCCTAGTCTTTCACTACCTTTCATCTCATCTCGGCAGCAAATTTCGGGCGTTATCTCAATTACTGATATGTCCATGTCCGGACGGCTTACCTCAATTTCACAATTACAATTCGAGACCTCGATATAGTATAACTAACATTTCCCAGTGCAACAAGTTAACTAACGATATTGTGTGTTGCAATAACATCGACTCTTTTATTAACCGCATTCAGTGTATTGACTTGTCACCATGATCTTTTTTCATTGCATTTCTGTACCACTCCTGCACGAGCCGTGAAGGGCCTGCAGTATATTCAAATAAAAAAAAAACTAAAACCTAATTGCGTAATGTTTGTTAATTATCACATTAGTTGCTACGCCTCAACCAGCGTCTGGTGTCCGCCACAGCTATAGTACTATATTCGAAGGAAGCTTTATTTCAACAACCCTCTTTTAAAAGATTTGTCTTCACTGAAACACAGATCACGCCATCAATAGGAAGTGTCCTTTCCTTTTCCTCTAGCCTTGTGCGTGTGAACTGTGGATCTTAAATTTCTTCGGGTTATGTAGCGTTCAGAGTCTGATCACTATCTTAATTTGGCAACAATTAGATCTGAGCATCCGGAGCACCGCATGTTCGAGAATGTCCTTCACACCAAAGAAAAAAAATTGTTAAGCTATGTGTCGATAGGTTCCGCAATAATTCCAGACTAATACTGGACATGATTGAACTGCATTTAATATACTAAACAAATTTTTTCCCTTAGAAAGTGGAGTACACGAATAAACACGGTACAATGGCAGCACAGCAGGCTAAGTTGAGTTATCACTTCTCATATTATTATTCGTCATGAAATGTTCGTTCACAAAGTCCAATTTAAGAAAGTTGAAATGTACATGAACACAGAAGGGCGAAATGATGTTCAGTCCGTGTACGTATACTATTCATTATCCATTCGCCGAACAGCACTGAGCCGTATAAGAATGACGACAACGCCTGAAGCTGGTGTAGAAACATACTAAATTCACCACAAAATACTAACGGCCGACCCCAATGAAAAAAAAAAAACAATGCCAGGCGTGGTTAGCTCAATAAAACATTCTACCATATAACTGAATAAAATAGAAGAAAATGTAAACAAATTTTTACAAATGCAGCATATCCAAAGAGCTGGAATCTATATGCAGCGAAACTTTATGTAAATGCATAAAGAGTCGAAACACGAGCGCAAGCACGCACGTACGCCCACTCATATTACACGCAATATATTGTTAAGCAGAGTTGCCGACTATGAGCGAGTACGACGGATTCATTGAACGCATCATGCTTTCAGAGGCAATTAAATTGCATATTACCGCATAACGGTCAATGGTCAGTGGTTTATACGAGTAATTTCTATCTGTCTCCCCCTTACCTTTATAAATTAAATTCATTCTACTTTGTCGCCAACTGTTTGGTATATGTCCATCTTTTAAAATTTTTTGCTACTGTTTTCAGCAGAGCTTCCTTACTTTTTGGTCGTAGTTCATTAATCAGCCTAACGGGAACCTCGTCCAGCCTTGCGGCTGTGTGCTTAGGAATTTTCTCTTTGGCTTTTTTCCAGTTGAAATTTCGAAGTACCAGCTCCTTTTCTATCTGGCTATCTTTCATGCTCTTTTGTTCCTCAAATACAACCTCGCCATTGCCATGGAAAGATACGGCTGTTATTTATTATTATTATTATTATTATTATTATTATTATTATTATTATTATTATTATTATTATTATTATTATTATTATTATTATTATTATTATTATTATTATTATTATTATTATTATTATTATTATTATTATTTATTCGGCGTCCCCTTCAAGTTTGTTTCCATCTTTGTCTAAGATATATTGTTGTATTGTGCCAGAATCCTGCCTAATAAGCTTATGTGGTTCCAAAATATTCTAGGTGCGACCTTCTTTTTCTCACGTATTTCTGACAACCAACGTTCACTTTCACGTTTTATCTTGGCTTGCACCAGTATTTGACCCATATACTTTTCCTCCCGGTATATTTCCCATTTACTGGCAACTTCATCCTTCTTTGCCTGCCTATGCTCTCGGGATGCTTTCTGTCGTTCGGCGATTGCTTCTCGTATCTCCCTGTTCCACCAGCTTCTCGGTTTCTTTTTTCCTTTCCAACGAACATGTTGTTTCTCTTTCCGTATTTCCATCGTTATTAAGCTTAGAAGCTCAATATATTCCCACTCTTTACTTAGCCATTTGCAAAGTTTTTCTCGACTCTTGTGGCTATATTTGTTATTTGTTCAGCGTTCAAATTTGGACTGGCCATTTTGCGCTCCTTGCTCTCTTTCCCAGCTACATATCGCATTTTCAAAATGATGCGTTTGTGGTCACTCCCTATGCTGCTATACCCTTCCTCGTCAATGACCATTTCTCTCAACATATCATGAGTTCCTTCTGTCTTCAGAGAGTAATCAATGGTCGATTGCCGGTGTCCCACTTCCCACGTGATCTGCCCTTCACACTTAGGCCCTGTATCCACGATAACGAGGTCATGTTGCTCACAAAGATCTAGCATTGACTTCTCGTCGTTGTCGGTATAGCCATCTAGATCCTGTATGTGGGCATTCATATCACATAATATGACAATTTCGGCATTATTACCGAAACCCTTAATATCAGCACTTATGCAGTCTACTAACCCTTGATTCTTTTATCTGCAATTATTTCCGGTCCACAAATATGTTAGCAACAGCCAAGTTTTTTTTCCACTCATTGTACCTGCTATCCAAAGATGCTTCTGACATTTTTAAATTAGTCTTTTATATTTGGCTTCCTGATGGATGAGCATTGCGACTCATCCTCGCTTTCTTTCCGAATTAGTTCTGTTGCACCCTTCCCAAACATAATTCTCAATCACTGGCGGCTCTTTCGAGTCTGCCTCTATGGTGCATTTCTGTAACCGCATACACCCCTATTCTCTATTTAACGGCTCCTAAATCTCTAATAATTATCTCTAATAATCTATAATAATTATATTCGAGTGCTGATTGCCGTGTTATAGTTTGTTAACGAAGCTTCCCCTCAAGTCTAAATATTGTAAGGCAGTTTGTCGTGTGCGTATCATGGACACGCATGCTTATATCGCCTTCCGTTTCCCTACCACGGTTGCGCTTTAAAACCACGGCGCTGCAATATTGCTTTCCTCTCCTTGCTTCTTCTCCGCCCTTAAACTGGCTCTCTTAACTACTACACGCAGAGACAAAGCAACAGCGCGCGCATGCGATCCCATAGATGAGATGAATACATATGTAGAAAAGTATCAGTCATAGCTCTCGTAGTATAGCCTTCTGAGCCGTTTCCTTTTTTTCTTTTTTTTTCTTTGAAAGAAGCCCTATTAGGGTTATTATAATTACACGAAGGTATTTCGCCCTCGCCAGCAGCAGTACTTGAGATAGCTATTCCGGCGGCTAGCTTCCCACGCTATGCGTGCCGCCCTCGCACCTGTTTAAGCTTTTTCCTAGACGCTAGAGCTATACAATGTCCGCGCAACCTTGAGCGATCGGAAAGCGCGTTTTCCATTCTTGGCCGGCGGAGAGGGGAGACTTCGTTCCGGCCGCGAAGCTCTCTACATCTCACTAAGGTGCCTGGTGGTGGTCTCGTGCTGACGATGCCCTCTCGGTGAGCGCATATTTCCCCCCTCATCTTTTAAGAGATTCAATACATACAAGCATTTGTCTCCCAAACCGGATTTATTTCAAGGGAATTTTCCACGTCTCAATAATTTCTCTCGTCGTATTCGAGTGCTGATTGCCGTGTTATAGTTTGTTAACGAAGTTTTCCCTCAAGTCTAAATGTTTTAAGGCAGTTTTCCTAGTCTCTAAAGCCGCTCAAGTTCGCTCTTCTCCTCGGGCGGCCATTTTTCCAAGTATGCCTTCCAACCACTTGGAATCGACTGTCGCGGACAACATCAGTAACTTTTCACATAAGTATGAGGCTCGGAGCAGGAGCTAGGGCGCTTGAAAGTAACCGTTGGCTTGACGAACCAAACGACTGAGCTACCTTTCCGGGCAACATTGAAGGATCACGAGTTCAAATCACATGTTATGTTCCTTTTTTCTCCCCCCTTTTTTTCTTTCTTTTTAATGTATTTTCCTTCATTTTATCACTGTACGGAAACCCTCCTAAAAAAAATTATATATCCTCAATTATGTGTGGCCACACATGTGCAGGTCATAAATACCAGGTTCTCTAGCCGAGTGCCATCCATGCGGTATAACCGAGCTCAGATTGGTCCAGCTTGACTGATCAAATAGGGCACCACTGTAGGTTAAATGAGGCGTACAACTCCTGCGGGACCCGCCCTGAGCACGAGGTCGCGGGATCGGACCCCGGCCACGGCGGCCGCATTTCGATGGGGGCGAAATGCGAAAACACCCGTGTACTTAGAATTAGGTGCACGTTAAAGAAACCCAGGTGGTCGAAATTTTCGGAGTCCTCCACTACGGCGTGCATAATCAGAAAGTGGTTTTGTCAGTACTTCGCCACAACCTCCTATATGAATACAACAATCAAACCCCGGCCCTCAGTCCCCAGCACCCGCGAAGCAACTGACCACGGCGTCGGTCAGATCTGTGACGCTGCAGAGGGTGCTAAGAATACCTGGCTCCGGACAGGCCGCCATTGGAATCTGAACCTGGCAACGTTTAACGTTAGAACGCTATCTAGTGAGGCGAGTCTAGCAGTGTTATTGGAGGAATTAGAGGGTAGTAAATGGGATATAATAGGGCTCAGTGAGGTTAGGAGGACAAAAGAAGCATATACAGTGCTAAAAAGCGGGCATGTACTGTGTTACCGGGGCTTAGCGGAGAGACGAGAACTAGGAGTCGGATTCCTGATTAATAAGGAAATAGCTGGTAACATACAGGAATTCTATAGCATTAACGAGAGGGTGGCAGGTCTTGTTGTGAAACTTAATCGGAGGTAGAAATTGAAGGTGGTACAAGTCTATGCCCCTACATGCAGTCTTGATGACCAGGAAGTCGAAAACTTTTATGAAGACGTGGAATCGGCGATGGGTAAAGTCAAAATAAAATACACTATACTGATGGGCGACTTCAATGCCAGGGTAGGCAAGAAGCAGGCTGGAGACAAGTCAGTGGGGGAATATGGCATAGGCTCTAGGAATAGCAGAGGAGAATTATTAGTAGAGTTTGCAGAACAGAATAATATGCGGATAATGAACACCTTTTTCCGCAAGCGGGTTAGTCGAAAGTGGACGTGGAGGAGCCCGAATGGTGAGACTAGAAATGAAATCGACTTCATACTCTGCGCGAACCCTGGCATCATACCCGCCGTGGTTGCTCAGTAGCTATGGTGTTGGGCTGCTGAGCACGAGGTCGCGGGATCGAATCCCGGCCACGGCGGCCGCATTTCGATGGGGGCGAAATGCGAAAACACCCGTGTGCTTAGATTTCGGTGCACGTTAAAGAACCCCAGGTGGTCAAAATTTCCGGAGTCCTCCACTACGGCGTGCCTCATAATCAGAAAGTGGTTTTGGCACGTAAAACCCCAAATATTATTAACCCTGGCATCATACAAGATGTAGACGTGCTCGGCAAGGTACGCTGCAGTGACCATAGGATGGTAAGAACTCGAATTAGCCTAGACTTGAGGAGGTTACGGAAGAAACTGGTACACAAGAAGCCAATCAATGAGTTAGCGGTAAGAGGGAAACTTGAGGAATTCCGGATCAAGCTACAGAACAGGTATTCGGCTTTAACTCAGGAAGAGGACCTTAGTTTTGAAGCAATGAACGACTATCTCATGGGCATCATTAAGGAATGCGCAATAGAAGTCGGTGGTAACGCCGTTAGACAGGAAACCAGTAAGCTATCGCAGGAGAAGAAAGATCTGATCTAGAAACGACAATGTATGAAAGCCTCTAACCCTACAGCTAGAATAGAACTGGCAGAACTTTCTAAGTTAATCAACAAGCGTAAGACAGCGGACACCAGGAACTATAATATGGATAGAATTGAACATGCTCTCAGGAACGGAGGAAGCCTAAAAACAGTGAAGAAGAAACTAGGAATAGGCAAGAATCAGATGTGTGCGTTAAGGGACAAAGCCGGCATTATCGTTACTAATATGGATGAGATAGTTCAAGTGGCTGAGGAGTTCTATAGAGATTTATACAGTACCAGTGGCACCCACGACGATAGTGTAAAAGAGAATAGCCTAGAGGAATTCAAAATCCCACAGGTAACGCCAGAAGAAGTAAAGAATGTCTTAGGAGCTATGCCAAGGGGGAAGGCAGCTGGGGAGGATCAGGTAACAGCAGATTTGTTGAAGGATGGCGGTCAGATTGTCCTAGAGAAACTGGCCATCCTGTATACGCAATGCCTCATAACCTCGAGCGTACCGGAATCTTGGAAGAACGCTAACATAATCCTAATCCATAAGAAAGGGGACGCCAAAGACTTGAAAAATTGTAGACCGATCAGCTTACTGTCCGTTGCCTACAAAGTATTTACTAAGCTAATCGCAAATAGAATCAGGAACACCTTAGACTTCTGTCAACCAAAGGACCAGGCAGGATTCCGTAATGGCTACTCAACAATAGACCATATTCACACTATCAATCAAGTGATAGAGAAATGTGCAGAATATAACCAACCCTTATATATAGCTTTCATTGATTACGAGAAAGCGTTTGATTCAGTCGAAACCTCAGCACTCATGGAGGCATTACGGAATCAGGGTGTAGATGAGCCATATGTAAAGATACTGGAAGATATTTATAGCGGCTCCACAGCCACCGTAGTCCTCCACAAAGAAAGCAACAAAATCCCTATAAAGAAAGGCGTCAGACAGGGAGATACGGTATCTCCAATGCTATTCACAGCATGTTTACAGGAGGTATTCAGAGGCCTGGAGTGGGAAGAATTGGGGATAAAAGTTGATGGAGAATACCTTAGCAACTTGCGATTCGCTGATGATATTGCCTTGCTTAGTAACTCAGGAGACCAATTGCAATGCATGCTCACTGACCTGGAGAGGCAAAGCAGAAGGGTGGGTCTGAAAATTAATCTGCAGAAAACTAAAGTATTGTTTAACAGTCTCGGAAGAGAACAGCAGTTTACGATAGGTAGCGAAGCACTGGAAGTGGTAAAGGAATACATCTACTTAGGGCAGGTAGTGACCACGGATCCGGATCATGAGACTGAAATAACCAGAAGAATAAGAATGGGCTGGGGTGCGTTTGGCAGGCATTCTCAAATCATGAACAGCAGGTTGCCACTATCCCTCAAAAGGAAAGTGTATAACAGCTGTGTGTTACCAGTACTCACATATGGGGCAGAAACCTGGAGGCTTACGAAAAGGGTTCTGCTGAAATTGAGGACGACGCAACGAGCTATGGAAAGAAGAATGATGGGTGTGACGTTAAGGAATAAGAAAAGAGCAGATTGGGTGAGGCAACAAACGCGGGTAAACGACATCTTAGTTGAAATCAAGAAAAAGAAATGATCATGGGCCGGACATGTAATGAGGAGGGAAGATAACCGATGGTCACTAAGGGTTACGGACTGGATTCCAAGGGAAGGGATGCGTAGCAGGGGGCGGCAGAAAGTTAGGTGGGCGGATGACATTAAGACGTTTGCAGGGACAACATGGCCACAATTAGTACATGACCGGGGTAGTTGGAGAAGTATGGGAGAGGCCTTTGCCCTGGGCGGATGACATTAAGACGTTTGCAGGGACAACATGGCCACAATTAGTACATGACCGGGGTAGTTGGAGAAGTATGGGAGAGGCCTTTGCCCTGCAGTGGGCGTAACTAGGCTGATGATGATGATGATGATGAAATCTCTGCCCACTTTTCTTTTCTGCTGCCGTTCTGCATGTTTGTATGGCCTACTGCATGGCGAGCTCTCTTTCTTGCTTTCCTCCTTTTTCTGTGATTGACGGCAATGCTATTCTGAGGTTCCCTTGGGGGACCTTCTTCATTACTACCTAAACTGGCCTCCAGAGCGCCCGTGGGCACAGCCGTCAGCCCACTTCTCGTACAAGCCTGTAATTGAAATTGATCCAGTCTCGTTGTAAACCACCACACCTTCTCACTTCCCTGTTTACTTCGACAATCTCGAAGCCTTTCACTCTGCTCATTTTCCATATCGCCTCATTACCAGCCACTACTGCTCTTTGTACGTCACTGTGACGTACAGACACCTCCGGCACCGTGCACACCACGATATCCACCTGAGGGGACAGCTCGCGCAAGTCTTCCACCCCATTCACCAAGCGCTGGGCTAGTCCTGTCCCTTTCCTCTTTAGGACGTCATTTAGCCCACCTGCTACTATGACAAGGTTGCGCACGTGGGCATTTTCCGCGAGCTTTGCTTTTGCTCGCTCCATCACAGAACCCAGCGTCCGCCCGGAAATATCCCTACCGCCACTCTTTCATCGCCTTTTACCCGCTCCACAATTGCTTCAGAGCACCTATCCAGGTTTGAGTCACCGGCGATAATCACCATTTCACTCTCTCCTACCTCTCCCTGCTTCCTTTTGTCCTTTTCCGCGTGCTTCGGACTTGACAAGGGGCATTCACCCATGCGCGCCTTCTTTTTTGGCGTGGTGGCCTCAAGGTACGTGCCGCTCTTTCCAGCTAACCCCTCACCGCGTTGCACGCATTCCACGTACTTTGTTGGCACCCCCTCTCCTGTCACGCCGGGGGACTGCGTTCCATTGTCACGCTTATCCTCGTTCGCAATGGCGGCCCTGTTCAGCTTTTCCTCGGCTGCTTGAAGTCTTTTTTCCGCTACCTTCCATGCATCACGCTCTAGATTTAGCTGATTTTCGAGCTCTTCGACCTGTTTGACAAGCTCATCCCGGAAAGCCTCTATTTTCTTCAGCCTAGCATCGACATCACAGTGCGTGCCGATTGCCGTCTCCATTCTTATCTGTCTCCTCGTCTGCCTTAAGGGACCCCCCGCACACTGCATGCTTTCCGAGCTTTCTTGCCATGTATTGCACGGCTTTTTAAATGCAAATACTATAATACCATAACAATACCGCGTGCCTTCTAGCAAAAGCCGATACGCACTGTATCTAAATCCTTAAAATGCCGCAAAGTAACACCCCCGTCACAAGGGAAGATTTACTGTCATTCGAATAAAATGGCATTCAGTGCATTGAATGCCATTCGGTCACTTGTGGTGCTACACAGTAAAATATAATGGCATTCGCAAATGATAGCAATGACGATATGGAACAAAGTTCTTGAAATTCAAAGAAATTTTGTGCCTATTTAACGCGTTTAAGAACTTTTGCGAGTGCTTCTAAAACGGACGAGAACATTTTGACGCCAATTATTCACAACTAAAAGCACTTCGATCAACACACCCAATATGGCCTACCGCCGCAACAGACTCCTGATGCAAATAGTAATAGCGCTTGAACACAGCCCGTGGTGTAAATACCATCGCGGCAAAAATAATTATTCCTTTTTATAAGTCTAAAAAAATATCTTCTGACTTTGCTGATGCACGCATTATTTTTTCGCGTTGCGTGTCGCTGTTGTCTATCTGGGATCACGAGTATACATTCGGTTCGAAACCGAATGCGAATGAGTTCCGCTAACTCATTCGATGGCAAATGTCATTTCATTCGAATGACATTAAATTTTCCCGTGTAAATCCCGATTAGTGGGATTATACGCGAATGCCATTCGATTCGAATGACATTAAATCTTCCCGTGTGACAGGGGTATAACTCTCACCAATGTTTTAAAAGCAATCAATGCCGCACAGACTTAAGGTATGCCACGTTTTCGCACGTGTTCGACCACGCGGCCACGCTCTCACTGTCCTACCAAAGCAATTATTAGGGTACCAGTGCGCACACTCCAACCACTAATAGCTAATAGTCTTGCGATTTCCAAACTCCTATTTAAAGGCTATAAAGATGCAACGTCCCACCCGGTTGTACGTGTTGAAGCACGTGGCGCGAAAGGACGCTCTGAGTATCCTGCAAAACCAAATAAACACGAAACACATCCGCGCACACGAAAAAAGAAAGAGAAAATAAAAGGAAACTACCCAATTATTATTTAAAGGCTACATAATTAGCAAATCAAAAACAGAAGCAAGCTTGAAGCATGCACAAAAAAAACTTATGATTTCGTCGCCGCCACGGAGCCTCTACGAACACGTCCATCCACCACAAAACCTCATGCTATTGGGGGCGAGCTCCACCACTGGAAAAGCTGACGCCACCGTCGGTGTGACGTGGCATGAGAGATCACGTGGACACAGCGACCGCGTCTGCTGCTTCGGAAGCGCCGAATCGAGATGAAAACGAAAGTTTAAAGTTCCTCCTGTGCCGCGGTTCTCATTAAGTGTTGAGGCTTTACCGCCTAGGGTGACTGCTTGACAATATTTGGAAGTACTAGAATAGGTGGTGGCTGCCTCTGGAGGCGTGCAGCATGGTAGGCTACTGCTCCGTGCCACAGCGCCGGACGTATGCAACGCACAGCCCGGTGTCAGCGTTATTCACACGTAGCCGCAGGGCAAGGAGCTGCGTGAAACTTGGCAGGCGAAACTTAGAACCGGCAGACAGCCATCGGCTACAACTCGGGTAGGCAGTAAGCACAGACGCGAGGAATATTTCTGCTACGGCGCCGGGAGTGCGCGATCTTCAGTGGGTAGCAGAAAACGTGCACTAGGTCTTATGAACTTATTGATACTAGATTCTGGCAAGTTCACTAGAATGGAAAGGGAGTGGTAAGAAGCGCATTAAAAAAGGCGTGGCATATATGGTCATGTTTGTGTTATGAATTAATGCACTGGATTACGAAAAAGAAGCAGAGGGAAATCGCACACTGAGACGACCGATAAACACACAGTGTGACGCAACTTGAGAAATAATATTGAAATGTCCAAGAATTTAGAAGACAGAAAAAGGTTGAATCTTTCGCGACGGCACATCACATGTCGCCGTAGGCGTCGAAGTCTCTATAACGAAATTCTTTTTGAACAGTTTTGATAGCGTCCACGCAACAATGGTTGCTAGTATGCTGTGAAATGTTCGTGTGCTACGGCGTGAAGCTCACGGCACGGTGCGAAAACGCGCTCACAGCGAAAGCAAAACATTGTGCGCGGACATGCATGCAGACGCGCACTCGGTCGCTGCGAACCCGTGCGATCGCTGCATTGAGGCTTCATTCTGTTATGCTCCATTTGGTTATACAGACAGCCCACTATAAGAACATATTTCACATAGTTTACTCTCAGCGTGTGCCTACCTTTCACGCAAGAAGCCGTTTCGGGAGACACCATCGCGGCGACGGCGCGTAGTGGCGTTCACTGTACGTATTCGGTAAAGGCTGTAAACGATTCTGTGGTTTCAGTTTGCCCAAGAATACTATATCGACAGTCAAAAACATCCCTCGTTTTGAGAGTACCTACATAAATGTCCAGGAGGGTTGCCGCGTGATGTGTTTATTGAGCGCCATAAGCGAAACCTATGAGGAGCGCGCCGCGTGATCCCTCATACTACGCAAGGGAGGCTCTTCCGACAGACGGCGACTCCGTAACTCCTTGCCGCCAATACCACCAGCAGGATGGATGGATGTATGGATGCAAGGTAAGAGCGTCCCCTTTGAAACATGGTGATGGCAGTTGCCACCATGCTTAGCTTTTTATTTTTGTCTAACTGTGTTGGAAGTTATTAAAATGCGCCATTTTCTTTAAATACGTCTTCCTACACTTTTAACCTTATGTCACCTCTCTGCTTTTGAGCCACCAATCCTCCAATCGTTTTTTTGCTAATTTCCACTGCATATTTATTTACATGACTATTGTTATCTCTGAACCTTAGGGCCACAGGAAGCGTGAATGTGCCGGCATCGACATCGGGATGGATACCATCACATTTTAGTATAAGGTGTTCTATTGTATCTACAGATTTGCCAACAGGGTGTCTACCAAGTTGACACTTCCAAATTCCCTGAGTTTTCCAGGTTTTCCCTGAGTGCCTTTGCGAAATTCCATGAGTAATGCAGGACCATATCGCCCGATGCTGTCACTCTCTAGTAAACATATTAAAAATATTAAAAAGAAACGACTTAATCCAATCTGAATGCTAAGCAGTAGTGTTTATGTTATTCAAAAAGAGAATAGAAGGGAGGGGTTAGTAAAATGCACAGCAAATAAGATGTCTTCGAAAAAAATTGCAAATCGAGCCGCACATTTTCAAATACGAATAAAAAGGAGATGCATACAGAAGCAAATATTTTCGAATATGAGCTATTTCTATCAACTGATAGCAAGCTCAGTGGTATGAGGCCTGAACTTTGTCACAATTGACATTCTCTCTCAACGGCTCGTAAATCAACCTCAACTATCCTGACTTACTATCAGCCCGGGCACAACGCCTCACTGTGTTTCACTGCGTTAAAGAGTTTATTTTGGTTTGGATGAGAGACACCTGCATCTGGGCATCAGCCAACACTTTCTTTTTTGAGCTCAAGCTTCTTCAAAACGGCGACAGCACGCTTCCTTTCCCGTTCATTCCCCAATGTGTAGGTCCTTTCTGTTCCCGTCCTCCTTCCGCCGCTCGTTCGCCCCACGGTTCATTTGAAGCATTTTCTTGGTCAGTTGTACAGTCAAAGTCTGATTTTTGGAACTGCCTAGGCGCAGCGAATACATCAGAAAAATCGGCGAGTAGGAAAAAATAAACGCATGTCTTTTACTACCTTAAGGGCTCAAACCGCCACAGGCACATTCAAAGAAGCTTAAGGTCTGTCGGTACACGTATTAAGCATATCGGTGCTCGTACTGTGACAGGAGATACCGGGTGCACGCGTGTATAATTAAGGAATGCATGCTGAGTCCCATGGCAATAGCCCTTTCCCACGCTTGTTAAGCTTCACAGCAATACTTTTGCGTATGCTTCACCAAGTAACACTTCTGTACAAAGGCAAAGCTGACTTTTGGAAACCGGCTTTATGCAACGCACCGTGCTTTCCAAGCTTCTAAGCCAATCGCGAGGACAAAGGCGGACTCGGTGCCATTGCTGACAGCAGCGAATTCTTTCAATGAAAACACTGCACCCAACGGTAAGAAGCTTAATAGCGAACGGCGAAGCAGCTAGGTCTAGCGTTGTCGCAGTGGAGGCTACGGCTGCCAGCGGGTCTGCGTGCGAGAGCGCCGGTTCGAGGCGGCGAGGTAATCAAAATGGCAGTGGTGGTGGCTTTGATTAATGCCCTTTCGGACCTGCAGTTACGGCAAGAAGTCCGGAAAATCGGACGGCGAAGGGTTCTTGCGTCCGAAATTTCAGACGTTCTGATACATTCACTCTATAATGGGGTACGTGGTGGTGCCGCGAAGCCATCCAAATTATCGGGCTTCCGGAAAGTCGGTCATTGACTGTACACTGGCAACTTCTCCAACCGACGACAGGGCGTCAAAGACGATTCATTAGGATTTCTGTCTGTTACTCGAGCCAGCATTACCGCAACTATCGACCCTTTCAATAAAATTACAGGTAATTTTCTTTGATAGAGGCACAAATTCCCTGAGTTTTCCCTGAGTTCTTCCAGACTGCTCAAAATCCCTGAGAATTCCCGGTTTTCCCGGTGTTCTCGGTTGGTAGACACCCTGGCCAATTTTTTTCTCACATATCTGCCGGCAAACGTTCCCATAACATCATGCGCCCTCTGATGCCTAGCCCGTTCGGACGAATGAAACGCGTTGCTGTTCGCTTTCAGATCATTTGCGCGAATGGCGCGACTCCTTGAAGTGGCCTAGCAATGTCCACTATTCTTAGAGAGAGAGAGAGAGAGAGAGAGAAACTTTATTTGGTTCCTTCAAGGATTTAGCGTCTCGAGGTCTCGGTCGTCTTGGGCGCCGGCGACCTGGAGCCTCTTCCGGCAAGGGTGGGCCCCTATTCCAGGGCTCCACTGAGCCTAGCTACCTCACTAGCGTGCTGCACTAAGGCCCTTTGGGCCGTGAGCTCGCAGCTGGTAAGCCGACTCTCCCATTGCTCCGCACTCGGGTTATTGTGTTCGTGGAATGATTTATTGTGTTTACATTCCCATGTGACATGATATAGTGTGGGTGTGGCCCCACACCATGAGCAGGTGTCTCTGTATTGTGTTGGGTACATTTTGTTTAGGATGTATAAATTTGGGAAGGAGTTTGTCTGCAATCTGCGCCAACTCGTTGCTTCCTCCTGCGTTAGAGCTTTGTGGGGTGTGGGATATTTGGCTCTCGTCCCTCTGTATAAGTTTAAGATTTCTGTGTATCCTCCTTCACAAGCGTGTGGGTGATACTCCGGGGTGATACTGTTGCGTTGTTGTTGCGTTGTTACTGTTACTGTGCCAGTATCTGCTTTAGATGGTAGAAATGCGAGTTTTCCCATTGTCTTCAGAAGGGCGTACGAAAGAGGAAGATGACGACACCGCCTCTAATTCGCGACGCTCAATCCGCACAAAACTATCAGCTATGGATGGCTGAAGGAATGACTGATCGTCTCGGCGCGACGACGTAGCAGCGGTGTCGGGAAGCCGCACGAACTGTTGGGCGATGCGAAGGCTGTTCGCGTCTTCGAAATGCCGGCGCTCTGATAATTTCGTTCACAGTCTGGCAATTTTTGAAAGCGATTATGTTAAACACATAACTTAATTGCGATACCTTTCAGGACGTGGCTACAGACCCTTTCACTGTTTACAAACATAGGCGCTGGACGGTTACCGGTTTTGCTCGTTGACGTAGCCCGCTAAATTTAGCAAGCAAGAAAGGTTCTCGCTGCGATATTGACTAGCAAGAGTGCGTTAAAATCTAAGGCCGCAGATTTTCAACACTTTTCCTCTGTACACAAGAACAATTTTACAAGTGAATGTTGCCCTAAGTTACACGAAAATTTTCATGTATTTGTTTTGAGGCGTAATGAGCATGCCTTTTATCTGAAAACTTAAAAGTAGACTTTCCGCCGGTAAAACAACTTAAAAACGCACTTTGTGTTCCTGTGCAGTAGACTGATAAGGCCCGTGACCGGAAGTTTGTTGGGGCCGCACTCTCGCTGCAGTTATCGCACGAGTGAAACCGTCTATATAACCACAATTTTCTTGTAATCATGTTGCATTGTCGAAGCGCGTGTACACGCATATCTGCAGTGATCGCGCTGTACGCTTTCAGATCTTCGTTTCACAAGTTCGGATGCGTCTTCCTACAAGTGTGCATCCCCCTTACAACTGTCATCAGCTTTCACTACGTTTCCGCGGTTGTGTAATTTCTTAG
The DNA here is from genome assembly GCF_050947875.1 of Dermacentor variabilis. Classification (NCBI taxonomy): domain Eukaryota; kingdom Metazoa; phylum Arthropoda; class Arachnida; order Ixodida; family Ixodidae; genus Dermacentor; species Dermacentor variabilis. Next base: position 86,537,786 of record NC_134568.1, read on the forward strand.
TGAAATTGAGAGCGTGTTTGACTTTCAGCCAACATTGAAGAGTACATTTTGACGACTGACTTACAAAGCTGAGTTACAAAGTTGTAAACATACCACTTCAAATTTGTGAAATCGTGCATCATTTTGTACGAAGTTAACTACCTAAATAAACCATTTACCTCCTGAAGTTACTATATTTTAACTTTTTTTTTCATATGCTACAAATTTCTTCAAAATTGCTCCAGCGGTTGCTGAGGAAAAGGATTTCTCCGCTCCCATATATTTAGATAGGAACTCCCGAGCTTCATCTTAAGTGAGCTTCCAGTTCTGAAAATGCGCGCAAAGATGGCGACTTCGTAAAAGCAGCATCCATGTTAAGAACGATCTTGGCTACTTTGTTGTGCAAACAAGATGGCGTCTGAATACCCAGTCTTGAAGCCAACGGAAAATGACTGCCTGCGCGCACGATAATGCAGTTGCACTTCAGTGTTATCATATAATTATAGCATTTTTCTCATATTTTGGTCAGCCAGCGTTACGTGGCAGACGCGCGTTCCAAGTGAAGCACTTGGTATCAAGGTTTTCCTCATAGTTCTCAAAGTAGACTATCTTCAGTGATGGCCGGAATCGAAATACAACCTATGGTTGGCCAAGAAATTATGCAGTCGCAAAAAATTCAGTGAACTAACAGCCAACACAAGCTCCATATCAAGAACTCGTTACAGAAAGCACTATACTCCGTTCCATACATAGCAGTCGACTCTGTGGAAGCTACAGATACTTCTTTTCGTGGCATTGTTCGCACTTGAATAAAGTTGGATGTTTCTTTTCGTGTTTTTTTTTACCGCAATTGGACGCAACTCTTGCTTATATAGGCTCAGTATTGAATGAAACCAGTTTTAATCCTTGGAAACAAACACACTGTGGTATACGCCTGCTAATGGGTTGTTTTAGATCATTTCTTATTTTTGTTGCTCGTGTCGTTTTTTTATTCGCAACCCGTCGTGACGTCGCGAGGAGCTTCACGTGATTGCTCGCGCGAGCGAACGCTGTTGGCGCGCAGCGAAGCATAGACGGCACGCGAGGAGTGATAATTTTTCTTGACCGAACTTCTTGCGTGGCTTCAACAGCGTTGACTACTATGTATGGAACGGAGTATAGTCTTACCTGAAAAACTGCGGAAACATCTTAATAATGCCGCAGATAAAGATCTACTAGAGCACAGACCATATAATGTGACTGCATAGTGCGTGTGTGTGTGTGTGTGTGTGCGCGTGCGCGCGTGTGTGTGTGTGTGTGTGTGTGTGTGCGCGCGTGCGCGCGTGTGTGTGTGCGCGTGTGTGTGCGCGCGTGTGTGTGCGCGCGTGTGTGTGCGCGTGTGTGTGCTCGTGTGCGTGTGCGTGTGCGTGTGTGTGCGCGCGCGCGCGCAATGACGACTAACGCTAGCCAATCATAATCACCAGTGCTAGGCATCGGTTCGCCGCTCGTGCCAATAAACCTATTTACAATTGGGGGAAGGTGCTGGGTATTTTGAAAACGTCCACCCCAGAACTTAGATTCTGTCATGGCGCATCTACACAAGGGTCACCTCCTCCTTCAGTCGTGTGTTCCGGTGTGCTCCGCCAAAGTTACCCTGCTGTTTTCAGCGGCGCAGATGACAACGACGTGGAGGATTGGTTCTCGTCGTCGACACAACAATTGTGTCGATGCCGCAAAACTGAACGTGATTTTTTTATCTCGCGGGAGTCGCCAGCCACTGGTACAAGAACAATGAGAGGTATTTCTAGACATGGTCAGCGTTTAAGACCTCTTTTCTAGATGTGTTTTTGGCCGTCCTGCTGTCCACAAGTTGCGCGCAGAACAGCGTTTGCGGAATCGAGCTCAGCAGCCAGGTGAATAATTTACAAGCTACATCGAAGACATTCTAGACTTGTGTAAGAGAATCGACGCGACCATGTCAAAGTCAGACAGAATCAAGAATATTAGGAAGGGAACAGAGGACGATAGAGAGAAGGCTAGAGAAGAAAGGCAGGGAGGTTAACGAGAAGAAACAGAGGACGACGTTTTTAATATGCTCCTCGTAACTTTGTGCCAAAGTTACGAGGAGCTGGGAAGGCAGTGGTCACTGACCCGCCGACCTTCCTCTCACGACTAACATCTGGCTGAAATGGCTGCCGTTTCCGATCTGTCAGCGCTGCTCGCAGAGATAAAAGCGTTCGTGCGCGAGGAGGTTGCCCGCCATCTGTTCTTAGTGCCCTTCGCTCAGCCGCAGCATATTCAACAGCCTGCTCCAGATTTGGGCCCACGCTCCGCCTCCAGATTAAGCAAGAAATCGCCGAGGTCTTGCATCTGCACCACCAACAGGTCCCTGCAGTGGCGCTCCTCAGTTATGCTTAAGTCACTGCAGCTGCAGCTCCGCCCCTCAGTTACGCCTACCTTGTACCTGGGCCCCGACCACAAGTCGCTCTCCCGTTGTTTCACCAGATGCCTCGTGCACCGTGTCCTGTGATCTCGACTGGACCTGTCGTCACAAACTTGTCGCGTACGTCCGACGATCGGCTGATATACTTTGCCTTTGGCTACGCCTGTCACATCACCTGCCATTGCGACAACGCCCATATCGCGTATCTGCCTCAGAGCGTCATGTCATAAACGAGCATGCCAAAGACATGCTTCGCCATCAAGTGGTTCGACCTTCATATAGTCCGTGGGCGTGTCCTGCTGTCCTTGTTACGAAGAAGGGTGACTCTGTTCGCTTGTGTAGATTACCGACACCTTAACAAGATCACTCGCAAGGATTTCTATCCCCTAACGCCAATAGATGACGCCATTGACTGTTTGCAAGGAACGGAATTCTTTTCTTCATTAGATTTGCGGTCAGGATATTGGCAAGTGCCAGTGACAGAAGTCGACCGGCCGAAGACAGCATTTGTTATGCCAGGTGGCTTATGCGAATTTGACGTAATGCCTTTTGGACTTTGTAATGCTCCGACAACGTTTGAGCTCTCAGTCCGCAGCCAATAAACATATCTACAATTACGCTATTTGTGCGCACTTATCTAAAGCTACTTGCCTAATATACTGGGCTAAATAATCTGGCTGACCTTGGAGACCAATTCCATTTCATCTAGTTACGTTGCTCTCCGTTCATGTCTCCCGTTTACTGAACGATGTCTCGCGATTCATAGCCATTCGCAGCGACGCGCAAAAATCTTCCCGCGTTTTCATCGCTCTTGCTTCCTTTTCTTTTTTGTGTAGAGCACGGGACAAGGAGAGCTCGAGAAAACAGCATTTCGTTCTCTTCTTCGCGCCACTTTACGCTACGTGCTTCTTCGTCGTCTTCTAAACTTTTGATTCCTTAAACTTTGTGATGGCAGGCGTATTAATTTAAACTTCCGCTACTTCAGATTCACTACCGCTGTAAGCATAATGGTTCACATTTAAATTCTTAGGATTCTTATTTTTTTGCAATTTGACAGATTCTAGACTTGCATCTAGCTTTAATTGTTTACAGACTTTCAAGTAAGGACAACAGCGTTGCTATACTCTTCTGCCCCAGCACTATTATTAGTTAAACGTTTCTGATGATCTTAGTAGGGCACTATTGTCCGATTTTCTTGAAGGAATTATTCTTAGTAAATATTGTTAATTCAAATATCAGCTCAGTGCTCGCTCTTTTCCATGGTGGCCAGATTGTACTGCTAGCTACTCATGTTGCCAGAACTTTGTGTTGAATACATTTCTTACCTAAACAAATTTCCGCTATATATATATATATAATATTATACGGCGCCTCCTCTAACTAGATACCAGGCAGACGGCTCGCTCTCCCATTGTTGGCGTTCCGCCGCGGAGTTGAGCGCTTTCAACGAGGGGTGGCGCCAAGCTCTGATAGTGTCTCGTGCGGCGCTTCTACGGGTCGGGAAGGGCCGTTCCAATGGGCGGGGCGCAGCAGCGACTTCTCGTTCAACATTTCGGGCATTAAAATTTAAACGCTTGCTGTGGCTGCTAGCAGTTTATCACATGTATATGTTAAATATATTTCGCATCAGTGCCAAGTAAATCATAAAGAGCTTGCAGTACCGGCGCGGCACTAAGCAAAAAGAAGAGCGATCGGTCTGATTCGATAAACATGCAAAAAAGCAGGACGCCGCGTAGTAGAGACGCAAGTACGCGTATAAACTGTGTTTATTTCACCCTTACTGTGGGCAAGTAAAATGATTACGCATTGTCTACTTCCTCATGAAGAACAACATTACGGCTTCAGGGAGTTGGCCAGCTATAGCTGCAACACTTTGCGGGACAATGGTTTCCGCTCAAGAAGCTTTGTCACCCTGTTTCTGTCCGTCACTCCAACGGCATAGATCGTGAAAATGGGCTTCATAAACTTCTTTGCGATGAGATGCAGAACTATCTTTCTTTGCTTTTCGTCGCACTTTTCGCAACGCAGCACAGGAAGTTCCATGAGAGCCTGGACGCTTCTTTGAACGCAGAATTCTAACGGCATAGCAGTAGAGCTTCTGTTGTTGAGCACGGCATCAGCAAATCTCCGAAGCCCTCTCAGAACATTTACCAGCTCCTGGCTCGGCTAGTAAAGTCCTCCTCGGTCCTGGTGAGCGATGAGACCGTGTAGGCGGGGGATTGTTGCTTTTAGGAGCGAAATGCGATTTCCGCATGGGATTCGCTCACTTGCTGCGCGAACGATGGACTCTCCTATTAAAGTTACACTGACCACGTCAGGGTTTGAAACGAGCGGCATTGTGCTGACGCATTGGTCATACAGTTTCTCCTCTGCTACATTGAGAAGCTTCTCCATCGCTTTATTGAGCGGGTGGTAGTGCTGGTTAGCTGGAATTAGTTTTTTGACTGAGAAAGAGGATGAACTCTGCACGTTGCTATCACTCTAAGCAGCAACAATTCCAGTCTTGAGCATCTTGAGTTGAGTTGAGTTGTTGTAGGCTACTGGTGGGATTAGCCTTGCAGTTGCTGCCGGTGATTGCTCCACCATAGCGACACTTAAAATAAATAAATCACATAATCAGACACAGACCTCACAATTACATATGGTCACTCCTCAGTTCATCATGTAGAGGCCAACTCCGTGTCCTGTAGGTAATTTAAAAGAAGGCGAGAGACCTCCTTCCTGCACAACCGGTTCCCGCGCGGGAAAACAATGTCTTGAAGAGAACTGTGAGGAACTCCTGTCTTCTTGAGGGACCCGAATAACACCCTCCTTTCCGCGTTATACACAGTACAGCACATTAGGTAATGTTCTATGTCACCGTACACACCACACGTTGAACATAATGGTGATAACGCCAGGCCAGTATTATACATCCACGCAGGGGTACGAGCAGAGCCCGTGCGAATGCGGAGCAGTAAGGTGGCCTGGTTTCTTTTGAGACCCTTGATCACACATGGCTTGTGAGGTGAGCTCCACAAAGAACTGAGGTGGCACAACACCGCTTCTCTGAAGAGTCTGTTGTCCTCTTGAGGCACTCTTCTCAATGGATTCCCAGACGGCGCTCTATCTCTAGCCCGTGTACAGCACTTTTCTCATCCAGCCCATCATTGCACCCGGCGCTATTGCGCAGACATCCAAACAAGGATTCAATAGGGTCACTTGACATTTTTATCGTCAACGCACACTCGCAACTTTCTGACAAGAGGCAGATGTCGAATGCACTCGACATTCGACTTCGTTGTGATCACGAGTGCATGGTAGGTTTCCTTTGTGAGAAAGTTCTCAGGTTTGCTCTTTTTTCTGAGTTCCTCCATGTAAGCAAGAAATTCGAATTCAAGCCATCTCAGTTTCTCATCATCAACTGATGTGATTTGACGTGCGTCAGGATCATTTCGATGAATGTGTTTTTGACAGTTGCTCCCATCCATGAGAGTAAACCACTTCTGTATGACTTTCATGAAGTATATTGTTGGCACTGCTGTAGCGAACTCGGCATCACAAGTACGGCCAGCCTCGTCCTTCAGGTAGCCTAATGCTGCTGTTACTGGAGCGCTAAACAATTGCACGGCTGACCGCACATCCATCTTTTTTTCAATGTTCGAGGGATACAAGTGCCTGCGCGTAAGGAACCATATCGGCCGTACTGTCGAGTGTTGTTGCATTCTATACAATGGCTTCAAATACTTGGAAGATATTGCTTGCGAGCCACCTACATCTTTCGCCAGGAATTGCGATCTTATATTGTTCACATCGTAACTTTGGTCGAAGGCAAGGAATAGAGGTTTCGTGGGATTAGAGAGATGAGGAGCAAGTGCGTTCGCCTCCCCTTTGCACAGTATATCCATCGCAACGACGTTGATCCGGTGGTTGTCGGTGACAAGACGCACAACATCACATCCCACATATTCTACTCTTCGGATGACGTGGCGAATGCAAGTGCCGAGCTGCTCGCCGGTGCATCCCTTTGTAAAAAAGTAAGCAACAGGTATTTTGAATTTCCCATGCAGGCCGCAAAGCAGGAAGCACAAGAGAGAGTTGGCCAGAGCGCAGTTTTCTGATTCAGGAACAAGGTGCTGTAGGTCACAACTGAAATCAACTTCCCCAACAAAAGCGTCTCTTTGCCTATGATATTCCAGCTTTTGCTGGGTTCTCATTTCATCCGCAGTAAGTCCATAGGTTTTAGCCTCCGGACTATGTAGCGATTCAAGTTCTGCTTGTAGCCAACAGCGCACCAATTCACTAAATCCGATTTCTCCAGATATTGTGCCAATATATTCCTGCAGGGTATTTCGACATGGAAGCTTCAGCAGCTCCTCGGGCCTTAGATGTTCATACGCCTTGGCAGACAAGTTTCTTAGGATGATGCGATGTCTCACTGTTGGTTCTGACCACGCTGACCGTTTCTCCTTGTAGTTTTTTTTTTATCTGGTCCAGAAGAAACGTCGCCTTCATATTTCCCTCGTCTGCATCGGATGCAACTTCCAAAATGCGTTCAGGTACCTTTGCTCTCTGAGTTTTCGAAGCTCTTTCTTGTACGAATCTACAGTCCTCTGAAGCATTTCATTCCTTTTTTTTTTGAGTGCGCGCTCTTTTTCTTGCCATCATTTCCGTTCGACAAAAACGCTTGAAGAGAATGCTGTCGTGGACGTTTGCACACCGTAGGAGCGCCTTGCATAAACTTTGATCTGCGGAAGTTCCATAAGACTTGAAAAATTATAGCATCTGCCTCACCTGGTGTCCTTGCGACTGCCTTGAGCGTGCACAGCGTCCGGAGTCGCTACGTTGATTAAGGAACACCACGCTGCACTTTCATCTGCGTTGGTCAAGGCACACTCACATCAAACATGCCTTCCGTTGTACGGAGTACGTCCACTTTCGCTGCTTAGAGAGGCAATGCTTCATGTAGCCGTTCCGCTGGTACTCCCGTCGACCGAGCATAGCTTTGACGAACCATCTGTTAAAGGCTCGGGCTTACGTTTCCGAAGGCTGGCATCACTTCTTGTGGTTGCGGGAGCCTTTCTCATGTACGAAGGGTAGCCAGAGAAAATGCTCGGCACAATGCCTTGTAGCTGCCGGTTCTTGCAATTATCTTTGAAGTCCGATGCCTTGAAATGTAGGCTGCACACTACTGAACAATTGGAAGTAGAATTCGGCTCCCAGTCCTTCCTGGAAATCGTTTTGAGCCACCGTCCGTTGAGGTCAGCGGGTATCTCGTGAAACGAGACACCTGGCTCCTTTTTGCGCTGACTCTGCGTGCACAATGGCAAGCAGCAATACAGCATAATTGCAGTATTTAGCGTTATAGAAGCCTCGCAAAGCTTGGAACAAGGAAGCGCACACAATAAGCACACCGCAGCACCACGGATGCGGCACACCGTAGCATCACAAGGGAGCGTACTGTCAGGCCTAAGCGCCTGCCTCTAGCGGCCGCCCTGAGAGGGTGGTAGGACAGGGTTCGGCAGTGCTCTCGCCGCCCGTTTGACTGGCATATAGTTAGAGAAGGCGCTTATATATATATATATATATATATATATATATATATATATATATATATATATATATATATATATATGTGTGTGTGTGTGTGTGTGTGTGTGTGTGTGTGTGTGTGTGTGTGTGTGTGTCTTTTTTTGCTGGTATGACGAAAATACAACGACTGGAAGATGAGTTAGCTTCTAGGCTCACAATTACAACCACATTTTCCTGAGAATGCGCTACCTGTCCCTGAAATGTCAATATTGGGATACCACTGCATTTACCTATCAAGTGGTCTCATACGTATTGATTCTTATTAATGCACACGGCGTGAGATTTGCCATTACGTGAATAGACGTATAATTTCTGGTTGGTTGGCGAAACTTTGGCGCAACACTTATACTGATGACATGGGGTGGAATCCTACAACTGTTCGGAAAAGTAACGGTTCACTTGGACTCGTGTGATTGGCCAGAATTGTGCTTGCGTCATCATCATCATCATCATCAGCCTGGTTACGCCCACTGCAGGGCAAAGGCCTCTCCCATACTTCTCCAACAACCCCGGTCATGTACTAATTCTGGCCATGCCGTCCCTGCAAACTTCTTAATCTCATCCGCCCACCTAACTTTCTGCCGCCCCCTGCTACGCTTCCCTTCCCTTGGGATCCAGTCCGTAACCCTTAATGACCATCGGTTATCTTCCCTCCTCATTACATGTCCTGCCCATGCCCATTTCTTTTTCTTGATTTCAACTAAGATGTCATTAACTAGCGTTTGTTCCCTCACCCAATCTGCTCTTTTCTTATCCCTTAACGTTACACCTATCATTCTTCTTTCCATAGCTCGTTGTGTCGTCCTCAATTTGAGTAGAACCCTTTTAGTAAGCCTCCAGGTTTCTGCCCCGTAGGTGAGTACTGGTAAGACACAGCTATTATATACTTTTCTCTTGAGGGATAATGGCAACCTGCTGTTCATGATTTGGGAATGCCTGCCAAACGCACCCCAGGCCATTCTTATTCTTCTGATTATTTCCGTCTCATGATCCGGATCCGCCGTCACTACCTGCCCTAAGTAGATGTATTCCCTTACGACTTCCAGTGCCTCGCTGCCTATTGTAAATTGCTGTTCTCTCCCGAGACTGTTAAGCATTACTTTAGTTTTCTGCAGATTAATTTTTAGACACACTCTTCTGCTTTGCCTCTCCAGGTCAGTGAGCATGGATTGCAATTGGTCCCCTGAGTTACTAAGCAAGGCAATATCATCAGCGAATCGCAAGTTACTAAGGTATTCTCCATTAACTTTTATCCCCAATTCTTCCCAATCCAGGTCTCTGAATACCTCCTGTAAACACGCTGTGAATAGCATTGGAGATATCGTATCTCCCTGCCTGACGCCTTTCTTTATTGGGATTTTGTTGCTTGCTTTATGGAGGACTACGGTGGCTGTGGAGCCGCTATAGATATCTTCCAGTATTTTTACATATGGCTCATCTACACCCTGATTCCGTAATGCCTCCATGACTGCTGAGGTTTCGACTGAATCAAACGCTTTCTCGTAATCAATGAAAGCTATATATGAGGGTTGGTTATATTCTGCACATTTCTCTATCACTTGATTGATAGTGTAAATATGGTCTATTGTTGAGTAGCCTTTACGGAATCTTGCCTGGTCCTTTGGTTGACAGAAGTCTAAGGTGTTCCTGATTCTATTTGCAATTACCTTAGTAAATACTTTGTAGGCAACGGACAGTAAGCTGATCGGTCTATAATTTTTCAAGTCTTTGGCGTCACCGGCTGTCAAAGATAACGGGGCGGCACCGCAAATTATTAACACGTCACGCAGCTGTCGATCATTTTCAAAGCGAACCCGTCGTGGGCTATGAGCAGAACCGGCGAAGAGGTAGTTCGCTTTGGGTTCGGTTGCTCTGGCTTAGCTGTTGGTTTGCGATAGGGGCTGCGCGCGCCAGCCGGGCTGCATCGGAGACCCGCGGGCGTCGCGCGGGCGTGCGTTGGTTGCTCCGGAGGCTATGAATTGCCTTTGTTGTCTGCTTGGCGTTGGTCTTTAGGTGTCGACGACACCTCGAAGTGCAGTACGCCTTTGCTGCCGACGCTACGGACTGGAGGATACTCGGGTGCACGCGTACTAGTTTCCTTTCTGTGGAGAGCAAGAAATTACGCGCTGTGTTTGCTCGCCACTGGATTACAGCTTCCAGAAGTATGTCAGGATGGAAGCATTTCCCAGAATGGCCCGATCTCTGTCGCCGACACTGTCCACGGAGTTGCTTTCGCAATTAGTGTCGTTGGCTGGCGGAAGGGCTGAGTCAGTTTTCCTGTGACCCCGTCTGTCAAGTCCAATACCAAAGAGACATTTGTATGGCGAGATCGAGTTCACCGTGCTATCGCCAGTGTCCATAGCACGCAGATCACCATTCAGCAGCCAGAAGGGTTCAACCACGGGAGCTCCAGTGCTCTCTCTGTTCGGCTGTTAAGGCTGCAGAGTAGGGACGGGAAAAGTGTAGAGATCTCTGATTTGGCTGCCCTTCTTGCTGTAGCTCGGGAGTGGCGCACTTTCGTTTTGAATTTGACAGGCTTGCTACAGCGGGCGTTGCCAGCGCCGTACTCTTTGATTTTACTTCGCGCAGGCAATGCAGGACCTTTAAATTTTCATGTTCGAATTCGTGTTCCGTTGTTTTCATCGTGCGGTAACGGCAGAACGGCGGCGTGCGAGTCAAGTGCAATCCGATGACGAAAGGCGAAAAAAACAGGCAAATTGATATGGAAGGTTACTAAAGGTGGCCCTAATTAAGAGCCAGTTCATGGCTCTGCCCTCGGTACGTTAGGAGTGGTGGCAGTGCATGCCTGGTATACGTGCATCGTGAAAGCTCCCATTCCAGCAGACGTCGTGGCGCTGGGCTCCGCCAACTCATTTAATACCCATGTCACAAGGGCACTCGAAAGTCTTTTGAGCAAAAACACTTCTCCCGAAAACGAGCTTTGCTCGCAGACACACGACAGGGAGCGATCTATTTTTCAGAAGCGGTCTTTTCTGGAAACGGAGTTCGTCGATTTCTTTTACGGCCGAAAAGGGGTAGCCTCGAAACCAGTGGACGCCAGCAATTATATATTTAAAAAAAACTAAGCAAATGCGTATTTTTCTATCGCCTAGGCTCGTCGTAAAAAATAATTTTGTGTCTCGCAGACGTTGTAGTAAGTCCAGTAATGCTGATTTTCGTCTGCACCCTCGTGAGCAGGTCGAACGAGCCTCGAAAGCAGGTCGTGCGCTCTCTAAACTACTGCAACAAATCTTTTCATTGACGTCTCTTAATCTGGTGTTATTAAATTTATTTGAAAACGGCGTAATAAAATGAGTTTTCACTTTATATTTCCAGATACATCAGTTTATTTTGGCCGCTTCGGTTTCGAAAGCTAGCGCCACGCTTTCCCTAAAGCGTGTTCAAGGAGGAAATACTAAAACGAAATCGTCGGTGTTGTGTGTCTGCCGCGCAACAACTCTTCAATAAAAGGTTTTTCAACTTGTTAAAAGACCGCTTACGTAAAAGAGATTTTGCGCGGTCGTGTGACAAAGGAAGGTAGCTTCCGACACCACCTGTTGGCCTAGAATGAAAGGAATGAGATTAATTATTTCAAGTACTTCGTAATCGCCCGGTACCGCGTGGTTATACTTTAAAACTTGCAAGCTAATATTTAAGTTATATTTTATATTTACTGAGCAAGCAGGAACATTGCGCAGTTCTTCCACTAGCGCGCAATATGACGCGTAGTTCAGAGGCGACACCCTCACCTCTATTGGCCGCGTCCTCGCCTTCTTCCACCTTCGGCTTAGGAGTCGCCAATTTAGTGAGCAAGCGGCGAACCGTTATAAGATTCCGCCCCGCATGTTGAGAGATTGGGTGCATCTGCGTAGCAAAACTTTAACAGTGCCGCAGTACTCAACTTAGGCGCCTGCCTTTGGAGAAACAAAGCTCGTTCTCTGCTTGACTGAACATAAGCCTTTTTTTATGATTAATAATGCACTAAAATTACTCCATACTTAGACGGTACAGTAGTGGTTCAGTATTTTGTGGCGAACTCAGCCTGATAATTACCTTAACCGCGCGTATTCCTATTTTACAACAGATTTACATTAAGGAGATTTGTGGAATATGTAAAAACTGTATTAACCTAGCTACTTTATTTTTCAAGGTGAACAGAATTATCAGGATTCATTAGCAGAAAGTCAATATCAACTCACTCGTTTGTCAACTTTGCAAATGCATTTTTTTATTTGTGCTATGTACTCATATTAAACGGTTAAAAACACTCACCGAGCAAAACGTACTTTCTGGACTACTTTTCTCGGGCGAGTACTTATAAACGCCTGAGTGAGAACATTTGATTCAAGGTCTTCTCAATTTGGCCACATTTTCTGCATTGGTTTACTCAGCGCAGCATTTTTTATTCGTTTTTCTGGTACAGCCCGCGCATCTCCACTATCCCATATCTTTCGCGAGAGCGCACGCCGATTTGTCGGCGAGTTTACAACTAGGAAAAGAATCAAAGAAACACAAATTTTGAAACTCGAACGGGGTCTTACGGTTGTATATCAGCAATTATAGCCATCTATGAAAGGAGTAATTGAAAGAAAAAAGTCGCAGTTTCACCCGAAAGACGTCTCGATAGCGATAACAAAGTATTATACAAATGCACTATGTAAAGTTCACACTTTTATCGGCCGTATATATTGCCGTAAACATTTGCTTACTAATAAAACAAAAAAGCAGTGGAGTCACGCGCGCACAGGCACACATGAACAGATATCACTCGATGACCACGAACACTCGCTGTCAGAACGCTGACGTGATAAAGAGCGCCTGCAGCGAGGGAGCGAACGCTTCGTGCTGCTTCTCATTTCCCCGCGTCTCGGAAGCTAGATTACGTGACCTCCAACTCTAGGGGGCACGCGGGAACGCAACGCGCCTAGAGCCACCAGCCATCTCGGCTTCCTCATTCGCGCCCGCCACAGATGAGCTCCTGAATACGGTGGGTGAGCCATGTATGCTCTTCGCCGCGCGTACAGCCATGAGTAAGCCTGGCCAGGCTAGAGGAGGAGACGCGCGCCTTCCTGCCTCCCCCCCCCTTCCCCCTTGGCACGCGCTTGATGAAGTGACCTCTCACTACGGACGCGCAGGAAGACTGCGCGCATCAAGCCGCCATCCTTCTTGCCTAACCCTCACACGCTTTCTTCTTACCCAGTGGATACAGCACGCGGGGCGTGATAGGATATTATCGTGCATGAACTTTATACGGGACATCACGGCGATGACGACGACGGTGAAGATGAATCTGAAGTGTCCATATCATCATCATCATCATCAGCCTGGCTACGTTCACTGTAGGGCAAAGGCCTCTCCCATACTTCTCCGACTACCCCGGTCATGTGCTAATTGTGGCCATGTTGTCCCTGCAAACTTCTTAAGCGGGAGACACATGGTGCGATTTTCCATGGGATCTGTCGTACGGCGCGTTGTGTGCGACTTGCCGCATGCGGCGATTCGGGACACACGGTACAAATGAGCGAGCGGCAGGTAGCTCCGCCCAGAACCGGCGCGCCTGCGTGGAAGTTCGTAATGCTGCGTAACTTCGAACAGAAAGAGAAAGCAACCGTATTTGCACAGCTATCTTGTTTGAAACAAACGATAACAATATAAATACGTCCATGCGAGCACTGTAGACGTGTTTCCGCAAGGCCGCGTTAGCATATCGGATCCGTTGACTGTCGGCGATGGCCAGGAACCGGCAGGCATAGCTCGCTGGGCCATGGAATCCGACACCGGTTGCGCTTGTGACACGATCGCTTGCAGCTCGTATAACGAAGCGCCTATGTTAGTCGGCACAACATGTACACAGTTCTGTCACGCTTGAATTGCAGCACATTTTATTTCATTGACACCGACGGAAGCGACCGAGCATGCCTGGCGAGCTTGCGATCGCTGGGAGACGGTGTAGGCCTAGCTCGCCGGCCGTCTATCCGAGGCCGAGGGACCTTGCGATGCGTCCGCAGCTCGTAATAAAGCGCCTAAATTCATAAGCATGATCAATGCCTGAACATTTATGTTTCTCTTAAGTGAAAATACGGTTAGTTTTCCCGGTGCCGTTAGTAGCGATGAGTAAACACGCCAGTCTGGCGACCCGCTTCGTATACGCGATTGCTGGAGCGTCTGCGCTGACCGCGTCCGATTAGAAATCACGCCAACGATTTAATATTTTCGCACAACGTTTTATAACACGCACTCTTTCGAGGTCACTTCATTCTATAAGTTATTTCGTGTCAGAAACAAATTGTAGCCGATTTATGTGCCGCCGTCAGCGGAGGAAGAGGCCCGCATTTCGACCAGGCAGAAAAGAAAAAAACAAAACAGACAGATCGGAGCGGCGAGGCGCTCGCTCGCCGACCGCGCCCCGCCGGGTCTTCCACGTGGCCATGACGTTGGCGCTACCGGCGCTGTCATTGGCTGCGGTCGTCCGACCGATGCGGCATTTGCACGACAATATTCAGCAAGTTCGTCGCAAGCCCGGCGTGCGATACGGCGCCGCGTGCGGCGGATTTGGTTGAGAACCTGTTGAGTGCGGCTGCCGATGCTAATGGTCGTACGACCGATCGCACCCAAAATCGCACCATGTGTCTCGGGCTTTAATCTCATCCACCCACCTAACTTTCTGCCGCCCCCTGCTACGCTTCCCTTCTCTTGAAATCCAGTCCTTAACCCTTAATGACCACGGTTACCTTCCCTCCTCATTACATGCCCTGCCCATGCCCCCCCCCCATTTCTTTTACTTGATTTCAACTAAGATGTCATGAACTCGCTTATGCTCCCTCACCCAATCTGCTCTCTTCTTATCCCCCCGGCCCCCTTAACGTTACACCCATCATTCTTCTTTCCATAGCTTGTTGCGTCGTCTTCAATTTAAGTTGAACCCTTTTCGTAAGCCTCCAGGTTTCTGCCCCGTAGGTGAGTACTGGTAAGACGCAGCTGTTATACACGTTTCTCTTGAGGGGTAATGGCAACCTGGTGTTCATGATCTGAGAATGCCTGCCAAACGCACCCCAGCCCATTCTTATTCTTCTGATTATTTCAGTCTCATGATCCGGATCCGCGGTCACTACCAGCCTTAAGTTGACGTATTCCCTTACCACTTCCAGTGCCTCGCTACCTATCGTAAACTGCTCTTCTCTTCCGAGACTGTTAAACATTACTTTAGTTTTCTGCAGATTAATTTTTAGACCTACCTTTCTTCTTTGCCTGTCGAGGTCAGTGAGCATGCATTGCAATTGGTCCCCTGAGTTACTAAGCAAGACAATATCATCAGTGAATCGCAAGTTACTTAGGTATTCTCCATTAACTCTTATCCCCAATTCTTCCCAATCCAGGTCTCTGAATACCTCCTGTAAACACGCTGTGAACAGCATTGGAGAGATCGTATCTCCCTGCCTGACGCCCTTCTTTATTGGGATTTTGTTGCTTTCTTTATGGAGGACTACGGTTGCTGGGGAGCCGCTATAGATATCTTTCAGTATTTTTAGATATGACTCGTCTACACCCTGATTCCGTAATGCCTGCATGACTGCTGAGGTTTCGACTGAATCAAACACTTTCTCTTAAACAATGAAAGCTATCTTAAAGGGTCGGTTATATTCCGCACATTTCTCTATCACCTGATTGATAGTGTGAATATGGTCTTTTGTTGAGTAGCCATTACGAAATCTTGCCTGGTCCTTTGGTTGACAGAAGTCTAAGGTGTTCCTGATTCTATTTGCGATTACTTTAGTAAATACTTTGTAGGCAACGGACAGTAAGCTGATCGGTCTATAACTTTTCAAGTCTTTGGCGCCCCTTTCTTATGGATTTAGATTATGTTGGCGTTCTTCCAAGATTCCGGTACGCTCGAGGTCATGAGGCATTGCGTATACCGGGTGACCAGTTTTTCTGGAACAATGTGCCGCCATCCTTCAACAAATCTGCTGTTACCTGATCCTCCCCAGCTGTCTTCCCCCTTTGCATAGCTCCCAAGGCTTTCTTTACTTCTTCCGGCGTTACTTGTGGAATGTCAAATTCCTCTAGACTATTCCCTCTTGCATTATCGTCGTGGGTGCCACTGGTACTGTATAAATATCCATAGAACTCCTCAGCCACTTGAACTATCTTATCCATATTAGTAATGATATTGCCGGCTTTGTCGCTTAACGCATACATCTGATTCTTGCCTATTCCTAGTTTCTTCACTGCTTTTAGGCTTCCTCCGTTCCTGAGAGCATGCTCAATTCTATCCATGTTATACTTCCTTATGACAGCTATCTTACGTTTGTTGATTAACTTGGAAAGTTCTGCCAGTTCTATTCTAGATGTAGAGTTAGAGGCTTTCATACATTGACGTTTCTTAATCATATCTTTCTTTTTCTGCGATAGCTTACCGGTATCCTGTCTAACGAAGGTATCACCCACTTCTATTGCACACTTCTTAATGATGCCCATAAGATTGTCGTTCATTGCTTCAACACTAACGTCCTCTCCCAGAGTTAAAGCTGAATACCTGTTCTGTAGCTTGATCCGGAATTCCTCTGTTTTCCCTCTTACCGCTAACTTATTGATCGGCGTCTTGAGTTAGCGGTAAGATGGAAAACAGTCCATATAATTGCTATCATAAAAAAGTTCCCCCTGCCCTATGTGTAGCTGTCTAACATATACAAAGAGCTTCACATCTAAAATATACAAATTTGCCCATGCTTCCAAGCTTCTGAGCTTTTTGACCTGCTTCCCTCGCATTACCACGGGAACGCCTCAACTCTGTCGGCTGGCAGCCCGTGCTTGCGGAAGCAGCCCAAGAATTCCTCCCATATAATACCGCAAATCCGCTGCACCGCATGCAGGATGAAGTGATCGCGGGTCGCCTCTACAAAATATATAAATTCTGGAGTTTTGCGTGCCAATACTACGATTTTATTGTGAGGCACGGCGTAGTGGGTGACTCCGGATTAATTTCAACCACCTTTATGTGGTTGCTAAAGGCACGGTACACGGACGTTTTTGATTTTCATCTCTACCGAAATGCTGGAGCCGCGGTCGGGATTTTATCACCCGCCCTCGGACTTGGCAGTGCTATGCCATAGTTACTACACCACCCTAGCGGGTATGGTCACCCCTACACTGCGATTCTTCCATTTGTTGGAGTCTACGAGACTGACGCGTTGCATGCGCTCTAATTGCGTTCGGATGCCGACGTAGCAACATCTCACGTATACGTGCGCTGTTGCTACGTCTGCATGTGAACGCAAGAGTGGATGCACCACCCATTTACTGCACTCTCTCTGCATGAACGAAATTCCCTCAAAGAAATGTCAAAAGAATGCCGTAGCGGGTTCAAGACCTTATGTTACCTCCACAGATAGTCAGTCTGGCATCCCACTGGCGGCAGTGCCAGCGTTGGATCTGCCTTTCACAATTGAAGAGCTCACCGCCGCTATTACCGAATCAAACAGGCCCGCATTTCCAGGCCATGACGAAATAAGCTATCAAGCCATCGCAAAGCTGCCCCGCACCTCCCGCATACCACGGTCCCCACGGAATGGAAGCTGGAGAAAATCTTGCCGATATTGAAGCCTTTTAAGCAGCCAACAAGGTACGCGTCATTCCGGCCCGTCGCCCTGCTGAGCTGTATAGGCAAGTTTACGGAGCGGATGATCTATAAACGTATTACATGGTTCTTTGAAAGTCACAATGAGTTTCCCGAAGAAATGAACGGGTTCAGCCAAAGCAGGTCTGCTAGTGACAATCTCATCGTCCTGGTCTCTTCACTTGAAGAGAACACTCGTGCTGGGCGCATCCCGAGAGCTGTTTTCCTTGACATCAAGGCTGCTTTCGACTTTGTTTTTCACCACGCCATTCTCGCAGCTTTGGCCAGTCTTGGCCTCGGAGGAAAGCTATACAATTGGATAGAAAACTATTTAACAGAGCAGAAAATATTTATGAGTACTTCTAATAGTCCTACACAGTCTTAAACACTGGAGAAGGGCGTACCCCAGGATGCTTTGCTCAGCCCGCTCCTATTGAATCTCACCCTGATACACATAACAAGGAACCTGCCGCGAGGAGTACACATCATAATTTATGCCAATGATATCTGCATCTGGGGCGCATCAAGTTCGCGCTATATCACCCAACAACGACTTCAACAAACATTACTGAACCTCTCTGTGTATTTGGCTCCCCGAGGTCTCCACCTCTCGCCAGGAAAAAGTACCCATGGCTTTCACTAGAAAGTAAATGACCAAATATCCGTTCTTATTCGGTAGACGACCGCTGCCGTATCTACGGTCTCAGCGATTCCTGGGAACTGTGATAGAGAGAAATCTCCCTTGGTCGCCACAGGTAAAAAAATGTACGTGCGAGGATTACTGCAGCATGGCAAGTTTTCTCATTCCTAGCTGGAACACGATGGGGATGTAACTGCCGGTCAATGGTACTACTTGAAAAAGCCTATACTGAAGGCACATTGCGCTATTGCCTACCGGTGCTGCAGAGATTATCACCAGCAAACAAGAGGACTCTGGAAGCCGCGCGGAACAACTGCCTGCTGATCTGCCTGGGCCTCCCGAAGGACTCTTCAGCCTCGGGAACAGTAGTGGAAGCAGGATGTCTTCCGCTAGATGTCTTCGCTTCCCAAGAAACAATGCGTACCCATAATTGGCATGTGCTCCAAGGGAAGAAGCACTTTATGTACCGCGTCCGCCTAACCCACAGTAAGTCTGGCTTTGGCCAAGCTGTACATATCCTGCACCTTCCTCCAATTGTTCAGCCACAGAAATTACTGCCTCCGACCTTTCCTCTTGGGACACTTTCACCTCTAGATATAAACCAGTTTGTACCCAGTGTAAATGGGAGAAAGAGTCGCATGTCACAAGCCGCGGTGCTGCAGACCACCTCTCCTCTACTTAGCCGAAAAATATACTCAACACACCCACATCTACACTGATGCCTCAACCACTCTCAGGAGACTTCTTCCTGTGAACTTATGTGCCTCCAACCAAACAAATGCTTTCTTATCGGCTGCAGCGGAGGATATCCTCAACGACAGCAAAGCTTCACGGCATCAAAGAAGCTGTCCTCTATATACTGCGCCGAGCCCCTGACCAATGGGTGATTTTCACTGACTCTAAAGGAGCACTGCAAACATTATGCAGCCTGTTAAAAAAACAATCATCAGCCCGTTTCTTTCGACATTGTGTACTTACATCATTTGGCTATTGCATCAGGCCGCAGTATCACATTTCAGTGGGTACCTGCTCATTGTGGTATTCTGGCCTACGAAAAAGGAGATGAAGCGACAGGCTAAGGCCTTCAACACCAAAACTATAAGCGGATTTATTTCACTAGATCTGATGCTTCCCAACTAGCTAAAAGATTTGCTTCTGAAGAAAAAGATCGGCTCTGGAGCTTGCCGACCCACCATTGCCCTTTCCTTACTCAATCGACCCACATCTCAGATCCAGACTCGCATCCAGCATTCCTCGCCATCTGGAAGCTCTATATCATCACCTTCGCCGGAACACCGCCTAAGGAAACGGCTTACGGTACCGCTTCGGTCAAGTGACAAGTCCAGACTGCAATAACTGTGGCTCAATTGAAACCGTGGAGCATATTCTGTTTGAGTGTCGAGCGTATGCCGACGAGGGTGCGTTCTATGAACATTGCATGCATTCACTTACACAGAGAACTTGGTCATTTAACTCTGTCTTATGCCCTTTAGCCTGCCTCACGCAACAGAGGCGTGCAATGAACT
This sequence comes from Dermacentor variabilis, assembly GCF_050947875.1. NCBI lineage: Eukaryota > Metazoa > Arthropoda > Arachnida > Ixodida > Ixodidae > Dermacentor > Dermacentor variabilis. The sequence continues at coordinate 86,557,540 of NC_134568.1, forward strand.
TTTTATTTACATACTTAGAAAACATGGGTCAACTCGACAAACTTTAGTTCTACTCTGTCACCTTCATGCACCTTTCACGCGGCGAATTCTGTGACTTCATTGTAGGAAGGTGCATACACTGAAGGACTCTACCATTGCATGACGTTGCCCGTGAGTAAGAAAACTCAGTGCCCAATTTTTTAAACATATTTCTTTTTTTTGCGCCACTCTCCTTCTTTCTCTCCCCAATTCCCTTCCCCGCGCTGAGTAGCATGTCGGCGATGCCTATACGCCGGCTAAAATCTCTGCTTTTCATCAAAGGGTTCTCTCTCTCTCTCTCTCTCTCTCTCTCGTCGACGTTGTTGCCGCAAAAGTTGCGCTCGGTGATAGCGGGCTTCCCTGAGCTCAATGTTGGGGCCAGGGTGCTGTTGTTGAAGCTGGCGTCGAATGGTGAGCGGCATGGCCGCTGCTCAGGGGAAGGTCAAAGGGTGGCAGCTGCGTGGTGACCGCGTGCAGCAAGTTTGTTAGTAGTTTTGTTGCCGACCACGTTAGAATCGTTTGGGACAAAGTGCGATTGGACCCTGGCCACCCCTGCATGATATGGCGCGCTTTCTGCGTCTGCTGCGCACTAGAGGAAGGCTGCAGCCCTTCTGCTGGATCCAGCTGATCGTAATGCGCGAATCGTACAGCACGGGACATTTTGGTGGCACTGCCATCACCTGCAGGAGGAGGCCAGCTCACCTCCACCAGCTCAAATCACCCAGTCGTAGGTGCACATCTACAGATGTTCTTTTCTTACTTCATACGCGACGATTCTTACAAGCTGCAAACTTTTGTGTGTCTACAGTGGGCCCATGGCTGTGGCATTTTGATGCTGTCGCGTTAGAATGCAAGTGTAATGTAAGAGTACTTGCGTACCAAGTTTTGAGTCACGTAAAAAGGGTGCAGTTTCGCCCGAAAGGCGAAGCATCGATTACGATATCAAATTACTAAACAGCTATACGAAGTAAGGTTAGTAGTTTTATCGGATGTATAAGTTACAGTAGACATTCACTTACTAACAAAATAACATGCTTGGTGTGACGTGCGCACAGGCAAACATGAACAGATCTCAGTCGACGACTGCAGACTTTCCGTGTCAGAATGCTGGCGGGATGAAGAGCACCAGCAGTGGGGATGGACTCTAGCTTCAACGCGTCTGCGAAGCTTGAGATTAGGCGATCTCCAACACTAGGCACCCGAGAACACAGCGCACACGAAGACATTAACCATCTCGGCTCGTGCGCCTTTTGCAGTCGCCAAAAATTACCTCCAAGATAGGGAATGCGCGGCCGCGCTCAGCGGCACCACAAATCGGAGACGCGCTCTCCCCTGCCTCCCGAGGACAACAGCGACGCCTCCACCGAAAGTTCGCCTAGTGAGTCCCTATGATTGCTATCACATTAATAAAGAAGAAAGTCCATATACTCCGCTACAGCCCCTCACTGCTTCTTCAGGACGTTGAACAGCTGTTAAAGGGACACGCAACGAATTTTCGTGGTAACTTTTTTATTTAATGCAACAGAAATCTTGCCACCCACAGCGCCCCATCCTGCGGAGGTTACATGAAAAACGTCGTGAAAAATGTTTATAAGAATGTTTCGATGAGCAGTCGTGATCGTGTTTATGTATTCCTGGGATGAAAACTCGGATAAGTGAGCGCGATAGCTATTGTACGCTAGCATGAGAGCGAAACTGATAAGTTCGCACCAGCCGTGTAAAATTATCAAGGCGATCTTCATGCGGTTCGTGCTGATGGTACATTAAATTACAGAAACAATGGGCCATTTATTTTACCGTCAGGGTATCTACATGCGAAACATGCATTGTCGTACTTTGGCGCGCGCAGAGAACAAAAAGAGACACTGAGTTTACTGAATGATCGAGTAAAACTTTTCTTGAGCACGAAATTTTGCCAACATGAGGAGTTAGCACAAATATCTGGCCACCTAGAAGCCTTACTGTCACAGGACAGTAAACAAAAAGCAGTTGCGTTGACATTATCTCGAAGATAAAGTTGGCGAACATTATATCATCGAATAGTGTAAGACTGCTTTCAACGACAATAGCGTTCTTGACAGGAAAGTTTGGCAACCGTGTATTGTTAACCCAAAGTCGGCCAACAATTAAACCGGAACCTACCTTTTGGAGATGTGACATCAGTGATATAAGAATGGTGACTTGATGTTAATTTGTATGCTTACAACCGAAGTAAACCTGCAACACAATAAATTTTAATTCAGTTATCATCCCTGAGCTATCGCAACACTGCCTAAATTTATACTAAAAATATCAGCTTCTCTTTGTTCAGACACTTTATTGCATGTTACCTATCTGCAACACAGAATCCAGCTCTACGCAAAAGCTGCAAATTTCATTTATTGATCTTCACTGGTCCTCAACGAAAAAAAACTTATTGTTGGGATAGCAATTATATGAACCCTCCAGGCGCTTAACGTGCAAGTGCGATAAGATTGTGGCCGTGCGCCGTATGCTGTATGCTCAAGTGAAAGCGTGCGATTTTGAGCCGACGGTGGAGGCTCGGTCTTACCCATTCGAGGGAGGAAGGCGGGGACGAAGCGCGCCGCCGTCTTCCATCGCATGCAGGGCGCCGATAGGGCGCGGGCGCTATCTTGAAAGCGATCTGCAATGAGGACGCAGTGCGCCGAGTGCTGACAGCTTCGTGTGCGTTGTGTGCGCGCGCCGCTTAGTTCCGCGTTGAAGCGACAGGCAGCACGAAGGTCAATTCGCGCGCTGCTGCTGCCGCGCTTCCTCACGTCAGCGTTTTTACAGGGAGTGTCTGCGGTCATGGAGGGAGATGTGCTCATGTTTGATTGTGCGCGCGTGACACCATGCTTGTTAAATTGAGTTAGTAAGTGAGTGTTTACAAGTTGATACGGCCGATAAAACTACTATGCTTACTTCGTACAGCTGTCTAATAATTTGCTATCGCAATCGGTGCTTTGCCTTTCGGGTGAAACTGCGACTTTTTTATGGATACACGAGAGCCAACAAAACTAATAAGGATTTTTTCGTGCGTTTAGGTTAAAGATGGCACTGATACAGGCAATTCTTTTCGTGCAATACGCGCAGCGCCCACGTGTCCTTAATTTCCCTCTTTCGTCGCACCCACGCATGTCGACGGCCTTATCCTGAGTGCATAGGAATGTTTCATCATGTATATATCAACGTTCCTCAATTCGACTTCGCCGTGCTCTTTTTTTTTCTTCACTCGATCTCGGTAGATAGACGTTTTGCAGGCACGTGTACCCATTGTTCTGGCTGGATGAGCGTAGGTGCCGTAACAAGGAACTTGCTGACAGGATTCCTTCTTAAGTATCCCAACAGGTGGAAAGAGCCGATACATGAATCTTAATTCCCCATTTAAAGTTATTGTCCGCTTCAAGCGAATTTCGTTCTTTGTAATACAGCTTCCATGGCTTTCATTTCCACGGTCTGCGTGCTCTATACGTTGCCAAGCGTGTACAATTCGCACAGCATTAAGAATGACGGCCTCAAAATTGAAGTCGGACAGATTTAACATACGTGGAGAAACGGGGGAGTATAAGTGCTATGTCACCATAAAAAGCAAGACTGACTGGTCCTCCCGTGTCCTTCATGGAAAAGTGAGAAAAAAAGACCGCTACAACTTTAGCTGTTGAATGAAGGGCCGTCTGTGTCATCAAGAATGGAAGAAAACTGAAAAAAAGATAAATAAGTGATCGCAATAAACAAGTCTACAAAATATTAAAAATATAATGCTCTTACGCGGCCATATCATATTGAGCAGTAATTAAATATGTACACTGAGAAAAATATACTGTATTTCACTTCAAGACGAAATGTTAGGGAATGCGAGACACAAGTGACCAAGAGTGGTAGAACAAGGAATCTCTCTGGAATCAACGTTTCGACAAGGGGACCTCTTCGTCAGAGCAGCAATTGCAGCAAAAGCGGTTCTTGTTATAAAAAGCCACTTTATTAACTTTGAAGTTGGTAAAATGTCGACAATTGTTCTGTTGCGTTGCTAAAAGAATGCGAGGATAACTAAGCACTTGTTATGAGTTGTGAATGCGAAAGTATTAATGTACATTCGAGCACCGCTGAGTGGTCCTTCGAGTTTTGAGAGGTGAGTAATATACTAGAGCGGCACGTGCTGCCCGAGCCAGCAAGCAGCATCTGCCTGAGGTGCTAACGCCGTATGCTATGGTCGACTTGCGCGACCAGAGCCCGAGGAAGCAGCAGCGGCCGCCAATGACGGCAGGCGCGCGTAGCAGGTAAGCCCAGTAAGTGTGAGAGAGAAAGAGATGGACCCCGCGCTGGCTTCCGAGAGTGAGGGCGAGGGTGACATGGCGTTGCGGCGGTACCCTCTGCTCTCACGCAACACCTGGCGCGCCAGCGTCCGCTAAAACCTCTCGATGATTAAATGTAGCCTCAACTCGGCCGTCCTCCCCCGCTTCGTGCTCGTTTCTCCTCGCGTGCTCTCGCCCCTCAGTTGGGACGCCCCCTTGTCCGATGCGGCGTAGGAGAGGACGCCCCGCGTTAATGCGAGCGGAATGACAGCTTTATGGTTTGGCGCTTTTGTTTTAGCTTCTATTTATTACCTGTCGCGCTGAAATTACACCCGAGAGCCTTATCTCAACCTTGGGAAGAAGAAAAAACGGTACGAAGGTAATTTTAGGGGGAAAACATGTAAAAAAAAGGTAAACGTTGGAGTCACAACAGGGATAGCGTGGAAGCACACGTTCGCGTCTCTGTGCGGGTTTTCGCTGAGTTCGGATTGTGAATCGTCGCAAATAGCTGTGAAGCACGGCTGCCTCGAAGTGTTCATCAGAAATAGAAGCTGCAAATCTGTTTTGAGTACTGCCCACTGTAACTGCTCAGTTATACCACTACGTCGCTAAGGGGAATGGAAGCTGACAGAGTTAAGGCGAATGGAATGGCTGACAGACAGACTTACGCGCAATAAGAGACACCGAACAATAAGAAACACGGAGGACAGAGCGGGGGCACTGATACTCAACCGTAAACAAATTAGCAATCTTGAGAAAAGTTTGAGACAACGTGAGTTTTCTTTATAGAGAGCATGTTTGTTTAAAGAAGCATGTTACTCTGCGATTATGATTCCACATTAAGTCCATTCTTTTCCATCCTCTTTTATTGCGTGTCAGTTTACCTTAGCACCGGACAATGCGCCGGCTATGCCAGTTAGCATCACTAACTACGACAAGAAAACCACGACTTCGCCTTCAAACCACCAACACGCATCGTTAACTTTAATGCACGTGTGTGTGTGTGTGCGTGTGTGTGCGTGTGTGTGCGTGTGTGTGTGCGTGTGTGTGCGTGCGTGTGTGTGCGTGCGTGTGTGTGTGCGTGTGTGCGTGTGTGTGTGTGTGTGTGTGTGTGTGCGCGTGCGTGTGTGCGCGTGCGTGCGTGCGCGCGCGCGCGTGTGTGTGTGTGTGTGTGTGTGTGTGTGTGTGTGTGTGTGTGTGTGTGTGTGTGTGTGTGTGTGTGTGTGTGTGTGTGTGTGTGTGTGTGTGTGTGTGTGTGTGTGTGTGTGTGTGTGTGTGTGTGTGTGTGAAGGAATCAAACAAGATGCCGAAAATACAGAATAGATGGGGAAAAAGCGAAATAAAAAGCACTGAACGCGCATAAGACATGCACATGATATGTATGTTTAGTGCTGCATAAGGTGATACTAACAGAGCATTGTAATCAGACTTATACGTAAGAAGTTACATGTAATTAATTACGTGTGATCACTTACGTTTTTTGGTAATTTTTTAACTTACCGAATACTTTTTTTACTCAGTAACGCTCCCTCTAATCCAATTACTTTTTTTCAGTAACCAATTACATGTAAACAATTACATTTTTGACGAAACGAGCTCTGAAAGGCGATGCAGCTTCGAGAACTTAAATTTGGCGGATCTAAAAGATTGAAAACATATACATATGCTACCTCGTTACTAGAATCAGTGTCCTGCAGCTACGCCTGGATAACCTGAACATGGCAGGCTTGCAGATTTGCAAACTTTTTTGGAGGTCGGACCTCTGAGCTTCGCTCATATAATAAAGTTATCTGCCTCTCTTCTGGAAACGCTCATAGGCGGCCTTCATAGGTGATAAGAAATGCTGCTGAATAGTTTTTCGCTTAGTGCAGTCTATGACGCCCCTGATATAGAGAGAACTTTTGGTAGGTAAACTCCTATGTTTCTGTTTACATACACACCTATTTTTTGTGATTGTAACACACAAAAAGTATTTCTATGGCTGAATAATATGTAGCACTATATTAAAAGGACCACTAAAGGCAAATATTAAGTAAGCTAGATTGAAAGATTAGGCTTTCGTAATAACGAATTCTTCATTAGTAATGAAAACAGAGCTTTTGTAGGCGAGAAAATGACGAAAATAGAAAATCGGGTGACGCCATTTGTTGTCGATTATGGTGCCTTTTATGTGTGGCGTCAGCACTTTTGATTCACAGAGAGCGAGCGGCCACGCAACCACAACTTAAATCATGTGGCCTAATTCACGTTAAATGGCTGGCCTCATCAATACCCCGAGGAATTTAAAGCATATCACGTGCGCCGCAATGAGCTATCAGTCGAATAGGGCTGTATAACATGGGGAATTCGAGTGATAATACCAGAACAGTTGCAAGCGTGCGTGTTGAACTTGCGTCATGACGAACATCCAGGCACTGTGCGCATAAAGATGCCAGTGAGGAACTTCGTATGATGGTCTAGGATGGATTAAGCCACGGAGAACTTTGTTCGAAAATGCAAAATCTGTCAAGCAGTTCAGCCTGCAGCTCAAACTGTACCACTCCATTCGTGGAGCTACCCTTCGCAGTGCCCGTCACACGTGCACATTGATTTTTCTGCCAAAGGTTCCAACATGTTGCTTGTTTTCGTAATTTTTTTTTGAATATAGGTAGAAGTCTGGCCAATGTCATCAACATCGACCACGAAGACGATCGAGAAACTGCAGAGTGTCTTTGCGACTTACGTACCGCCTAAAACCTAAGTGAGCGATAATGGCCCACAATTCACATCAGCAGAGTTCTCGAACTTCTTGACGAACAATGGTGTGAAGCACATCCTCACACCACCGTACCACGGCGCGTCCAACGGCGTCGCTGAGCGTACTGTTTACACCGTGAAACGAGCGTTGCTAAAACAGGTACTTGAACAGGATAGTAAGCGCGTGCAGCGTTTCTTGCAAGAGTGTGTGGATAGCTTTCTTTTTGCCTAGCGAAACACGCCTAGCAGCGTGACTGGGCAATCGTCGGCGACGTTGTTTCTACGACGCCAACCACGTACGAAGCTTTGCTTGCTCTAACCCTTGCTTTGTCGGTGACATGCGACAAAAACAAGACGATGTAAAAGAGAAGCGTAATTTGATGCGCGGTCCTCAGCGTGTGTTTTGCGTGGGTGACCGTGTGTACGTTAAGGCAGTGAGCAGGGAACTTGCCGTTTGGGAGGAAGGTGTTGTGCTGCAAGTGGTCAGTGCGGTGGCATACGTTGTGGAAGTGCAAGGACAGCTTCGATTCACACATGCTGACCATCTGCAGCCACACCATGCCGACCCAAATTCAGCGTTAGAGCGACGTGTAATGATTGAATTACCGCATGACGTGCCACCATCATGTGATCCGCATCCAGTAGAACGAGCACGCACACCTTGTGTACCTTCACCGACGGAATATCCCAACCAATCCGCTCCTGAACCTCTTCTGGAAGACCGTGCAATCTCTACCTCTGATTGCTCCGATTACGCGCCACAACCTATTCTCGAACCAGCAGCAGCATCGCTGCCGATGCCTGTTGATCCGGCGCAGACTTCGCCGCTGCGCAGGAGCACCCATCTGCGCAAGCCACCGGACTGGTTCAGGGGGTTCAGACACGACAACTTTAAATGAACACTATTTTGAAAAGTGAGGCGGAAGGAAATGTTAGCGCAACGCTGTGCGCGACGCTTTGAAAGACGCTGTGTTGTGACGTCGTACTTCGCTCCTTATATATGCTTGAATCGTTGTCTGAATATATATATATATATATATATATATATATATAAGCCTGGTCAATTGTTCATTGTACGCTCGACACGCGAGTCGTAACAATCTCCCCGCTTCCTGGCTTGCGCGCGTGAGAAGAAGGCGCACACCCTCCCCGCCATTCTTCCACGCGGGAAGACATTGCCGCATCAAACCACCATACTTCTCATCCTCGCAAGCTTTCGCGCGCACTTACGGCATACGGACCGCGGCCGCGATGTTATCTCACTTGGACTTAAGAGGAAGCTTTAGCTCGGGCCCAACTCCGACGCGGCCTATTCAAATACATGTAAAACGCAAAAACGTTTTTATGAGATAACCCCTGGATCGAATTTGATGAAATTTGTTGCATTTGAAAGAGAAAGTTAAATTCTAGTGCCTGTTGGAAGCGGAATTTCGATTTAGGGCTTGAATTTTCTTAAAACGATCTTCAAATATTTGACCGTTTGAAAAAAATAGAAGCACGAAGTTTACAAATTCATAGCTCTGCATCAAGAACTGATATCGCAGTTCTGTAAACGGCATCCATTAGATCATTCAAAGCGGACAAATTCAGTAGGTCATTTTACATCTTACATGAATTTGTTACTTTGGTTACAACGGTTTTGCAAAAGTTGTATTTCCCCATGATTAAATTTTTTTATATTCATGTGTAACATATCCATTTTGTCCGCTTTAGATGTACTTTTAGATGCCATTCACAGAATTGCAGTATCGTTTTTAGTGGTTGAGTTACATAGTTGTAAACTGGATAGTTTCGTTTTTTGAAAATTTTCGATTTTTGGCAATTTTTAATAAAAAATTGACGACCTAACTCAAAAATTCGAAACCAACAGTCACTAGATTTTAAGTGTTTCTTTTAAATGCAGCAAACCCCGTCAAATTTGGTGCAGTGGTTGCCGAGAAAAACGAATTCTCCTTTTACATGTATTTAGATAGGAGCACCCGAGCTAAAGCTTCCTCTTAAGCGGAACAACACATCGAGGCTGAGGCCGGCGACGACGGCGGAAATTCGCCTGGATTGTCCATATAATTGCTATCGCAATAAAAGGTATGCGCGGAAGTTAGGACACCTATCCGTCTGTGTGACACTGCAGTGCGAATGCATGTCATTTAAGTATGGTGCCTCCATTGGATTTTACTTCTCCAACGTATTTAGTGTAGAGATATACTATGCAGGTGATTAGGAAGGGGTATTTTCTATAGTTGTGGATTTTCTGCCATATTTAAGGACGCGTGTCAGAGTACTTTGCAGAAAAAATTCAGGCAGAGCGCATCTACGATGACTTATCCAAATAGGCATATATCATTCTTTTGAGACGAAAATCAATTCTACGCAATTTTAAAGGATCGTTTTTTTTTTCGAAGAGCGTCTTCAACGAGGTAAGGCTCGCATTTGTAGGTTTCACCACCTTCAGAATCGGCCCAAATTTGTTGACCGCACTATGTTCGTGATCGACCCACGGAAACGGCTGGAATGATAGCTGAAAAGGAAACTGGTCTGGCAATGCCAAGAATGCTATTAGCACAAAACATGGGCGCGCATTTTGTGCACGCAAGGTGTGCGTTCTTCATTCTTTACGTACATGCCTTAGAGAATCTCGACGCTTAGAGGAGCCATCTACCTCTATAATTTCTCACCAACACACACACCCCTCCCCAATTCAGCGTAGCCACCAAGTGACTTCCTGTGGTTAACCGCTCTCTCTTTCCTGTTCACCGATGGCTTCACTCAATGGAGCATCTGTGACAGCGCGTTGCATAAAGACAACTAAGAAACACGAAGGTTTGTAACTGTAGCTGCTGCATTCTAAGACAGTTTTTTTTAGATTACAGGGGTCAAGAACAAGTAGCTGCCCCTTATAGCGCTACTTACGAGCTTGTTATAACTTATGCAATGATAGCATCCGTGTCGTCGCATCGCTACATCTTACTGGTTGTCACAGCTTGTCACCCATTCGCCATCGGCGCGAAGTCGTCAACGGGGTGTACAAGCCGGTTGGTCATTATGTACTCAAACGAACACAGCGAAGGAGTCAGAGACAGGAGAAAGACAGAAAAAAAATATTGATCTACTGGCAATGACCAAAGATTAAAGAAAAGAAAAAACACTAGAACAAAACACACATGCACTTAATCTAGATCAATGATGAATACAAAAGAAATACAACGAACAGTTAACAGTAGATATAGAAATTAGCACTACACAAAACACACTTAACGTTGTTCAAGTAAACAGAGTTCAAAAGAAAACAAACGATGGCGTACGCATGTCCGGGCTGCTGCAGCGAGTCTTAAAGTGTGGAGTCGACGGCAGAGCTTTCCCGAAGAACGCTGGCAAGCTGATCTCGTTGCGGTGGATGTGATTGCAGGGCTGGATTTCCCGGGAGTCTAGGTCTGACGTCTTCCCTCGAGCAGGTTGAGCTAATTTGAGGGGAACGATGGTGCGCTTCGTTGCAGACGTTGGTTTGTCGTCTCTTACGCCAACTAGTAACTCGTAGTGCAGACGCGGCAGGGCGGCTCAGGCGATACTGGACGGCACTAGCTCCTTGACGCTTTTCAGCAGATTGTAGGCTCAGCTTTTAGGCTCTAGACTGCCTAGCTCGGTCTAAAACCTGCGTTTAAATCACTTCTGCTTTCCCTAGTTCCCTGTGGTGGGGAACGGCAGATATTGGTGACGATCCGATCAAGTTCACCCAATCGGATCTTCTTCTTCGTGGTTTGGGTGAGGGGAAGTACGCTTATTCTGCAGCCACGGGCTGCAGAATAAGCGCACGGCCAATGGGCGCACGGCGCAGTGTATTGGGGATGGGGGCGGGGGATGAAAGATGAGGGGATATAGGGGAAAACGGAGAGTAGGTGTCAGGCAGCGTACGTCAGCATCATCCAGGGGCGATGGCCGGCGAGCGAGGCAGACGCCCATGGGAGGCCGAAGTCTAGTGGTGATCTAGGAGCCCGTTTGTGTACACATATTCGAGGAGGCTTGCCAGTGCTGCAAGGTGGTAGCGGGCCGGGAAGAGCAGGCGTGTGTCTGAGGTAGCCGGGAGTCCGTACCGTCGGTAGGTGGCAGAGACTTGAGCGCGCTCCTGGGCTAATGCAGGACGGGTGCCGAGTAGGTGCTCGAGGGTCTCGGTGTCGCCGCACCTTCTGCAGACCGGCAAGGCGATGCGTCCCTTGGCATGAAGTCTGGACGCCGTCCACACGGAGACCGTGCGCAGACGCAGGAGTGTGGGACGGTCCCGTCGCGAGAGACCGTTCTCAGGGAGGAGTTTTGGGGCTTGGTTGGTAGCTACCTTGTTATCCGGATCGCTGAAAGGGAGCAGCTGTTTTAGTCGCTGTCTGAAGAAGTCCGATGCTGCGAATGCTCTGGTGAGTGGGACGGTTGGGTGGTGGGTGGCCTTGGCAAGGATATCCGCTTCCTCGTTTCCAGCGATCCCTAAGTGGGAAGGCAGCCAGTGGAAGAAGATGGCTACCACCAGTGCAGAGAGGGCCGAGATTTTTGCTCTCAGGAGGGTCTCAGTGACTCCGCGCCGATGGTGATCGGTGAGTGCCTGGAGAGACTGTCGCGAGTCACTCAGCACCACCACTGGTTTTCTCGGGGGGTCCTCAGCCATGAGGTCTGCAGCCAGGTGGAGTCCCGCCAGCTCAGCTGTTGTGGAGCTCGCACGAAAAGGTAGTCGGCACTGCCTTCTCCTGCCCTCAGATGGGATGGTACAGGCCGCCGCTGTGGAGACGTTGTAGAGCACGGACCAAACACGAGCCTGTTGTAGTGCTGCTGCTGGCGTCCGGCGCTTTGCTGTTCCATTCAGAAATAGGTGCACTTCTGGAGGTTGCTCGTGAGGCGGAGATGTGACCATGGGCACTGGTCGCTCCACAATCAGCTCCTCGTAGAGCTGATAGAGGCCCCCCATGCGAGATAGCGGCTGGCTCCGAGGTCGGGAGAGCGATCCCCACCATCTGGAGCGCGGTGCAGACGGTCAATGTGCCCAAGGGCACGCTGGAGCATGTGCAGCGACAATGCCCATTCGCCAGTCTCAGCCACTGTGGCAGCAATCCAGGAGTGCTTGCGGAGACCCAGCATGCTCCTTACTGCACTCCTGTGCAGTCTCTCGAGCTGTTGTTTCCTGCCTGGAGATAGTAGAACCAGCGGCAGGGCATATATCAGGATGGATGCGGCCGCAGCTTAGTTCATCCGCGGCGCCCACTTGATGGTGCAGCCCCGGCCACGCTGCTGCATCTTGCTCTTTGCCCCCTGGACTCTTCAGACTTTGGGGGTGACAGACTTGGCAGCAGGAATCCAGCAGAGCCGATGATCAATGGTTAGGCCAAATAGGTGACCTCCCGCTTCCATGGGACGGTGGTGTTTGCAATGCGCAGCTGCTTGACATAGTGCGTGCTGAGGCCAGCGGGTGTACAAGTAGTGCCTCTGTCTTTGCCGGGGACACGGAGAGGCCAATGCCACCGACGAAGGAGATGACCACTTCTAGGGCCCTCTGCAGTTAGCCCCGGATGGCAGCGATGCTTCTCCTGGGTACAGCAATGGCCTGCGGCACCAGACGTCGGGAACTGCGTGGAGCTGCTACCGGGCGCTTTGAAGGATCAGCGATGCCCTTGACAGCGTTTGCATAGGAGCGCGGCGAGAGTGTGGTGGCCTGCTCCAGCTGGCTCTCCTCACGAACCGCTTCCCGCACAGCACACCTGGACAGTGCAGTGGTGGAGGACGCCATGATGGTGGCCACTTAGACTCTGCCACTTAGAACAGGCGGGAGTGTCCCCGGTGTGGGAGCCATCGCAGTTCACAAAGTGGACTGTCTGGCTGGAGGAGCCTTCAGGGTGACTCCTGCGACGGGAAATGCACCCTGTCTGCCATTTGCAGCTCTCCACCACGGGACCCAAACGGCCACACCACCGGCACTGCAGTGGGCGAGGCCTTACCGGCCCTACCCTGAACCAGAGCTTCAAGATGCTCACTTGTTCAGTGGGGACCGGCCCCGCAAACCGTATGGTCACCGTGCTTACGTCCTTTGTTGCTGTTAGGACTGGAACGGAAGACTGGGTGGCCTCCAGCAGGTCCTTGTCTGCAGGCATTCCGTCCATCCCGTGTATAAAGGCGGTGCTCTTTCCACGCTCAGCCGGCAGGCCGTCACTGGAATGTCATGGAGCTCGCTGATTGCCAGCAGCTTCTCAAGGCATGCCCGAGTGGCTGTATCGGCGGCCACGATGTTGCGCTTGTGGTTGACACGAACTGCAGCAACACCTGGTCGCGGAGAAAGTGCCGCCGCGAGTGCGAGGCGCGGGGCACTCCGGAAGGCTCCACCCGGTGCAGATGGGCGGAAGAGCACCGTGCCGGTGACCGCAGGGTTGACTGGGAGTGCTGCATTCTCCAAAGCCCTTGCACGGCGCCGATCTCCTTTCGACAGAGCAGCTGGAAGCCACCCGCAGGTGGCTCACGAGCTAGGAGGTTCTCACGCTCCACTGCCTTTGTAGTGGCTGCAGTCTCAGGAGTGCGCTGCGAGGTGTCGGCCAACCGGGAAGTAGAAGCTTCTGAAGCGGTAGAAGTGTTCTTCTTGGCCTTCTTCTGCTGCTGCTTCTTTTTCTTTTCTTCATCTTCCGCAGGTTCTGCTGTGCAGGTATGTGCAGGAACTTTGACGCGAGGGTTTCGTCCGGAAGCACCAACGCGGCCGGAACCGTCGGGTTGGGAGTGTGTGCTGCAGCAGTCGTGGTAGCACACAGCATACCCCCAACGCTAGCAGACTACGTTGTGTCTGTGGCCGTAGGCGTGCCCTTGCTTCGAGGGAGTGCGAGAAGCGGCCGGCACCTTGTCGAGAGGCCGAGAGATGGCGTCCGTACTCTCCATCAGGAGGGGATCCTCAGCAACGACACCGTTTCGGCGGTAGGGGCGTCACCTTGTGCATCAGGCAGGGAGCAGGTGGTGACCGTCTCTCCAGCGTGACGGGAGATGTTGCCGCCGTTGTCCGTCCTTTCCGCTTGATTTTCGGGAGATGCGTCGGGAGATGCCCGCATCTCTGAGTGGGCAGCAACGCACGGTGCCTGCTTGCGAGGGCCGGTCACCCCCTTGCTCTCGATTTCGCAGGCGCGTTTTCGCGAGCTCGAGTGGTCCATCTCTTCATCGTCCGAAGAGCTGGGAAGCGGGACTGCGACCCTTTCAGCAAGGGATCCGTGCTGCGTCAGAGACAGGGTGTCCGCCGGCGTCGGCTCCACAGCTACTGCAGGGGCCGCCGGGATCGTGGTACTGTCAAGTGGGACCCCAGGCTGGGCGACAACCGCAGGATGAAAGGTAGTGGCCTCCTTTTTAAGCCACTTGTCAACAATGTCCTCTGCAAGGCGCTAAAGCTCTTCTCTCACTTTGAGCTCTTGCAGGGTTGCAGGCACGAGAGTCACGATGTGCTCGCGTTGCGTCGGTGGCCTATGTGTGGCGGGCGACCCACGGACATGCGGAAATCCATATTGAAAAAAGAAAGAGAGAAGAATGGGAGAACAGCGCAGAACGCAGTCCAACACGTGGCGCGCGAGCCCACTGACACGCACAACACCTGGCGCACAGGGCAACCGCACACTACAACACGTGGTGCGCGAGGTCATCAATACACATCAACACGTGGCGCGGAAGCCCGCCAACAGGCAGAACACGCGGCGCGCGAGCTCACCAGCCGAGCACATATCCCTGATTCGTCTAGTATAGTCGCGATACAGTCGGGACTGGCGAGACGAGGTCGTCAGAGCGAGGAGCGGTGCGACCTCCTCGTATCGCAGTTCGGACGAGACTCCAATTCCAGCTCCTCAAAAGGTCTTGGCCGCGCCTCTTTTAATTAGGGGCGAGGGAACGGGTGATTTCTCCCTGCATTTAGAGGTCGCGTACTCGTATTGCACCAGGCACGCACAACCATGAGTCCATGGCGGGCGTCTATTGTTCGTTCATAAACATAGGAGAAACGACGGCAGGCGGCCATACGGCGCTGTCGGCACACATACACTGACAACAATTCGTGGACACGGGATTGCACAGAAGCACCACATGAACTGTCAGCCACTTCGTAGGCACAGGATCGCGCAGACACACCATACTTTGGAGTATTCGCGCCCCCACCTTCTTAGTAAGCTGCTCAATGCACGCGCGGGGCAGAGGATACACAGGGATTCCTACAAAAAGCTGTCTGGGCGTCACGGTCGCGCCGACGACAAAAAGACAATAATCTCTACTTTTGCCTGCCTTCGACTTTTTTCGACCGCTTGCCCGAGTGGCTGGCAACGCGCGTCTTGCTCGCCTGTTCCTATTACTACGACCCTTTTAGCGCCCGTTGATCGGTGCTTCGCCGAATCGAATAATGCCGCACCGTGACACTGGTCAATAAATTTGTTACGTTTAGCCTCTCAGTACTTGGACAAAAGCGTAGGTATAGGTGAAAGAAACTGAACTCACTCAGGCTCACTCGTAATATAGATTGTTACTTGGAAGGAAACAAAAGCGCGCGACTATTTATAGAATATACGTATATTTAAAGAAGGGGTGCAGCTCTGGGAGGGTCAAGCGGAGCTCACGCAATGTTTGTTTGTTTGTTTGTTTGTTTGTTTGTTTGTTTGTTTGTTTGTTTGTCATCGTCGGAACCCGGACAGGTATTTACAGCGGGCTTTGACTGTTCCGTACGATTACCGCGCCGACAAATGCATCGTCCCGGTGGCGCTGAAGATCAAAATCAAGAGGACCATGGCGGGTCTTGAAAGGATAAATGTGACCGACGTCGATGAAAGGCAATTGGGACGGCGATGGAAGTGACAGCCGGGACTAACTTGTATGTTGCTTCAGTGATCTGGCGCAACATGCAGTATGAGATCATGTAACTGGAGAGAAGTCTCTCGAACAACCCCGCACGTCAAGCAGGAAAGCAAACTAATACGAGTGAACCGAGTAGAAAGTGGGCTTCAAGGTGTTGGCAGGGGTAAGTACGTTTCTGTCTGGCTTGCGACGGCGATAGTCGAATGCGAGCGATCTGTCCTATGTGATCGACTTGGGTGTTGGCGTTGCGCGCATACTCGCTGATCAATGCGGTAGCAAGGGAAAAAAAGATATACAGTGGTAAAGTCGGCTATCAGCCAAATAATAAATAAACGAGACAGTAATCAGCTGTGTCATCCGAGAAGAGTTGTACGTACACGACACATACGGATAGGTGAAGGTCTCAGTCACGATCAATCAGCCAGCTCAGTCAGCTGAAACATACATTGCGGGCATCTCAGTCAGGGTGCAATTGAGGCATTCGGTAAAACTGTTGGTTTGTTGATGGTAGGACGTAGTCAATTTGTATTATGTAGAGCAGAATTGAGAATCTCCTTGATATCTCCCAATAAAAATGACGTCGATTCGAAGAGTCTTTAACGTCTGTAGTACTGTTGGTGGAAGCGCTAGGGTGATGGCATACTTGATGGTGTAATCAGTGGTGACAGCTGTGTTGAAAGCTGCGAGTCAAGATACCCGCGGCGCAGACAACGGCGAAAAAGGAGACCACGCTTCAGCGGCCGGTAGAATAAGCATTACCCGCAAGAAGATACCACACAGCAAGGACCCCGCGCTAGAGGCGCCAGGAACGTGGGACCGATGTTAAAAGAATAAACGGCTTTTCCTGCCAGGACACTAAGAGTGTCGGTTTTCTCTCTGCACACTACATGCACGCTTACATTACAACGGCGTCCCTTCGCCGAATCGATGTAGAGAAAGGACCGAGAATATCCAAACCGACGCGAACAAAACAACTCAGCCAAGATCGCAACTGGCGGAAAGTTAGCTGCAGGGAAGATGACTGGCTTCTTGTGCCGCTGACAATGCTCGCAAGCTTCAACGTAACATCGAACAGAGCGGGCGACACATGACGAGAAGGAACAACGGCGAACATGGTCGTAAATGTGGGAGACTGCGATTTGTGCAGCAGTTGGTGCGTCGTGGAGTTCATGCAGAACACTCAAGCGCAAGCGCTTAAGGATGATCAGGAGCAGGTCAGAATCATCCAGCAAAAGGTTGTGCCTTTATTAATGCGCTGTACTGGAGAATAAACATGTGTATAATGATGTATCAGTAAGCGATGATTCAAGGCGGTCGATGAGAAGCAGCAAAGAGACATCACAACGCTGCTCGTCGTCAATGCGGAGAAGCTGTGAGATGTACAAGACGCAGCTCTCAGGCTCAGCGCCTACAACGTCAAGTTAGTCCATTTGATAACGCAACAAACAATCAGTATATATGCGGGTAGCCGAACTTGTATGCACCGAGTGCGAATACTTTTGAAGCCGTAAAGTCCAGCGACTCAGCCGACCAGCGGGATCTCTCAGAGGTGAAAGTCAACAGAAGGCGTGATGATGGATACCAAAAGAAAATGGTCGACCGTGTAAGTAAAAGCGGAATTTGGCAATAACCCAAACGAGAGAAAGACACTTCCACTCAATACGGTTATAAGTTGCACTCTCACTACTATATAACATTTAGTATGTATTCCGCTTATCTGCTAATCATTCACTGCACTTGAACATTTCCTTTTAGAATATACCGCGATGGTTTTTTCTCGGGACCTCCTTCCGTAAAGTATCAAATCATGTATTATGGATCAATTTATTCAAATAAAGTTATTCAGATCCTTCAAAAGAAGAGTGTCATTGAATTTAGTTGTGTAGAGAGGACGGCTAGCGTGTGTCGAGGCCGCGTTGTAGCTGAGCAAACTCATGCCATGACCACTGGCGTCGGTTGGGTCGAAGTGAGCTTGAATAAGCGGCGTTGTGAGAAGTGTCAAGAGCTTGGAGATCACTGTTATTCGTTGTTGACCCCGTGACTAAGACGTCGCGCTATGGTAGCAAAATTTTTTGACAAAGGGGCGGAAGCTTCCTGAATTAAGCTTCCTCTACTTTGACACAGCGAGGAACAGGGAAGTTGCTGACATCGCGATTTTTTTCGAGTCGGGTCGTATACCAGTGTCAACGAGGTGGTCAACGAGGTGGTCAGCGAGCTGGTTAATGGCAGTAATTTGGCGGAGGGCAAAATGACACTTTGAAGAGTTGAGCTCGAGTCCGGCCTCGGGGAAGACGGCCAAAGTTGCCGACATACGCTCAACATGTGTTTCAACGTTGCCGTGAACACGATGACGTTGTCTAGATAGCACAAACATGTGGTGCGGCATGCTTAATCCTTTTAGTAGGGAAAAAGGGACCTCTTCCTTAAGAAGATTGTCGGTACATTGCATATTGCTTAAAAGGCATCAACTTGAATTAACAGCCCGTCGGATGTGACCAATGCGGTGTTTTTCTAATTCATGTCGTCTTTTGTCGTCGCAGGCGTGGGGAACTTCTAGGGACGGGGTTTAACTCGGCCCTCATAACAGGCAAATGGGCCTCAGCGTTGACGAGAGCGGCCATAAACAGATCGTCTACTTGAAGAGACGGGACGTTGTTCTTGCCTGGAAGCGTCAACAGAAGGAGGGAAAGATGGAATAAGGAAGCAAAGGAGGGAGGTTAACCAGAACGAAAAATACGGTTTGATAACCTGAACTGGAGGACTGGGGACGTAGAAAGGTGTGATAGTAGAGAGAAAGACATGGAGCATAGACACGCTGTCACTGCCGGTCACGATAACCGCGTACTATATCACAGCACAGGATCACGTGCATCACAACGAACACCAATTCAAGCTACAAGCCGCTTGTGCAGGTTTGTTGTCCTTTAACACTGTAGCAGGCACGTAGCCAGGCAACCCCCCCCCCCTTCAAAATAAAGCGGCATAACCCCCCCCCCAGCCCCCCGCCCACGCCACCACTCCTCACCCACATTCCTAAAGCGCCACCAAATCAATCTTGAGACTTCACAGCTATTCGATAGTCAACATTTTGCTGCCTGTTTCACTCCTTTTAGATGACGGTAGTTATCGGCATCTCCGAGGGTGTGAAGGCCAATTTTCTCATCGAATTGGTGGCCGCACAATTAAGTCGACATGCGTTCTGTCGTCAGTATTTATTGCAACGGTCCGCGCATCGCTGTTTGTTCGTTAGTTCAACCGTTTTCGTTTAGATTGATCCAAGGACCAGGAAAGGGATTCAGTTCGTAGTCAGCTTGTCTGTATGCTCGTGATGGAAACAAGTTGCAGCCGCAGGAAACGCAAATTGCGTTTAACTGTTCCTTTTGCTTCATTATTTCTTCGAGTGATGGCTCGCTGCGACACTGATAGATCCTCGGAACCATATACACGTGATATAGGTTAATAAGGTGGAAAATAAAACCATGCGAGACAGCGTCCAACATCATACCCTGCAATGACCGTTAAACCCATAGGCACTATGAATGTCACCTGTTACCTCGTGGGGTATTTCCTTAATTGTAGGGCACTTTTCGTGCAAAATTCGCAACTGGAAACAAGAGTCGCAAGGAGTTGAGAAATTAACCAACCTACTAGGGGAGAGAGCCAAGGCAACAGCCAAACAGGAAAGAAAAGTGAAAATTAACAAATTTAACCATTCTTTGTAAAAATATTTATGGATGAACATCTTTTTAGTTAAAGAGGAAACAGAGAAAACGCCACCGGAAGTGGAGAATGCTTCCGTGTGTTTTGAATGACGCTTCTACAGTTATCAGTCAAGCCGCCTGACGTAGCCACTTCTCTGCTGTGCTTATGTGAGTGTTTTCCTAGCCTTCCGCGGTATGTGCAGCACGTCTAGAAACGCAGCGTTCTGCGCTCTACGTGGTTGTATGGGACTGGCGGCAACGCACCGTTGTCCAACTTCCCAAATAACAATACGAGACGGTTTTGGCACTTAACTAGGTAGAGCAGTAAACGAGAGACCCAAAAAAACTGTGATTGTTCCGCAAATATAAATTTATCTTTAATTTAATTTACACCTTACTTCATTTCCGTTTTGCGAGTTTCGGCGTCTTTATGGGGAACGGTGGGCATTATTCACATTTGTACTAGTAAGCGTACTCCCCCTCCCCTTCTCTTGCACAGAAAAGTTACCTTGGGTTGCCGCCCCCCCCCCCCCCCCGAAAAAAATCCTGGGTACGTGCCTGCACTGTAGTAGTACCTTCGTTCCCCTCTGAAACGTCAGTATACGATTTAAGATCGCAGAGTATAACTGGAGCTTTGCCTGCAGAAGCTGCACAATTTATTGTTTCGGCTAGGAGTGTCATTGTTAGGTCGGGAAAAAGAAAAGTGAGGCGGAACATAACAAAGCGGTCGACGTCGGGGAGGTGAGGGGGAGTGAGCGCGGTGGCAAAGACAGATTCTTGGTTAGGGGTGGTGAAAGGTTGGGTAATGTGCAGCGCGGTTACTGTCTTTCAATAGAGGGCACCTAAACCCCCGCTGCACTAGGGGGTAGGGAGAGAAAGGTGGAAGTGCGCGGCGGGAGACGACCCCGTTAGAGCGCGTCACGAGAGGGTCGAAGTGACTCCAACTAAATGCTCGCTCCCTAGCGGCCGCGCCGAGAACCAGCCGATCTAGGTACAGCCTCAGGTTCTCAAAATACAGCGTGCGCTGCAACGTGGCCTCTTAGTTCTCAAATCTTTGTTAGGCCGGCACGCACAAGTCCGAAAAAGAAAAGAAGTGATGTTGAAAGAATTTTGCTCTGTGCCATTATGCGTGTCATGCAGTGGAAAGACAGCAATGTAAAATTTCATCGCTTCCCTAAGGAAGCAGACGACACGCATCGGAGACCGACGTGGATGAGAATTTTACGCACTGAGAAAATGTGACCGATACAATGCTGGTATTGGAAACACTTCACTCGGAACGACTTCTTTGTTCCCGGAGAGTAGACCATTGCTTTCCTTTTATATATTTTAAGTATGCTGCTGGCGTTTCAAATCGCGGAGTGTGCTTTGTTTAAGCAGACGTTTAATAAATTAATGATGTACACTTAAGCTTCATTTGGTTTTGTTAGTGCAGTTTCTGCGCCTGCATTAGTGTTACTATAAATATAAAGCCTTAAGGGGCAGCGATATTTTCGCCAATGTACTTTGATTAGCAGGCACCGTTAGCAGAAGCGATAACTAGATCGGAAGGTCTGAAGTTGATCACGACGCTTGTGCTGCGAGGCGACATATCGTTTTGATAGCATGCTTTAGTTTAGCGGTGTAAACAGAAGATGTTGCTTTCTCATTGAGCCAGGTCGGCTGTCAGTT
This sequence comes from Dermacentor variabilis, assembly GCF_050947875.1. NCBI lineage: Eukaryota > Metazoa > Arthropoda > Arachnida > Ixodida > Ixodidae > Dermacentor > Dermacentor variabilis. Next base: position 86,578,787 of record NC_134568.1, read on the forward strand.
TATTTGCTCGCAAGAAATTTAGAATCAACTGCAAACAACGCTCGATTGTTCCAGATGTGAAGCATTGGACCTGGCCACAGCGCCGCTAGTTTGCTCTGTGCACTCTGCTAAATTCCATTGCAACTGGTTTGATTCATTTCCAAGTCATGCATTTACACTAATACAAGTGACATTGCTCAAAATAAAACCCTCGCTAGATTACGAAAACCTGTTGGAAGAAACGCAGCTTGGTTCCATTGGTTGTTATTCGCTTCTCACGTTTCACCGAGGTTTGAGAATTTCTACGGGCGGTGGGCGTCTGCTGTGTTCCGAAGCGCGGACCTGACCTCGAACACTGCGTACTGCGAACATAAGACGCAGACTACCTTATGACACGGATCAGCTAACTATATAGAGAAAGGTGCACCCCGACTCACAAGCTCAACTCTCATTTGATTTTGCCCCAAGACACACTGACCAGGTAACTTAACACTTTTTAGCCTCGTTCTATCAGTGCATAATATCCGTATTTAACTTCTGAAGGCACTACAGACGTTACTACTTAATAACTACAGGATACCATGTGATATACCGCTACACGAGTCACAGTGCGGAGTTGCTTATATGAAGGTTAAAAAGAAAATTAAATTTTGCGGTATTACGTGCCAAAACCACAATATCATTATGATGAACGCCATTGTGGGCGACTCCAGGTCAATTTTAACCACCTGAGGTTCTTTAATGTGCACCCAACGCACGGTACACAAGTGTTTTTTGCATTTCGGCCCCCAATCGAAATGCGGCCGCCACGGCCGGGATTTGATCCCGCGACCTCGGGCGTAGCAGCGCAACATTATATGACGGTCGAAAACACTCTAATATCGTACCTGTAGTAATGGAGCACCGCCGCGAACAAGTGCTTGCACCTTTCGGAGGCTCGCTATGCACAGAAACTTCCTTTTCTTAACCTCCGGCTCGCTTGAAAGGCTCTTTGTTTATAAAAAAAAAAAGGCTGATGCAGCTCGGTATGCAGGGCGGGCGTTTGCACGCACAGCGCGACTGTGTCCGTGGTTTCGTCGCTGAAATCTCTGAGACCGGTCAAAATAATGCAATCGGCAGCAAGGACCCTTTCGCCTTTGAGGCAACAGCTCGATTCCACGCCAAAAAAGAGAAACTGCAGCACAGCTCACCCAGCACAAAGTGGAAGAACCGCCGTAGATCTGAATGTCGTAGCCATCTTTGTTTATGTAGACTGTGTTGTCAGCACAGGTAACTTATTCTGGATTTGCCAATAGCACGATGGATGTGGAAAAGTGTTCGTGCACGAAGTAGGAAAAGGAAATGAGCTCTGACGCGGTAATTCAAGCGGCTTACGGCACTGGCAAGCAACGCGACCGATGCGGCTGTATGTTAAACAAATAGGTTGGTCTACGGAGGTTCGCCAGGCAGAAAAATCGCGAAAACGTGCCGTAGGATACTCGGAACAATGAGAACGGAGCGTGACGCTTTGTCGGGCGGCGGAATCTGTCCTAGCCCGAAAAGTCCTCCTCGTGGATTTTGAACCAAACGCATGGTATTCTGCCAAGGCAAAAGGTGACGTTGATGAGCGTGAAAGTCTATTCTTTGAGATTGTTGGTAGTGCATACTGAGCTACTCCTCGGCCGTAACATGGTCCAGGCCTTAGAAGATAAAAGAGTCATGGATGTTAGAAATCCGGACGTAGTTAAAGAGCAAGTTCAGGTGTAGAAGTCCCTTTGCCAGAAGCCATGGTGAAAACTGGAGCAGAGCCTTGGTGCGAAGGTCCGTGGGGGTGATCGGAAACACACATCTCCATAAAAGATGTTGCGTAGAAGAAAACAATAGCGAGAGATTATTTACAAGATATATTTACAGAAGGAGTGCACCAATGCACAAGAACAAGCGAAGCTCGTGCAAGTTTTATTGTCGTCATCGCAATGGCAGCATATACAGGGTCTTCAGCGACACTAAACTAAGCATAATTTTAATGAAAACGGCATGTTAGCTACCCAAAATCCTACTGTCAGAAGCGGTTTATGCACTTTGGCGTACACAATTTCGTCAACAAGTACACTCCTCAAATACATAATCAACAAAAATCTGTACGTTTGTATCTGCAACGTCAAGACAATCGAATTTGAAGACAACTTTACTTTGTTTGATTTTCCTGGAGGGCTTCTATTCCAAGATATTCACAATGAAATTTGACATTCAGTCAGCTAATTTCGCATTCAGGGGCGTGGATCACATCACAACGTCAAGCCGTGAGAGAATGTCAGCGTGAGACAAAGAGAAAAAGACTGTCGTTGGTTGTTTTTGCCAGACGATGGCAAGAGCGCAGCATTTATCAGCTTCACTCTACACTCTAAAACAAGATTACACCCTTTGGGTTGTATCTTGCCACATAACAATAAACTGCATCTGTCCTTACCGCATTTCCTTTCTTTAACGCTGCGAGCCCGGTACTTCCAAGTAAAGGCCGATCCACACGACGGACCAAATTGCTCTTTTGGACCCCGGTCCGCGCATCACGTGATAGGACGTCACCAGTTCGTGCGTACCGCCGTTGGCCCCCGCAATACTGCGGCCCTCGCGGTCCAACAAATCGCCGAGGCTTTTCCTGCTTCCGTTTTGGCGGCGGACCGCATGCAAACCGCAGCGATTTTGGCTTAGCCAACGAATATTGTCCGGCAACAGAGTGTCTTCAGCCAAATCCAATCTAGTTTTCGACTCAGCAAAAGCCCGTCAAGCCAGTCGTTTCATGTCCGCCGTTCCGCCTACACGTGCGTGCAGCAGATATATTTTTTAAACACCGTGTCCTTTTGGAGTGACGAGGAGGTTTTTTTCATTTTGTATACCTCGTTGAGCAGTTCACGGCTTTGCGAGAGTAGAGCCGGAATGATAACAATGATAACACTCTGGCCGAGAGTGCAGCTGGTTGGTCTGCTCTGCCGTCTGCTATGGCGGACCGCCGTGTGGATGTGCTCTGCGCCGGACCATACCAACCATACCGCGGCGGGCCGTGACGTTGCATCACGTGACCGATCGGCCCGCAGACTTGGTCCGTCGTGTGGGGGCGCTATTCTGGACATTCCGCCATTTTCTTTGATGCGTGACGTAGGCGCGACGCAAACAAAATGGCGCTGGTGGCCCAGTTTTGCTTACGTAACGTGACGCCAACTTGACGTTTCGCCTAAGAAACTGAAATGAAGCCACTGAATGTAGCGTTATCAGTAAAGCAAAACAGTTTTCCTCCGCAATAAAAATAAAGCAGCTATCTCAAAGCATATGATTATTCGGTCAAAAACGCTTCTCGCTTCCGTCGTCTGCTGCGTACAAGCCGTCGTTTGCTTCAACAGCTAGGGCGCGTGTCCCCGAAAAATGGAATGACTCATCGCATGTTGGCGACAACGCGCTTGTTTTCTTGCTTGAGACAGCATACGCGACCTACCAGTGGTGATGCCCGCACGTTCTAGGCAACGTTATCGCTATCTCGTGAAACGCAAGTGACTCAGCCCGACTCGGCTGGCTTAGAAACGGCTGAATATCGCCGATAGCGTTGCACACGCCAGAGATATCCACTAGCGCGACGCAAGCGCCGGCGCTGCCATCTCTTGTTCATTTCGCTGGTTACTCGCACCGCGGGAGGAAACTTCAAGGCGCCGCCTTGCGTACATTTCTTTTTATAAATTAGAAAGATGCCGTTGTCATAACTTCTGGTTGTGCGAAAAGGCATTAATCTTGATTACAATACAAATGCAGCAGTGAAAAGTGGACAACATTGCCGAAAGTTTGCTATGTTTAACCAATATTATTTCGTATAAACGCGTTCTTTTAAAAAATGATGGCCCCGAACACAAATGCCAACACCACCCGAGAGCGACGCAAATACAATGAGCACGGGTTATGAACAAAAGATTTTCGTGGCGCCAAACGACGGGGAAAATGTGGCGATACGCATTCCTCTCGGCTGCCATTGCATATGGCTGCTCATTAGCATAATTCGCGCGGCTCGTCGCAGCAAGAATTATGGCGGAAAATCTCAGCAATGGCGGCCCAGCGCAACCTCACGCATCGTCAAAATGACGTTTACGAAACAGCCCTTCCTGTGACGCTCCTCACGAGATATTCCTTCAGCCAATCAACAAGCTGGCATGGCACATATCTTGGATCGCCACCACATATTCGCGCAATTGCAGATGCATTGCACTGGCTTCTGCACGCTACCGCTCGCATTCTTTTTGAAGCGCTAACATCACAATATATCTGCCAAGGACCAAAAAAATGTATTAGTCCATAAAATTTGCAGCTCCACGTCACGTTTCGTCATCTTGATGAAAACGCAAAATGACGTTTAGCAAAAACTTCCGTTTTCCGGCACAAATTTCCAGGCACGTGAGCTCTACACAGCCAATCAGAGCGTAAACATGGCGGATAATGGCGGCCGTGCAGCCGCCATGCGTGTCCAGAATAGCGCCCTGGATCAGCCTTCACGAACCGATGGCATTCCCGACAGGAACGTAGCGGGCGCGGCGTTTTCAAGAAAGGAAACGCAAGCAAGGCAGATGACGATTATCGTTGCGTGGCAGATATACACCCCAAAGGGCGTACCTTTAACTAAGAGTGTAAAAACAGTTGCACCCTTTGGGGTGTTTATTTGCCACACGGCAGTAATTGTCATCTGTCTTGCCCGCATTTCCTTTTAACGCAGCGAGCCCGGCACTGCCAAGTCACGTGACTTGGAAGCACCGGGCTCGAAGCCTTTCGAAATTGTGGCTCGAGGTATTTTTGAGGGCAAAAGGGCCAAAGTGGTGATCGCGGATGCGGGAGATATAATGAATGTGCGCCTTTAGAAATGAAGAGCGACGTGTGATGGGATAGCCGAGCACGACTATTACAGTGCATCATATTTCAGAGGCTGCCTGAACACACCGGCACTACTGGTAATGACTTCGCCGACGATGTTGCGTGGTCCGTCCATGCAGGAGCCTCGAAGGTTTCCGATCCCGTTATCCAGACCGACACTCCAAGAAAACTATTTCCTGGCTCGAACTATAGCACGCCTATTGGTCTTCTTCTAACCTCTTGAATTCTCATCCTCATACAATTGATCCATTATTAAAGCTACAAGTTCCATCAAAAGGTTCCTGCTCCGTGCCAAATTGTTGTGCCGCCTCTGGCTCGAGGTGACATTAACAATTTTTTTACTGGTTCCCTATTGTAATGGGGGCACGCCCATATGTGCGACTCTTGAGGAAGCGAAGAGACCATCGGACAGCTTTTGTGTTTTTGTCTCCGGTACGATATCCACTCTGGACCTCTCTAAATAACATTGAACGGGCTGAAGTTACAGCACTTTTTGGAAGTGAAAATCTTCGGATCATGTCCATGCGCTTCACTGGCACAGAAAGCAACGAGAGCGTTACTATACAGTACCTCAAGTTGCAAGGTTTCTGTGACCGTTATAGACTCGCTGCGAACCTAAATGCCAGCGCACAACTATGCTTCTATCTCTATCTCTCTTTCCCGTCTTCTTTCTCCATTATCGCCCGCGTTTTTCGCCCAGCGCAGGGTAGCAAACCGGAAGAATGTCTAGTTAGCCTCTCTGCCCCTACCCCTCTCTCTTTTAAGCCGCCGAGCACTGGGCCGCGGGACATCTGTTCCCAAAGGAACGACCCGCATTCAGTTCAATGCGCCGTTCAGCTGTGGGATGTCATGCTCAAGTGGGCATTTCATTCCTGAGTAATATACTTTGACCCCAATCGCAATCATCTCTCGAATTCACCACCAACGTATGTACTTCACAGCAACGTTTGTTTCCATAAAGGGGCCATACGTTGAAAAATTAAGCTCACGTGTTTTTTTTTCTTTGTTTCCTTTCTAAAATTCGTTGTTCCACAAGAAACAAACATATATTAAAAAATGCTATGGCAGCTTGTTTTGCGGAATATGCATATCATTCAAATCCGCGAAAGGGCCTGTTGGGGTAAATGACCCGCTTTAGTGATTAAGCGTTTATTAATCACCGTGAAAGATGAAAACTGCGGGATCTGGCGCGCAGTTTTTTTGTTTACCGTTCCCCCTCTCGTACTTCGCCGGCTGAGTTGTTTCGCAGCGTTTGCCGCGAATAATGAAGCGCGGCAAAATGGGAGATAAATAAAAAGCGCTAGCTGGTTTTCCTTAGCACAATGAGGGGCTTCCTGTTTACAAGGCGCTCTGCTCGTGCTGGTGAATGAGTGCGGAAAAGAGCTTTGTCACAGCATGGATGCGCTGCATCGTCGATGGTGCAACGCAGATTATCATTAATTTCACAGGCAAAGCGCTACAGGAGTATCGCCTTTATGTGATAACGTTGGTTGGTCCCAGAATTTGTTTTATATTATTTTGCGCAAGAAAAATTCTCAATCTCACCTTATTTGTAGCAGTGGTGTGTGTCTTTACTAGCTGGAGTATTGTAAGTGCCAAATTATGTCACCTTTGTACCAGCACGCGTCGATGTTTAGAATCGTATATGGGTAAACAATGTAGGTGCGGGGGTATAGATAAAGCAACGAAATAAGCCGTTACTCAAAAATTTTCACTATGAGCCGCCTGTTTTGACAGCTCGTTAACATTTCGCCGTCGTCGCTATGCGGCGCGGTGGCGCCACATAACAAAAGAACGCGATGCATTACCAAGACTTAAACTTGGTTTGCGCGAAAAGGTTTACGGACACAGGGGAAAATCGCTGCTTCCATACACAGGGCTAGCGATCTCTCTTTCTTCGTTCCATTTTTCGTTTACATGAATCGCTGTCCTACCAGGAACTGCTTCAGCGGTCAAAAGCGTGGCAGTTTGGGCGAGTCGGTTGGTTCCAAAAGGAACGGACCGAAAACGTGGAAATCACTAGGGGCGAGATCAGGACTGTATGGTGGGTGGTCCAGACTGTCCCAATGAAATGACCTGAATCACACTTCGTTGCTCGTACGCCGTGCACGCGTGAAGCACGACCGCCAACCTCCAACAACTAACAGCAGCGCCGTGCCGCGGCAGATAAGGCCGGGCCGGTCCAAGAAAGGTCCAGCGCTGGGAATGGATATGTTGACTTTACATTCACAGCCGTATTTTGAAAAAAAAAATACGGCGAAGATTTTCTGATTCGCTCTCGTGTTTTCAGTAAGCGCCTTAATGTCGGCGGACACAAGCGTGTGCACAGTTCCACGTAAATTAAGATGGTGACGAAGGCACTTCCGCAGTAACCCGTGGGACGTTAAGCGAATATCATGAAAAAAATCAATTTTTGTTTTTTTGTTTTCTAAACATAAAAGTGCATGCTTTCCTGCATCTTTTTTAGTATCGCACTTCATTTTGCGCAATTTATATTAGGCCAAAAAAAAAAGCGTTCTGAAAGCAAAACGACCAGCGACACGCCCCTTTTTACGCACGCTGTGTTTCGGTAGCTTTGTTTCAGCGTTATTTTGCAAAAAAAAACCTACAGTTTTCCTCATTTTAGCTGAACGAAAAAGCTGTCTGGCAACAGTGTTCAAGTTATTAGCCAAGAGAAGCCTGAGACGCTGTTTCCCGCCTTTCACGCGTGTTCCACGTGTTGAGCTTTGGTAGCGTTGGTTCTGATGTACGTGCTGCGTCTTCCGCGACAGCGAACTGTTCTTGCATGTGTTTGAGCTTTTTTTTTTCTTTTCGTGTGCCACGATGGACAAACCGAAGATATAGGCCGTTAGGGCAACCTATTTTCACATGGCATCATCTGACAAGAACCCATGCCACGGACTTTGAAAGGGTGCCGGGCACCTGGTGTGCCTGCAACAAAAGTGTGCGGGAAGGTAAACCATTTGTGCACAAAGACACTCTTCCGCCACCTATCCTAGACGCACAGAAACCCATTTATCGACAGCTTTGACAGCCGGAGCTTCTGCCAAAGTGTCTGCATGGGCCCAAATGAGTCTTTCAATAGCGCGGTGTGGGAGCGTGCTCCACAGAATGTCTTTGTGGACCTGAGGACATTGAAGATTGCCACAGTGGATGCAGTGCTAACATTCAATGATGGAAACACAGCGAGAACTAAGGTTCTTGAAGCATGCGAACTAAATCCGGGCGATAACACTGTCCGCTGGCTAAAGGAAGTCGACCGGCGTCGAATTTACTTCGCTGACAGAGCAACGCATCAAGCAACAAAACAGCCTCGGGAAGCTAAACGACAGCAAAAGAAGCGCGAAGCTGACCGAGATGGTAACTATGCAGCTGGATCCTACTGAATAAATGGGTCAAAATTTTTTTGCAGAGTGAAAAGCGTAGGATTGACGTTATTGTTTACTTTAAACTCAGTTTGCTCAAAACAAGAGTTTTCGTTATGTCGGTACCATTTTTTTCAATGTGACAGAAGCTAGCATGCTGATTTTTTCTGTGCATATAAATGGTTATGCGGCAATATACTGAACCAAAATTAAGTGTGTGCAATGAATAGTTTTTTGTAAAGTGAGAAGAAAATTGACAAAAATTGGTCTAAAAGCACGTCTGGGAAGAAAAAATATCCATAATAATTCGCTTTTTTCTATAATAAACGTTTATTGGTTCAGTAGATATAAGACAAAGTGCTGAACAAAATGACATCAACCTCGTGAAGATATCTCTATTAGTTCCTGAAAAAAGTGCACCCCAATTTGGCCAAAAATACTTGGGGAGTATAGGGCTTACCCTGTCCCCTCAAATAGTTTCTTGCAATTGTGGGCGTTTTTGCTTGTTGGGACCGCGGCGTTCATGTAGTGTTTGTCGCGTCATCTTTCACCCATTTTTCATCTTGAGTAGCACTTCAAGCTTGCGATTAGAATAAACATTCCAATATCAATTAAAACTGTCATTTCGTTGCCTGGTTGTTTTTCAACAAAGAATGAGATAGAGCGAGAGAGGTAAAAGTGAGCTCAGAAGATGTGCCTGACTATGGTTGACTTAAATTTACCATCAGAACAGTTCACTTCTAATTCTAAAATAGATAACGTATATGGGGGGGGGGGGGGGGGTGAAGGAAGTTGCATCGAGATAAGTGTTGTGGCACTTCAGCTCTGTAACTACAGCGGTAGATACATTATTACGCGCCATTCATGCTGACTTCTCTTTCTTTTTCGGTGAAAACTACCCACGGATTAGAGGCGCAATCCTCTTCTCCCCGTCGTTTTTAAATCTGTCAAGAAAAAATCAATAACTCAAAATGCAATGGAATCAAATATTCACTGTTTGTGTAGTGTAGAGTAGCGGTAGAGAAAACTTTAACTCCATAGCTTGGAGTCACAATAAGCACAGCATCATGGCTTCCACAAAAAAGTGGTGTCAAATATTACTTCTGTCGTTGGATGGAATGAGGAAACAGCAATGCATTTCACGGACTACCAGGCTACTTCGGTATCACCGGCAATGACAGTCCCGGCTGAACTTCTCCCCCCCCCTCCCCCTGAGAATGAACAAGTCTAGTGCACTTCACCTGCGTTGTCGAGAAGGACATGCACGGCCCTTTATAGCTCCCTAGTCGCTATACAGTTACAGTGAAAATTTGGAATTCTCACGGCTTCCTTTGCCAGTGCATCCTTCCTATAGAACCATCAGACGCCACACCAACGCTTACCTCGGATCACCAGACATGAGGCAACCTTATTATGCCACTGCCGGCTCTGCGCTACTTCTGTGAAGGGTGATTCCAATCTAAATGAACTGCCTCACTATGCTAACCGCAGCGGTTACGGTTGTAAAATGAAGAAGATAAACTGTGAAGAACCTGATATGTGAATGACTTTTCATCCACGGCCAAAGGCTCACGCTTCGCACCGCCCTGAGTCACTTAGGCTATCTATCTTTTACAAAGTGAAAAAGCTTGCAAGAGTATATTTGTACTTCTGAGATTAAAAATAAAAAAGCGCTACTGCGTATCTATTTTTTTTTCGGCATATGCCACCTCTTGCGAATCTAGGGTGCAGAAAAGTCGAGAGAGCTCGTGCGCGAATTACGAGGAAGCTTTGGCGCGAGCCCAACTCGGACGCCTCCCATTCAATAAAAGGAAAATGAGACATCCATCCAATCGAAGCAATTGCTACGAAGGAAACTCATACAGGTTCCTCGAAAGAAAACCCTTATTTTTTCTCTCCACCCTGCGTGTTTCCGCAGAACTGTTAAATGAGCCTCCTATGCAAATATATGCAAAACTCAAAACTGCCTTCCTGAGAAAACCCCAGGACCTATTCTAATGAAATTTATTGCGTTTGAGAGAGAAAACTACATTCTAGTAACTTTTCAAGCAAAATTTTTGATTTAGTCCAGAACTGTTTTACGAAAATTGCCGAAAATCGGCGTGTTTAAGATAATATAGAACCACGAAATTTATAATTTCGTAACTCTGCGCTAAGAAAAGATAATGCACTTTTGCAAACTGCATCCCTTAAAACTCCCAAAGCGGGAAAAAATTTAATGTATTGATTTTTACCATATGTGAATTTGTTACAATGTTTGCAAGGGTTTTGCAAATGTCCTGCTCGCATATCAGTGGTGCATTTAAAAGCTGTATATAAAACAATTTTGTCCGCATAATATGCAATTTATATAAATGTGACAACGTTTTTCATTGCTGAGTTTACGAGTTGTAAGTTTGATGGTTTCCCTTTATGAAAATTTGTCATTTTCAGCAATTCTTATTAAAGAATAGACAGCCTAAATAAAGAATCAGCTTCGTACAGTCACCATATTTTAATTTTTTCTTTAAGCGTCGCAAACCTCTTCACACTTGGTGTTGTGGTGGCCGATAAAAAAACGATGTCTCCGCACCTGTGTATTTAGATAGGAGCCTCCGAACTAAAGCGCCCTTTCAAATCTCTTCTCATTTGTTCGCCTTTGCCTTTTTTCACTGTAGGGTAGCCAAGAAGTTGTGCAGATCCCACACATTGCGGGAATCGATGTTATGCGGAGCATTTTGCGCGTACCTGGCCATCCAGCATTGTTCGGGGTTCCGCAAGCCGTCACCAGGTGAACCAACGTGTTTGCGTAAATTGAGCAGCGGTGTGTGTGGGACGCGAGTGTGCGTGTATGTGACGACAGCGACGCGACGACGACCACGTCGAAGACGATAGTATGGGATCAAAGGCATGATATTTACGCCCGCCTTTCGACGCGAGCTTACGACATGACGATCGTTGGGTTCTACATAGGTAGTGGACGAGCGCAAGCGAGAAAAGCGCGGATTGTGACGTCACTAGCGGCTACGTGTTATACATTCGTAAGTACGTACCTACGGCTATTTCATTCGGTGTAAGTTAAAACGACGATGGTATTTGTACTCCAGCAACGAAATGCTAAAACATGATTAACTTGGGCGATCGTGGAGTTGACAGAACGTCGCACAGTTTCTACGTTGCGTAAACTGCCGCCAGGAAAGTGCTGAGAAATGTGGGCCGGTCCCGAAAATTGTGCAGCATAACCCGGTACCTCAGAGCGTGAGCTGTCACGAGGAAAGAACACGAGAAAGCGGCATGTGGCGCACGCACCGAGTGTTTCAATAAAACGTTTGCCATTGGAACCAACCAAGTAGGCGTGCGATTCTAGCCTAGGGCGTAGAGGACTAGGCTGCTGTGCTCCACGGTAGAGGTTCGATGCCGCCATCGGTCACGCATAATTTCGTTTTTATTAAAGTGAGGCGGGACAGGAACCTACTACCACAAGGTTCCAAGAATGAGGCATTAAAAAGCACAGTCGTGGCTAACCTGCCGAGCTCTATTTGATGGTCTCTTTACCTAGTGGCGCCCAGCATTACATGCTCTCTCCTCACATTGAGTTATTAAAGATTACTTCGACTGTCTGCGAAAAACATAAAGTGGCAGTAGCTGAAAGCGTAAGCCATGGTCACCTATAAAAACTAAAACTCGTTTTATAAGTTGACAGTCATTACAAAATACAGTTTACACTGGCAAGGGCGCTTGTGCTTTTCTGGAGGGCAAAAAAATGGTTTAAGAAAATAAAGAGTGCATTTTTTTTTTCTAGATGAGTGCCCGTGTTGCGGGGCCGAGGCCACTCTGGACCACATCACGTGGTAATGCGCCGATGCGCCTCAAGAAAGCATTAGCAAAACCACAAGGCGAGATGGTTGGGAGCCCTTGCTCTCCGGCTCGGAGGAGGCGGCCCAGAGGCCTGCCATACTCCAGGTGAGCCGAAGAGCTCACGCCAGCGGAGCCCTATAGAATAAGAGCCCCGACCAGCCTAGAGATTACTCGCCATATTTTACACAATAAACCTTTTCTACTACTATTACAACTACTACCACTACTACCTTTTCCTTTCTTTTTTTTCACGAGGTAGTGTGTTGTGTCTTACAAACCACCACACTCTCCCTCTTCTTTTGCACATCACTACAGCAACTCCCTACGATAGCGCATATAAATTCACACCGGACACCAAGCGCCCGTCCTTGCACCACCAGCACAAGTGCACCACCACCTTTGACAACTGTCATGTGTGGTATAAGGGATAGGGAAATGGGAACAGGACGTATCAATGTATTTCAGTGGCTACCGGGTCACTGCCGTCTCATAATTTATGGCAGTGCCGGCGGAGCTTCTACCCACCCCGCAAGAATCGCTCATACAAAACGCCGTAAAAAGGACAACGTTGTGCGCATGTCTTCACAGCCAGCCAGCATATACGGTCATAACCGCGCTTCGGAAGAGAAACCTTGTGCGTAGAAAGAATGACGATAACGTCTTCATGGGCACGTCATTCGTGGTGTACTTAAAAACGACGCCGTGAGCTGATGTTCGTTTCTTGTGTTATACATTACGTCATAGTGTGACCTCAGAATGCGCGTTATGACAGCAAAAATAACCAAGAAATTGCTGTCGGCAGCTGGCACGCCGTCAGCTGTTCGCGTCGCTCAAGGAGCGCGTTGGGCCGCGGCCGCCCGAGCCGGTCGGTGGCCTGTCACCGCTTCCCTCCCTCGGTTCCTCCAGCTCAGTCACTACTACCCGCCATTTGCACGAGGTTGAATGAGCGCGTCGATTGCGTCGAAGTGTGCGTCGATCATTGCTCCGAGTGAGAAGGCGAGCATTGACGTGCGCATGTCCGTGCGCGCGTCCCATTCAGGCTGCTCCGGCAGCCCAGATCGGCGGCAGCCAGTTGTTTGGCTTCCCCCTGACCCAGGAGATGAGCCCTCAAAGCCCATCTGTGCGTCGGTTTGTCACGCGTCCATTCACGACCCTGCCCTGTAGTTTTGCTGAGGGAAGAACCCGCGAAAGAAAATGATGCCTGAGCGCGGACATGGCGCGCGCTGTTGTTTGTTCTTTGACACTGCGTTCATGCACCTCTCGTACTTTTGTATAACAGGTGTTTATTTTTATGCGGAATACTTTCTTTCAAAATAAACGCTCATATCTAGGCCCCTCCCGTTCTTGCTGATAGATTACGTAGATAAGCGGACATCAGCAGCAAAATAACAAAAATATGGGTAAACACTTTCGAATTACTCACTCCAGAGTACAAGTTGCATTACGAAATTCATGTCTGCTTAAGAGAAATCTTAAGACAAGCATAACTTTCGTGATATGCGACAATAAAATGTGCAATGGAATACACTAGCAAAGTTTTTCAGGATTAACTTACTCTTTAATTACTATATTCATGGAAGACATGTCAACACTTCAGGTGCGTAGTCACGTGGTATATTTTTGTATTTTTATACGCGGAAAAGACAGCCGCGCTATATATAGCGTGCCGCAAATAAAGATAAGCGCATTTTAGGCAATTCAAGAAATTGTCGTTGAAGTTTTCCTTGCTGCTAATGGCCGCCTAATGACGTAGCCTATGTGTGTGCGCATGTGCGTGTGCGTGTGCATGTGTGTGAACGAGAGAAGAAGGAAAACCGAGGGGCTCGACTTTTTGTTGAACATTATCCAACGTCTATATATTCTTACACCACAGGAACAAGAGAGCACGAACAAGATCCTCGTTTGAAGACAATCGCATTTATATCGCCAATCACAGACGCCCAGTTACATGAACGGACGCGTTTATTGAGCGTATTTCCTGTAAACGTCTTCATATTCAATAAGATTGATTCGACGGCTTGTTTTCCAGCAGCGTCTTGGCGCTTACGTCACTTACGGTGGCAGCGTTTCCAGAAAAACGCACATCTTCAATTCAACTTCGTCTCTTCAACATTCAAACAGACATTCAGACATTCGTCTCTTCAACTTCCCTTTGCGCTTCTTTCACTCTAACTGGTTGCAAAAGAAGTTCCAGAATAATCTCCGTAAAACTCCAATGGTAGCGTTGCATATTTCGACGGTCCTTTCTACACGCAAGATAAAATATAACGTACAAGTGGTTCCAGCTGAAATGAAAAGTTTAGCCAAACGAGTTCTACGGAAATCTAGAAGGCTGAAAGCAGATTCGTAGAACGTAAATTTGAAGCTTTTCAACTCACTTGGAAGCTACGTGCCATATAACGTACACCTATTCCAATCAGTTCAAACCCAATCAAACGCTTTCCTCATTTATAGAAAGTCACTTTTCATTGATTTGAAAGCGAATAGAATTGCCTATTTAGACAGGTTTTTCTTATATTATTGGCTAGCAATAGGCGAGGAGCACGCAGAAAGGGATACGATAACGGTAGGGTCGAGCGAGTGCAGTGAAAGTAGACAAGTGGATGAAGAAAGTGGTGCCGGCGTCTGGGAATCGCCCGCTTTGCCTTATCTTGCGGTGAACATATTTTACAAAAGCCGACGCTTCAAACATGGCAAAAAAATATGCCTATCAAGAAAAAGACCGCATCTTGAATCTGCCGCTTCACCAAGATAACTTCCTACGTTACATTGACCCAGAAATGAGACCGAAAATTCCACGACCACTTCCTCGACACTCAGATACATTGTACCATCGTCTTCGACTGAACGTGGCATACACGAACAATTATCTGTACCGCATAGGACTTACCACTAACCCATACTGTGATAACTGTCGCAACTTAGAGACAATTGAGCACATATTACTAGAATGCCCCGCGTATACCGCAACGAGAGACAATTTTTTGAGCACCAAATGGACATGATTTGCCACGAACCGTTAACGTTACCGAGCATTTTAGGTCCAATGCCCGGCCCTTCAAAACAGCGACGGGTCTTGGATTTATTGTTCAAGTACCTGACAGAAATTGGTCAAATAGGAAAGCTTTAAAAATTGCATCCTTCCTATACAAAAGCCTAAATTTACCCGCCATGTCACCTGTAAATATTAGTATCAGGTCAACTCGGACATTTCATATTTATCTTTATCCTGTTTTTCTCCCACTCTTTTCTGGAATCTTTTAGTCCCATTCCCCATGCCTATATAGAGTAGCATGCCAGCGGTTATATACGCGCCGGCAAAATTCTCTGTTTTTCTAATAAAGAGCCCTCTCTCTCTCTCTCTTGCGGTGGCTGCTCGAAAATCGCGGCGACGTGCAACGGGAAGTTAAAAGTGTTGTTAAACGGTTCCTTAGCGAAAAACAAATGTGGGCAGAGTGATGTCGTGTACGTACAGAAATGGCTCAACGACGTTACATCATCATCATCATCAGCCCAGTTACGCCCACTGCAGGGCAAAGGCCTCTCCCATACTTCTCCAACTACCCCGGTCATGTACTAATTCTGGCCATGTCGTCCCTGCAAACTTCTTAATCTCATCCGCCCACCTAACTTTCTGCCGTACCGCAGTCGTGGCCTAGTGTACAGGGCGCCCACCACGGCAGCGGTAGGTGGGCCGTTCGAAACCCGCCGCCGGCACCCACCGCAAATGGGGAAAAGAAATCATGGGTACACAGGCGCTCCCGAACCCGGCGCCCGGTAGTGTTCAGGGTGTATCGCCAGGGGAGTGCACCCGAGTACCCTAGTTTTGACATGTAACCCGGAAGGGTGGTTATGTTCACTCGTCGCAATGCGGACACGGCTGCATTAAACACTTTCTGCCGCCCCCTGCTACGCTTCCCTTCCCTTGGAATCCAGTCCGTAAACCTTAATGGCCATCGATTAGCTTCAGTCCTCATTACATGTCCTGCCCATGCCCATTTATCTTTCTTGATTTCAACTAAGATGTCATTAACCCGCGTTTGTTCCCTCACCCCAATCTGCGCTTTTCTTATCCCTTAACGTTACACCCATCATTCTTCTTTCCATAGCTCGTCGCGTCGTCCTCAATTTAAGCAGAGCCCTTTAGGTAAGCCTCCAGGTTTTTGCCCCGTAGGTGAGTACTGGTAAGATACAGCAGCTATACACTTTTCTCTTGAGGGATAATGGCAGCCTGCTGTTCATTATCTGAGAATGCCTGACAAACGCACCCCAGCCCATTCTTATTCCTTTGATTATTTCAGTGTCATGATCCGGATCCCCGGTCACTACCTGCCCTAAGTAGATGTATTCCCTTACCACTTCCAGTGCCTCGCTACCTATCGTAAACTGCTGTTCTCTTCCGAGACTGTTAAACATGACTATAGTTTTCTGCAGATTGATTTTTAGATCCACCCTCCTGCTTTGCCTCTGCAGGTCAGTGAGCATGCATTGCAATTGGTCCCATGAGTTACTAAGCAAGGCAATATCATCAGCGAATCGCAAGTTACTAAGGTATTCTCCATCAACTCTTATCCCCAATTCCTCCCAATCCAGGTCTCTGCATACCTCCTGTAAAGACGCTGTGAATAGCATTGGAGAGATCGTATCTCCCTGCCTGACGCCTTTCTTTATTGGGATTTTGTTGCTTTCTTTATGGAGGACTACGGTGCCTGTGGAGCCGCTATTTATATCTTTCATTATTTTTACATACGGCTCGCCTGCACCCTGATTCCGTAATGCCTCCCTGACTGCTGAGGTTTTGACTGAATCAAACGCTTTCTCGTAATCAATGAAAGCTACGTATAAGGATTGGTTATATTCCGCACATTTCTCTATCACCTGATTGATAGTGTGAATATCGTCTATTGTTGAGTAGCCTTTACGGAATCCTGCCTGGTCCTTTGGTTGACAGAAGTCTAACGTCAACGACGTTACACTGCCACGTAAAAATGTTTAATAAACGCTAATATATGCGTTCTCCTCAGCATCTCCGAGCAGCCAGTGCCAGAGTGATCGGCAGGTAGACGTCTTCTATTCCCTTTGGAATGGGGCAGTCTCCAGCTGTTCCGAAATAAGTTGAGTTTTGTTTGGCATATTAATACATCTTTAATGCGTACACGTCAATTTCACGTGGTGAGCCTTCGAGGTTTTGTGAAGTCGCGTGACAGAAAGGCGAAGTAGGCGCCGCCCGAAAATTTTTGACTAATAGCAGAGGGCTAATAGGGGAAAAAAGTGTGGAATCAGAAATGATTATTTTTCTTTTGTTCGGTCTAATCATACATAATCACAGTGCAGACGCCGTATGGTATGGAGAGTTATCGCGGTTTTCGTGACGTCGCGTACTGACAAGCGAAGCCGGGTTAGCACCGAAAAATTTTGGGCTAATCGTGAAGGGCTATAGTGGCAGAAATGGAATAACAGCAGTTTGAAATAGTTTCACTACATAGCGCCCCAGGAGCCGTATTTTGTAAGGATTCTTCACAGATATTTCTACACACTTCTTATCGCCGTCCGCAAAGAGTGACCGAAACCGGCGACAACGTAAGCCTGGCGTCGGAAGCTGCTGCTGCTGCTGCCTGTCTAAGTAGCTCTGCCGGCATTTATTGATTTTTTTATCATATTAGTGGTCGGAACTGTTTCAAGACGTCGGACGACTCGAAAAGATGCTTTCCGTACCGGAGACCGAGGGGTGCTGCGCCACCTCACCCATGCTAGAAGGACCCAAGCTGGCACCAACGAGCACTCTGCCATGACGTCCCACGGAGTGGCAATGCGTCAGAAACGCCAGCTGGTTTGTACAAGCCTGCCTCACTGCAAGCGACAAGACACTGGGGAATATGAGGACGAGTCAACAATCATCGGGCATCACGACGAACCGAACCTTTCGGACCTTGATATGGACGAGACTGGCTTCTGAATCGTGCGCCCTCGTAAAAACAGGATGGTGAGCATTGCTGTACTAATCACTGCAGCGTCAGAAAGAGCTGATTTAAGGCAATTGAACCCTATTTTACTATATTGTGAGATTGAAACGATTCTTGGTGAGCCCCAGTCAAGAGCCATTTAACAGCGCAGGGAGCATTGCTATTGGATGTACAGACAGAAGGGCAAGCTAAAGTCCTTTTAGAGACCAAGAATATCGGCGGTAGCCATATGTGCTTGTGTTCCCCACAGTTATATGGAAAACACGTGCATGTTAGAGGAGTCCCAAAATGGTACTCCGATGAAGAGCTGCTCACCTACCTGAGACGTCAGGGAGTATTCCATACGAGAAAAATCATCCGTCGGGCCCAAACCTCATCATCTGAATGGGAGTCAAGGCGCACTGGCTCTGGTGTTGTCACATTTGCTCCAAATTATGAGTGCCCGGAGAAGATGGACATCGGTTTTACAAGACACGAGCTTGTCGATTACGAGGAGACACCACCACACTGTTTCAAGGGCCAACGCTTCGGACATGCAGCTAAATACTCTCGTAGGGAGCAGAGATGCAAGCGCTGTGGGGGACCTCATGTCTATAAGACGTGTGCAAGTAAAGGCAATTTTATGCGTGCAAACTGTGGTGGCGACCACCCAGCTAGCTACGGCCGATGTCCTGCAAGGACAGCCGCTCAGCGAAAGAATAAGATGCTTGTCTTGGGCCCAAAGCATGCAAACGCACCATCGAACAAGAAGAAGACGTCCAGCGCGCCAAAACCTTGGAAGCAGGGGCGCTATAACGTAAAACTATTCCAAACTTTTCTATTCCAATTCTGCAATCATCCCACCGCGATAGGTCAAAAACTTTTTTGGACCACCCCCACTTCGCCTGTCTGTCACGGACGTCACGAAAACCGCGATAGCTCCCCATCTGATATGACGTGTACACACTGATTATGCATAATTTGACCAAACAAAACAAAAATAGTTATTTCTGATTCGACGCCTTTGCACCGTTAGCCCTCGGCTATTGGTCAAAAGTTTCCGGGCTGCACCCACTTCACCTGCCTGTCACGCAACGTCACAAAACCCCAAAAACTCACCGCGTCAAAGTGACGTGTACGCGTTAAAGATGCATTAATATGCCGAACAAAACTGAATTTTGTTCGGGATAGCCACAGGCTGCCCCGTTCCAAAAGGAATAAAAGATGGCTGCCGCCGATCACTCAGGCACTGGCTACTCGCACCTGCCGGGGAGCATGGGTTTATTTGCGTATAATAAAACTTTTTGTCTGGTCGTGTAACACTTTCGAGCACTTTCGGCACGTTTACGACCTCGTTCTGCCAACCCTTCTTTGCTGAAGATCCGTGTTAGCGTCATTCTTAAGCTTCCGTTGCATGCCGCCGCTATTGTCGACGAGCCACCGCAAGCTAAGTAAGAGAAAGCAGACCAATCGCTGGCGCCGGCACCACCCTCTTCATTAGGTTATCGATATTCAGTGCAGTGGCTCGACCCCATCGAATCCCTCTCCACTTGAGCATGCTCCTCGCCTCTTGTGAGCCAATTAGGTAAGAGAAGCCGCTCAGAGCAGGCAATGCTATTCGTTTTTCAAGCAAACAAAAGTGATCTCCTATGAACGAGGGGAGCATTTGATTGGTTTGTTCAGACAACCCTGCGGGGGACCGCTTGATGCTTGCGTCGGCGGTTACGCAAATTTGACGTCAGGCTCGAGATTGGAATAGAAACATATTAGAATAGTTTTACGTTATAGGGCCCCAGAACACGCATCTAATTTCCCGCGTCTCACAGCGTCAAAAGAAGTTACTGAGCCAACGGAACTGGTTAACGCCGCTGGAGAACATATTCCAAAAGAGTCCGAAAAGCGCACCTATGCAGCCGCAATGAATCGACCTCAAGTACCAGTTGGAAGCCCTCAGCAGGAAAACTGCCAACATATGATACGCGCTTTGTTCACGGCACTACGCGCATACGTCGCGAAGATGCCTACGAGTTCGGCGAAGGATATGCTGGAAGTAGTGCTGGCTCTTGAGTCAGTAATACTCTGCTCTACTTCCGCATACCCTTAGTAGCATCATTCGATTTCTCGCCCACCTGGTACATTCCACCGTTCAAAAGTGCCCTTAATAATGCAATGGAACTGCGCCGGTATTCTACAGCGTTTGTGCGAATTTAGTATTTTCCTTCGAGACATGCCTATACCAATACTAGCCCACTCGGAATCTGGTCTCCCAAACGGAAGGACGATCCCAGGGTACATCAGACAAGGCAATCCGAGTATACCTTCATTTGCAAATGACAGTGCCATGATATACATCAGGCGCGAAATACCCCACGTCACCTTACCAGTGCAAGACCTTTGTTCTATCTCCTTGGAAGGCGCCGCTGTGCAAGTGTGCCTAGGAAACCGAAAACTCAGTGTGGTGTCGGTGTATGTAAGTCCACAAAGACAGGTCTGCATGGAGGCGTTTTTATAGGACCTTTGCATTCGTTGCCCCTCGCCTAGAATAATCTGTGGGGACATTAATGCACATCATTCGCTTTGTGGAGATAAGATTGTAGGTTTTCGCGGCAAAGAACTTGTCGCTGCCACGGATGTTGCTGACTTATGTCTGGCGAACGATGGCAAACCAACTTTATTCAGGCCACCATATTCATGGAGTGCCATAGACCTCGTGTTACACTCTACATACCTTTTGGTATCATCGACAACGGCCCCAGACAGGATGGGTAGCGACCGTTTCCCAATCTTCACAAACACCATCGGGTTTCATACTGCTGGTCGACAATTCTGTACTGTGACACGCTGGGACACATACAGAGAAGCGTTGGACGAATCCCCTGATGAGCTGTTCGCAGGTTTGTTGCTGAGCAAGAGAGTTGTTACTTCAGTGTTGAAACTGCCAGGTCATTTGCCTACATCTGACTTGAAACTAAAGAATCTGTGCGCAGCGCAGTGGAGAGCGGATCGGAAACCAATGACAAAAAAAGGGAAATCCTGCGAAAACTGAATATAACAGACTGTCATCCGTCGTCACACAAAAAGGTTAAGACGAGTTCAATGGGCTGCTTTCTGTGAGAGCTTGTCGGCATTTACTCCCATCACAAGGCTATGGGGAGTAATCAATAGCCTATCCGGAAAGATTCGCGCACACAAGCAATTCGAAGCACTTGCTTTAAAGCAAGGAAAAGATTTACCAATCCTTGCAGAAGATTTTGCAGATGCATACACATCTGACAGATCAGCAGGAATGGCGAACCCTCTGCCATCTCAATCATTCCATGCGAGGGATACGCCATCCACCTTTCGTGAGTTGGATTTGGCGCTTAGCAGATTAAGAAGACGCTTTGCTGTGGGTCCTGACTTGATTAGCAATCAAATGCTGACAAATCTACCGTACGAGCGAAGGCGAGCCCTTCTGGACATACTTAATCACGTCTGGAGCAAAGGAGAGGTCCCCGAAACGTGGAAGAAAAGTATGGGTGGTGCCAGTGTTCAAGTCTGGAAAGGATCCTGCGAACCTTGCCTCATATCGGCCAGTATCGCTAGCATCACGCGTATCAAAGTTGATGGAAAGACTAATATGTACGAGGTTAACGTGGTATCTTCAGCAAGATAATAGACTGCAATCGTGTATGGCCGGATTTCGCCCACGGTTGGGTGCCCAGGACAGTGCCTTGGACTTACTAAGCTACATCGAGCACCTTCGCGACGACAACCTTTCTACATTCGCCAACTTTGTGGACGTTGCCAAAGCATATGAGTGTGTGCTTCGTACTGGCATCATCAGCAGATTCCAAGCTCTGGGTGTTTCTGGAAATTCTTTTCGATTCGTTCATGAATTTCTTAGAGAGCGACATGTTCAAGTTAAATTCGGAAACATAATGATCGAAAAGCGACGCATTTCCGCGGGCGTCCCACAGGGAAGTGTCCTATCTCCCTTGCTTTTTAACGTTGCCATGACCACCCTTCAAGACGCACTGAAGATAGGTCGAACGGCTGTTAAAATGTCCATCTACGCAGATGAAATCTGCATTTGGATCTCAGGGTACCAACACAAACGTTTAGCCCGGATAGCCTAAGGTGCAATCTCCGTCATCGATCGTCCCTTATCGACGCTTGGCCTATTTTTATCAGCGGAAAAATTTGCCTTCATGCTTTTCCCGAGAATGAGGCGCAAGTAAACTCGCCTGCCGCTGAATATTAGGGGCCATCCAATTCGCCATGCAACTAGCATCCGATTCCTGGGCATCACCATCGACAGCAAGCTACTATGGCGACGTGCAGTTGAAAGTGTTGTGGCTGCATCAGTGCAAAGAGTCAACGCACTTCGTCGCATGACAGGTATACGTTGGGGAAACAATCCTATGTCTGTGCTTAAATTGAAGTATGCACTGATAACAAGCCACATTTTTTTTATCAGCTGCCACTGATATCACCATCACCGAATCAATTCGGCCGCTTGGAGGCGGTGCACAGAAAGCGACTTCGCTTGGCGATGGGAGTTCCTCAGGCGACTTCAAACAAGAAGGTTAATATTGAAACGGAGTCTCTTCCACTCCGCCTTTTGGCATCTCAGGCCTTGCTGATGCAGTTTTTAAGGCTGGGCGAGTCCCCCGCAAGCGCGGCGCTTCTCCAGCGGCTAAGAGCAAGAACTCGCTCCCATTTTCACGCGGCGCTTAACGCCTTTCGATTTTTAGGATTGGAGTGGCCTAAACGGAGTCGCCTCGACCCACCATGGTCTTTTCCGGACACTACGTGCAGGTTCAGTGTACCCCACCTACCGGCGAAACGCACCATTCCAACTGCCGATGCAAAGTTTCTTGTGCTAAACCACTTGAGCACAGCGCCGAGCACAGCCACCTACAAGCGTACGCAGACAGGTCGGTGTGGGCACAGACAGGCAGCTGCGCAGCGGCATTCTGCATACCCTCCCTTGATGTGTCTTTGTCTGGCCACCTTGATCGCGTAGTTTCGTCTACAACAGCAGAGAGTGCCGCCATTACCCCAGCCTTGCGAAAACTACGTATACAGTTATTCCGCACGTGACGTCGTGGTGCTGACGGACTCAAAATCATTGTTACAACGATTATACAGCCGCCTACCTCGAGACAAGTTTACAAGGCAACTACTGACACTGATAAAAGTTCTAATGAGCAAGGGATCTAACGTAAAATTCCAATGGATCCCATCCCACGTAGGAATTGAAAGAAATGAAAAAGCAGACGCTATTGCACGCCTGCAACTGACATGGGTCCCAATAGTAAGAGCTTCAAAGATTTTTCATAACCCTAAGAATGCAATCCGCATTCACTTTAGGGTGATCCACCAGACTCCACACCCAGCCTGTGTGACCCATGGACTTACTCGGGCAGAAGCAACACCGTTGTACCGCATCGGAACAGACTCCGCGTACACCCCGGGTTGGTTATTCAAGACTGGACGATGCGCTTCCCCGTTTTGCGCCTTCTGTAGTGATTTTGCCGATATCAAAGATTTCATTTGGAAATGCCCGCAGATCGACACAGAAGGGAAACAGATGGTCGACAACCTGCAAAAGAATGGTCTTTCGCACAGGACTTTTGAAGACATCGTTTTCCCCGGAGAGTCTGTGGCAATCAGGAAGAGGGCGCAACGACAGTTGGTTGTCTTCATGCGAGGCATGGGGCTCTTCGACACCTGGTGACACACACAGTGACACTCATAGGAGGCTCAGGCGGAACAATTGCTGGCTATGTATGCCAGGCTAACCCCGCCTGCTGTTACACCACTACCACCACCACCACCACCACCACCACCACCACCACCACCACCACCACCACCACCACCACCGCCACCTAAGCCTGGCGTCCTGTTAGCCAATGGCGAAGGGCCAAAAGAATGGAAAAAGATTTTTCAGTACATAATGCACAGTGCTCTCTCCCTGCGTACGCGTCCCTTATTTTCTTAATGCAATATCAAAGTACTCTAACTATCAACTCGCCAAAGCTTCCTCAATAAGAAAAGTATACGGCGAAAATGAGTAACCGTGGTTCTGGAGCACAACAGTCACAGTTTGAAAAGTACGTGCTCCCTTTCCATTGGTGCAGTGAAAAATTTGTATCATTTTGCAGAGGTGATCATCGCGATGCTTACTAAGCACCTCGCTTGTTTCTTCACGATGCCTAAAGCTAATGAGGAACCTTTAAGCGTCCATAATTTTGTCGAAAATGCGTCAAATTCACAATGTTTATAAGTAAAGCAAATTTAGTCTTGATAATACATTTATATACGTCGATTGCACTAAAGGAGTACTCATCAGTGAAAAGCTTCTTGGGCCAATCACGTACGTACTTTCCGTAAAAAAAGTGATAAATACACCAGAATAGCCATCTCTGTCTGCGTTCCTCCTTAATTTGCGCAATGAGGTGGCCCAAGTAACGGTACAAATTAAAGTGTATTCGGTATATCGGCTTATTGGTGTTTGAACACCTAAGCTATCTTAGTTTTTGTTTGGAGTTAGAGAGGAACTTTTCAATATGTCCCCGCAGCCCGTTTAGCGTAATGCATTACCACCTGTTCACCACGCAGCTCATCGGCTTTCATGCTTGCAGGCAGTCGAGTCGGTGCATGCAGCTTTAAAATGGAAATTCTCCCAGCACATCAACGGACGCAAGAATCGTTATAAAAATTAGTTTCTCTCCTTTCCTGGGCTATTTGGCTGATATAGTCAGGTGGCTGTGATGATGGGCAAGAGCTCTTTCAGAGTTTGCTTATTTTTTCTAGTCTCGCTAATGGACGCGACGGAAAGTTTGCATGACTATTCGCAGGGCACACAATATGGTAAAGATAATTTAAAACTGCGATTTTATATTTTGTTGCTGTCTGGCTTGCATGCTCATTTGCAAATATTATTTTATGCCTCCAGAATTTCTGAGCACTATATTAGTGCTTAAAATAACTCGTTTTCTGAGCCAAGTGGGAACCTACCACGCCCACTGTTTGTTAAATGGTTCAAGTCATTCAAGTTCGTACTGGTTAAAAGCAATTCCAAAACCAAAACAGCACATTTCTCTAAGCTTAGCTGATTCTTAACGAGTCCTCTGGCAAAAATCAAAGCTTTGCGTTAGGTTTCAGCATATTAATTCAGAGTGCTTTACCATGTGCATGCTTTTCGTCATATCTAGCGGTTCATGGCACTTCTCGGGTGTTTCTCAAATTTCCATGCCGACTTTCTGGCATGAATAACACCGTTTATGAAGTGCCAAGGACACATAAACAGGTTCTGAAGCATGGGTTTCAAGGCAGCAGATCCACGCCATGCAAAGAACAGAAAGAAGAAGACTCCGACACTTGGAGTGCGTTTAACAAATCGCAACTACAACACTTTGCGTAATAAGCCCTGCCAGCACAAGCAGTATTTGGCAGCGCTTTTCTTGAGGCCATAAAGCCTGCCTACCAGCAGCTACCTCAACCAGGCCTCATAAAGTATGCCTCCAGGAACTAATGCAGAACCTCCAGGTGTAGGTCAACTATGTTGTATGGGAGCGACCGCCCAAAAATCACTTTATTCGATTGCAGGCGTGGATAATAGCCACATTAGACGCAGTTCATGTTTCGAAGGCGTTTGTAATATCAACTTGGCGCGACATTATTCAACACTAAGTGAGGCTGACCACTGTGGAATGTATTTTGCTGATAGGAAACCACAGGCAAATGACAATTAAAGTAAACCAGGAGAGAAAGACGGCAGCCTAAAATGAGCAAAAATGAATCTGAAGATTACAACTTGGCTGGCGGCTACTGAATAAATTCTTCATTGAATGAAATATCAAGAGCTAAATTCAAGCAACAATGTTTCCGCACTTAGGAGCTAGATATCTAAAAACAACTTTTTTTTTTCTTACATAGGTGCCATTATGTAAGAATTTTGAAAACTTCAAAGGCTAATTTTCTCCCAGCTATATCTGCATATACATTGACATCTACTGGTCCAGGTTCGCAGATATCAACGCATCTGTTTTTGCTCGAGAAGGGCATTTCTGCCCAAAGGAAATCCAAATAGTGTGGGGACTAGGAGAAAAACTATTAAATAAATGTTTGTAACTCTACAGTAACGATGCTGGTAGAGTCTATTAAGAATAAAATGACAAATAAAATGATATCTACGTTATACTGCTACCTGTATCAGTTCAGTTTCTAAGAAAATTGCACCTAAGCATGCCTTAAAATACATGGCAAGTATAAGGATTACCCTGCGCGTGCCGGAAGACGCCTGTGGATTGCAGAATCCTTTCCCGACAGTGGAGACCGCAGTGTTGAAGCGGCCCCAGCGGGCTCTTCCACACTTTGCGTTAACTTAACCGGATGAAACGACCTACATAGGCTGTCTGATGGAGACCTGTGGTAGCATGCCGAACATATGCAGGTGTCACATTTAGAAACTTAGCATACGTAAGTCAAGGTTTGACTTGCGAAACAGAAGTAAGTCCCTAAGTTTAGTTTGACATTGGTTTGAGTGCTTGAAGAACATGTCTTTGTGAAGTCTGAAAAATATCGCGCTTTTTTTAATAAGCCAGACTTGAGTGATAAAGTTAAAATGTGTATCTCGCTTTTCCTGGTAAATACATTTGTTAACGCTTAGGACGCATGCTTCATACGACGTAAGGCGCCGGTCCTTTTGCATACATATTGCATCTACGAGGCACTTTTCCCGATAGCTGCGAGCGATCCGTTTGCAATTTGGCAACTGATCTCACTGTTGGCTATTTTCTCTGGTTTATGTTGAAGATCAATCGTCAACGTTGTACTCCTTAGGTGGTGGTTATAGGAAGCCTCCCTCTGAACAAAAAAGGCTGTTTAAGGGTGTGCACCACTTGAGAACTTAGTGCCATCGCACGAAAATAGCGCACGCAACAGCGTCGAAGGCATAATGAAACGTTTGGCGCGGGGAAAGCACTGCGCTACGGCTTTTGGTACGCCACGAGGGCTCTGAGAGTGCTGCTGTCTAGCATGTATTTCGGAATCCATGCACAGCAGACAATGTTGCGGACGAGCACGATGTTGTGTGCATGACAGAGAATTTTGTTGTTGAGGAGGTGCCGGTGTAGGCTTGACAGCCTGTTGGCCACGGAGAATAAGTTCAGGCAGGAGAAGTCGGTGAAGGCTGCTGATATTATTACGACAACAATTATACGGATGCTCGAGGCGCACTCACACCGTCGACGCCACAGCTGCCGTTGTCGTACTCTCCCGATTACGGCGCAGGCGCGTCACGTGCGCGCGGAGGGTTAGAACGTGTGCAGTGTCTCGGAGTGCGTTCGGTTGCAAACACGACCAAGTGAAGTACACGAACGAACGATCAACGCTACGCTCAATCGCCTCGGTGGCTAAACCAATTCAGCGCTCTGCCTTAAAAAATTACGGGGATTTACGTGCCAAAACCACTTTCTGATTATGAGCCACACCGTAGTGGGGGACTCCGGGAAGTTTGACAACCTATGGTTCTTTAACGTGCACCTAAATATAAGTGCCACAGGTGTTTTCACTTTTCGCCCCCACCAAAATGCGGCCGTCGTGGCCGGGATTCGATCCCGTGACCTCGAGCTTAGCAGCCCAACACCACGGCCACTAAGCAACCAAAGCGGGTACAGCGCTCTCCCTTACGCTGCCACCGTGAGCTTTTTGCGCAAGCACATAATAAGCATGTACACCAGCTTTCTTGCTGAGCTGCTGTTCTAGTCTGGTCAGTCAACGTGAAGCGAAAGTTATCTAATAATTCGCTGGGCGATTACTAACGGCAACCCTTTCCCGTCGGTATGATTTTGCGTATAATTGAGGTGCAACACCTGCAACGCCGCTGGGGGGCGCGCTCATCAAGCCAGTCAAAGTCTAGGGTTCAAATATTGGTGCAAGCAAAGATAAAAGGTGAAAGTGAACGTTGGTTGTCAGAAATACGTGAGAAAAAGAAGGCCGCACCTAGAATATTTTGGAACCACATAAAATTATTAGGCAGGAAATCAACAACAATACAACAACATATCCTGTACGATGATGGAAACAAACTGGAATTACATCCGAAAAATAACACCCGAATCTCTACAAGGCAATGACGAGGTTGTATTTGAAGTAAAAAAAAGAGCATGAAAGAGACCGAGGTGGGAAAGGAGCTGGTGCTGACGAATTTCAACTGGAAGAAAGCCGAAGAGAAAATTCCTAAGCGCACAACCACAGGGCTAGAAGAGGTTCCCGTTAGGCTGATTAATCAACTAGGACCAAAAAGTAAGGAGGCTCTAGTGAAAAGAGTGGAAAATCTTTAAAAGATAGACGAATACCAGACAGTTGGCGACAAAGTAGAATGAATTTAATTTATAAAGGTAAGGGGGAGAAATACAAAATTCACTCGTATAGATCGTTGACAATTACGTCAGTAATAGACAGGCTAGCAATGCAGGCAATCAAATTAAAGCTGCAAGCATGGGCAGAGAATAATGACATTTTGGGATAACTTCAGAATGGATTCAGAATAGGTAGGCATTTGGATGATAACTTATTTGTTCTTACTCAGTGTATTGAAATATCAAAAGTAGAAATCAGAACGTCATATGGGGCCTTTTTAGACATTACAGGAGCTTATGACAAGGTACACTGCAACATTTTGTGGGATATTCTGGAAGGGGAAGGCTTAGGCGACGATTGTCTACAGCTTTTGAGAGAGATTTATCTAGAAAGGACCGTTTGCGCTGAATGGGAAGGGATGATGAGCGAGGAGAAAGTTGATATCAACAAGGGACTGAGGAAGGGGTGCCCTTTATCCCCACTGCTGGTTATGATGTACATGGTGAGGATGGAGAGAGCGCTAGAAGGAAGTAATATCGAGTGTAATCTCTCATACAAACAGGCGGGTACAGTAGTAGAGCAGCAGCTTCCAGGTTTATTTTCTGCGGAGGACATTGTGTTGCTAGCTAACAAGCAGAGTGATTTGCAACGTATGGATATGATCTGTGGACAGGAAAGCAACAATTTAGGTTTGAAATTTAATGTTGGAAAATCAGGTGTTATGGTATTCAATGAAAACAGTGAACAGACAGTGGCAATACAGGGCCAGAAAATACCTCGGGTAACAGAATATAAATGCCTTGGTATATGGCTAAACGAAGGACATAGATATATGGAAACACAAGAAAAAACAATAACAGTGAAGGGGAAGAGAAATGCAGCCATAATGAAGCACAGAGCGCTATGGGGATACAATAAGTACGAGGTGCTCCGGGGTATGTGGAAAGGTGTGATGGTTCCCGGACTTACTTTTGGAACTGCGGTTGTTTGCTTTAAATCAGGGGTACAATCAGGACTCGATAGGAACCAAAGGTCAGTGGGACGCCTCGCATTTGGCGCTTACGGGAAGACTACAAATGAAGCTGTGCAGGGTGATATGGGCTGGACTAGTTTTGAAGTGAGGGAAGCTCACAGTAAAATTTATTATGAAGAACGACCGAGGAATATGGAAGAAAGTAAATGGGCTTGGAGTGTGTTCAGTTATATGTACAGGAAAAACGTTGATTGACAGTGGAGGAAAAGAACTAGGAAGCTTACCAGCAAGTATGCGGCCTGTAGGGTGGGCAACACAGCAACATAGAACGTCAAGCGGCAAGTCAGAGAGGCTCAAATAATCTCATGGGTGGCGGCAAAGGGAAAAAAAAACTGCCGTGAGTAACTACTTAAGAGGGAAAAACGAAATCAGGAAAGAAACAATTTATGATAACTCAAACGGAAGTTCATTACTTTTCTAAGCGAGATCGGGATGCCTTAGAACACGCACCTATAAAGCAAGATATAAGAAGGAAGAAGAAACATGTGCTTGCTGCGGTAAAGCTAGAGAAACGATGGATCATGTTTTATTAGAATGTAATGACGTCTGCCCAGCGGTCGAGTTAGGCACCACTGGCCTCCTTGAAGCCCTTGGGTTCTGCAGCAGAACTGATAATTGGGAGAGTTGGTACGAATTCATAGTGAAATATTTTGCGCGCACAATCGACAAGCGCTCGTGTGTCCCCCTTGTTGCAAATGGGTTGCAAGCCCCAAGGGTAGCGTTGGCCTGGCGGCCTGGGGCACAGCTGGAAGCATCCGAAGGTCCTGGCAAAGGATGAGTCGACTGCTAACAGAACAACTTGTTCATTCTAGCATCGCAAAAGAGCGGCCGGTCAGGTCGACCGAAGTGGAGAGACGGGAGACCCACGTTACTCGACGGAAGAAATCGGAGCCTCTCTCGGCGTCCGGGGCAGCTGCTTTTATACTCTCGGAGTATAAAAGTCGAGGGCAAGAAGGAACGGCTTGCGAGAGGCGCCCGTGACGGCGGGGCCCGGACACGCTGAGAGACACGTTGAAACAAGAAGTGACGCATCCGCCGGGCCGGCGCCGATCAGACCTCCTCACTTCACAGTTGGGGAGCTCCTCTCCCCGGCTGCCGCGCTTTGACAAGCGTGGGCACCAGCATGCACACACACACACGAAGACACGTGGCATTGAAACATGCCTGGACGCGCTTGGCAGGAAGCGTTACGGCAGAGCTGAACGGGCCAAAATGTCCGCCGCTTTGAATGAAGCCCCGGCGTCCGTTGCATCCGCGCCGGCTATACCGCGCGTCGTAGGCGAAACGTAACACCCTTCACTGTGTGCTTGTCGATTGTGCGCGCAAGATATTTCACTATGAGCCCTTGGGTTCAGCGACAGCAGTGGAGGAGTAAACATGTCCGCAATAGAGATTAGTAAGAGGCGGTTGGAAGATTGGTGGAAGAAAAGTAGGGAAACGACAAAAAAAAACGGAGACGTACAAAAGCAAAGTTCGCAATAGGGGATAGAAAATTTTGTTGTGGGTGCTCATTGTGTTTTTTTGTTTTTTTTAACCTAGGTAGGACATTAGGCAGCATAATAGAAAGAGCTTGGTGACACAACCCGCCGCCCCGTTCCAAAGGGGATGCTCATAACATCCATCCATCCATCGTTGTGAGATGCCTAGCATCTGCAAGGGCGCTGTTCCTTCTGCCCAGCAGGAGTGCCTTGCGTGCTGCGCCAACATGTCGCAGGCGCGTATATTTAGCACACTGTCCGAGAAGTTCAAGTGCAGCGCTAAGCCTTGCTACCATGGTCAGTGCAAACGGGAAATTTTTATTTTTTATTTTTAGAATGATGCTTTCTTTGCCTGCAACAAAGTGCCATAAATATGAATAATCGATATGCGTAGACTGCCCCTTTCAGGTATCTAAGTATCAGAGCGAGTAACGCTCGTTTTTACGGTTAGGTGAGGTACGCGACGAAAGCAAACAGAAGAAATCCGACAATGATGACACCATTTGCAAATGTTACATTAATGGACCGAGTAAACCACTGCAACGCGACTGTTCTCGTTCTTTCGAAACATCGGTTGCATGTATATACGACATTTGACGCTACTTCACATCATTATATCTGCACGTCATTCTGCCTCAAGTCTCCCGAACACGACTAGTTTGTCAATTTTCCGAGATACATTAGTTTCAATTTTTTTATTGAGAATACTCGATTAAATCGAACCTATAGCAAAGCGCTCTATGCTTTGCGCATTTGCCTAAGCATGTTTTACAGCCCGCAAGCGACCCGTTAATGTGGGCCGATTGCACTGCGTTGCCGATGCAGGCCGTTAATTCCGTGCCATAAAAAGTTGCCACATCATTTATGCTGGTAAGCTGGAAAAGAAAACTTTTCGCTCACCCCGTCTACAACAGGCCCTGGGGCGTTCTTTCTTGAGTTTGTTTTTTTTGGCCTCATCGCACTTTTAAGTTGGACCATTTTCCCTGCGCTGTAGATATATAGAGTAGCCCACCCAACATTCTTGCTTTCAAATGCCTGAACTTCGTTTTCCAAGCTCTTCTCTGCTGTTGGTAATCCATCAGTCCCAGACTTAGGCATCGTAAGAAGCCATTAGAAACGGCGTTGACCTCCTGACCGTCTTTTCCACGCGAATCGAAAATAAAATTCTGGCCTTTTTCTGCACACGAGCAGGCCAGGAGCCACGACGGATGATTCCAGCTCTCCGAGACTGTTTGCTAGTGAGGCACCATAATTCTTTATCAAGACTCAAGCCAACAGCTTTCAGAAGCTGATAACAGCCTGGCGAAACAAGCAGCGGGTACTTTTTCTGTTTCTTTATTTTCTTTTACTTGCGCCGATTTTTCTACTACAAGAGCATGCTTGACATTTTTCAATCGCACAAAATTGAGACAAATACTCGTTAATCTCTTTATTCTAGTCACAGTTTTGGCTAAAATTGGCAGCGCGCGCTCGATGACATCGCCGCACCAGACGAAGCAGCATAAAATAACAAAAATAGCATTAAATAAAAAAAGAGACGCCCTGCATGGTATGAGTCTTTGCGTGTTCCATATGTTAAAAAAACATATCTTCTGGTAGCGATGGTATCGACTGCATTCCTTAATTTGCAATTAATTTATGGTGATTTATGTGCCAAAGCTACGATCTGATTATGAGGCACGCCACTGCATCCCTGACCCCTGAGAAAATTATTTCTGCTTAATTATACAGCTTACTCAAGCACATCATTGTTTGAACATTTCATCGAGTTCAGCATCTCCCTCGGTGGAGGCTGATAAACTTACCGCACTGTTCTTTAATGTACATTGCTGTACACTCCTGGATGTGCGCCGCCACACTGCACCCAGCAATTTGAAGCGGCATACTCCCCATGTACTAATACATGCGCAATGCTCGTTATACCCATTATTGCGCATTGGTGAAAGTGAAACTATGGTCCGCCCAAATAGAGTCATTCGGACGTCTTCATTTTATTTCTTCTTTTTATTAGGGGATACGTTTGCTGTGTGTCCGTACGTAGCTATTCTCTTCTGTAAATACTTGTTTAGAACCGCCATTCTAATATAAGCCTGTATTAGCTGTGTACATTGCATATTAGCCTAGTGTTGACCTATCAAAGTCTAATGCATGCATTTGCGTATCAGATCTTTATTTTGTCTATGCAAATCAGTAAAAGTCTTGGTATAATTCTTCTTCATCATCAGCCGAACTTACGCCGACTGCCGAATGAAGGCCAGTGATCCCTAGTCTTGCATATCAGCCGACGGCATCCGATGCCTCCATGGAAATCGCATTAGACCGCCAAATTCTCTATCGCGCTCGACTCCGTCCCTTCCCTTTACACCCATTATTTTACTGTAATAGACGACCTGCTGTCTGCACCACAAGTTGCATGGCCTAGGCAACTGCACTCATGCCTCTTAATGTCAATTCGAAATCAGTTCCTTCGAGCGCTGCTGAACCGGACAGCGCCCATAGTGGTTGCCAGGTGTGCCAGTGCGGTATCAACGAAAGTGCCGAGCAAGCTACGCGCTCCGCCCACCAGTAATTCGAGTGTGTGCCCGTGGTGTAGTCGAAAGGGCTGACGCAGCCTGAAAACTTCGCAAATTTGGTACTCATAATGCGTTATAAGCTTAACATTCAGTGAACCATGTGACTGCTATCCTCTTGGCCCTTTTTTTTTATATTGAAGTGTATATTAGGAGAGGTTGGCGCCTTCATGGTGGCACCGGCTACTCCTTGTCACTTGGCAAAGGAAACAAATTTGCGTAAGAAGGGAGAATAGCAACACGAAATAATGCACTCAGTAGAACACTGGATGAATAAAAATATACAGTCCAATAGTACATCAGTCGCAAAGTTCTGTGCATTAGTTCAGTCCACGTACGCATATATAAAGTCAGATATTTTGTACAGCCAAAACACACAACACATGTAATGCACTGCAAGTACAGAACAGAATTATACATATTGCGTAAAAGTTGCGATCACCACATAAACCAACTATCAACCACGGACAACGCTTGTGTTGCTCATTTAGCGTATTCGGATCATCTGATACCTAATATTTTCCCAAAATGTTGGTGTCCTCTAAAAACTTTTTCAGAGCAAGAAGCGCTCTTTTTTGAAGGCCCGCAGTTGGCCATGGGCCAAGTACCTTTTTTAGAGTGAATGGTCTTCTGTCTAACATCAACAAAATTGCTTGTAGTACCCTTCTTTGTGGATCGTATTTCGTACACTCGAGAGGAAGATGATTCACATCTTCGTCTGGATGGCCACAAGAACACTGCGGACTAGAGACACGTTTTATTCTGTACAAGAAGTGTCTCGTAAATGCAGTACCAAGACGCAGCCGGTGTACCAAAGTTTCAAATTTTCTGTTGTCTCTTAGAGTTTCCGGCATTGATAAGCTTATACATGGGTCTATTGAGTATAACTCCGAGTTCTTATAGTTTGCTGGTCAAACCAGGTAGTTTTGCTGAGACGACAAGAAATCTGTCTCAGGATCAGACGGACTTCACTACGCAATAGGGGAAGATTGGTTGTCTCTGCGTTATTGTGCGCTCGATTCGCAGCTGCGTCCGCTGCAGTATTACCAGGAATATTGCAGTGCCCAGGAATCCACTGAAATGCAATTACGTGGTTCATTGCGCTTGCTTTTGTAAGTTCTTTGAGCGTCTCATACAATATCGAAGTGTTCAAAGAATTTTCTTATTGCTCTGTAGTAATGTGAGAGCGGCTTGCGAATCGCTAAAGATAACCCATTTTTGCGAATGTTTTTCTAAAGTGATGAAACGCAAAGCACACAGGATTGCAAATAGTTCTGCCATGGTGGAAGATGTCTCCCGGGATAATTTAAATGTTTGCTCTAGCGCTAAATGTGGAATGACGAATGCGGAAGTCGAGGAATTTTTATGACACGAACCATCTCTATAGACGTGGATGTACTGGGGATATAATGAGTAAATTTGTAGAGTGCCAGTTGCTGTGCGGCTACTATGAACATGTCTGTCTTAGATATAATCCCTTCAACCGATAATTCTATTTGAGGACATGTTAACATCCAAGGAGGATAACAAACATCCACTTTGAATAATTCAAGTCTTGGTAATAATGCTTTATGTTCTCGAACAACATCGTGAATTTTGCTTCTGTTTCTTTCGGTAAGCGCAAGGTTTAATGGATGCTTCTCGTGTTGGGTTAAGATGCGATAAATATGTCGGCATGTTTCAACCGTTCGTATGACTGGAAATGGTGGGTGACGAGCTTCAGCAATTACTAAAGAACTCGTGGTAGCCTGCGGAACCCCAAGACACACTCGCAGCCCTCTTGCCAGTAAACGTTGAAGACGTTCCTCAGAAGTTTGCGATAAACCATGGAGAATAGGTGCTGAGTAAGCAATTTTTTTGTTTCATGAGTGCGTTATAATGAACCTGTAATAGTGAAGAGACTGATCCCCCCCCCCCCCACGTTGTGCCAGCGAGTCGCCGAAGTACGTTTATTACTGCATTGGTCTGCTTTTCAATTGCGCGGATGTGTGAAGCCCATGTTAGCTGGCGGTCAAGAATAACTCCAAGAAATTTATGCTCTTTCACAAACATCAAAGTTTGCCCGTTTAGCGTAAGTTGGAAGTTATTCAGCTGTCATCTAGTGAAAGGATGATGATGATGAAAAACTTTATCCCTCTTTAAAGGGAAGGGGGCAATGGAATAGAGGGTGGGGGAGGAACTACTTGAAGTAGGCCTCCTTTATCCTCTCAGCCCACTCCAGGCTGGCCTCTTGAAGATCTGGCCTGGAGCTGCGCAAGGCAGCCTTCCACTGCTCCCCACTAGATATTAATTGCTTGAGGAAAGGGGGAAGGGGGTGCTTAGGGCACCCCCACATGATGTGGTTTAAGTCTGCTTTGGGAGAGACACACAATTTACAAGAGGGAGAAACGTAAATGGCGGGATGAATGCAGTGGAGGAGGTAAGGGGACGGAAAGGTGCGAGTCTGCAGCTGTCGCCACAGAACTTCACACCTACGCGGGGATTTGCCCATGAGTGGCGGAAAGGTTAAGCGGTCTAATCGGTAGTGTGTGCAGATGTCGTGGTAAGTAATAAGTCGATCCCGCGCTGTAAACGGCGCCTCCTCCGTGATGAGGTGCGACACATCTGATGCCTGAGCCAGTACGGCTGTCTTTGCATATGAAAGACTCATGCCTCTTTCTTTTAAAAAGGTGTCGATATTATCAAGACCCTCTTGCAGCGTTGTTTGAATGTATTGTATATGAGAACCAGAGGCCCATATGCAGATGTCATCTGCGTACAGCGAATACTGTAGACCAGACGGGAGTTTTAGTGGCAAGGCTGCCATGAGACAGTTGAATAAAAGCGGACTGACAACACTGCCCTGCGGTACGCCCTGCGTGATGCTGTGATAATTACTGTCTCCTTCGATTGTTTCCGTAAATATTTTTCTGTATTTTAAGAAATTTGACACCCATCGCAGTGCTCGACCGTGTAGGCCAAGCTCTAACATACCAGTAAGGATGTGTATGTGACTTACAGTGTCGAATGCTCTTTGAATGTCTAAAAATACTGCTGCTGTCACATTTCCGCAACTACGTTCATGTTCGACGCATGTGGCAATGTCTAATACTGAATTCATTGTACACCGATTTTGTCGAAAACCGGTCATGTAATTGGAAAACACATTTGTGTGTTCACACCACCACTGCAGTCGACGGTCTATCATCTTCTCCATTAGTTTGGAAAGACAGCTTGTGAGACTGACGGGTCGGTAGGAGTCAAGACAAAGGGGAGTCTTTCCTGGTTTTAGAACTGGAATTACTCTGGCTAATTTCCATGAATCTGGAAGAGTCTCTCTTATCCAGATATCATTAAATATCTCCAAAAGAGCCATTCTTCCTATTGGACGTATATAGGTTCTTTAACATCATATACGTGACACCATTTGGGCCTGCGGTTGTCTTTGTACGGCATGACGAAAGAGCACATTTCAATTCATTTAGACTAAACTCACAGTCAAGTTGAGGATGTTGTGACATAAAGCACGCACGAACTTTCTGTTCTGCTAGTGTTGTAGAACTTTTAAATTGTAGGCAAGTAAACGGAATTCCTGGTCTGGATATAAATTGACAGAATTCTTCAGCAACAGATGTTTCCGGAGTGCTTCGAGCTACGGCAAGGGTACGGAAGGGATGGCTCTGGGTAACTGGACGACTAAAAGATCGGACAATTGACCATATTCTGGGAACTGGAGTAAACGGAGACAACGACGCGCAGTATTCTCGCCACCTTCTCGTACCTAATTTTTGTAAGCGTCTGCGCGAAGTTGACCGAACTTTCTGTGCCATCTTGTAGTCATCCAGCTTTCCACTGCGGCGGTAAGCCAGTTCTGCGCGTCTTCTAATTGCTCTTAGACATACATATTCCCCATCGACTGCAGTGTATTCATTTGGAACAATGACTTGTTTTGTGCAGATCTCGTAGGACTCACACAATATATTTGCAAAAATTTGACAGCTCGGATTTTCACCCAATGAGTTACATGGTGACGAAAACTTTGCCAATTAGTATATTTTGAGTAGCGCCGGGTCCCCTCACTCCGTATGTGGCGATGTTTTACCAGGATCGGAAAATGATCACTACCGTGCGTTTCTATGTCCGTTGACCATTCAACGTCATCAAGAAGGTCTTGTGAGCAAAGCGTAACATCTATACAGCTTGAGTAACGAAAGCCCCGCAAGAACGTTGGAGAGCTGTCATTTAACACGATCAGATAACTTTTCTCTGTGGCAGACTCTATGATGCTTCCGCAGGAATCGTTATATTCACTGCCTCAGATGACGTTATGTGCGTTGAAATCCCCACAAACCAGCACATGTGAGTTTGCGATACCAGACACATTCACCAAGCTGTCAACTGATATTTTGCTAGCACATTGTAGATGTAGACTGATCACTGTGACGCTTGTATTTCTAATAGATATCTTGCATGCTACGAACTCCGGTATATTTAAATCGCTCGACTGTATTAATAGGACGGCAGGTCCTTTCTCACGCATAACATCGCTCTGCTACTACCAGCAATGTGCGATGATTTATATATAACATAGTTTGAAAGACGAAAGTCATCTCTTACGCCTGCCTCCTGTATACATAAAACAGGAAAGTTATGTTGAGCTAGTAGTTTGCTAAAATCAGCTGACTTATTTCGAAGGCTATTAGCATTCCACTGAAATACGAAAACATTGTTGTAACGATTATTCATTGTAAGCCTGCCGTGGAGCTGTTGGTGGTTGTGGAAGCACCAACGATTGCATAGTAAGCAGTGCTTTTACCTCTGGTAGGTTGTTTGCTTGTGGAATGGCACTGAGAATTGCACGCAGAGCTGCGAATGGCATGGGCAGGATCATCTGTACTACAGGTAAAGACGCGTAATCACCAAACGACGCTGAAGCTCCATGCGTGCTCGAAGCAGGTCGCTGAAGAGTTGACTGAGATGGTCGCTGGGATGACTGGTGCGGTTGAGGCGAATGCTGAGGCAGTCGCTCAGACGTTAGATGAGGTTACTGTGTCAAAGGCTGAGGGCGTTGCTGAGAAGGTCGGTGAATTTCACTCGAAGCCTGGGCAAGATGAGTAGCATTCTCTGAAGGTGGATCATGCCGCTCGCTGTCAGAACGTTGTCGACCTGAGTGTTTTAGAGCTGCAGAATAGCTCATATGGACCCCTTGCTCTTTTTCTTTGCTAGGAGTTGGAGGCGCGCATCTTACAGCATCAAGGTTGGGTGGGGGCGCATTACGAGGAGGCAGCCTTCCGTATTTTAACTCATGTCTGCGTAACCTTGAGGCAGCTCTGCTCTGAGGGCACCCGGAGTAGGAAGCTGTACGGTTTCCACCACAGTTGGCACACTTTGGCTGACACACAGACTTGCACTCTGAATGGTTGTGGTCTTCCGAGCATATCTTGCAGCGACGCTGACTGCGGCAGTTCTTCGATAGATGTCCAAATCTCTGGCAGTTGTAGCATCTTAGAGCAGGGCCATGGTATTCTTCTACGGGGTGACTCGTGAAACCTAAATGCACTCGTTGTGGCATAGGTTTGTCTTCTCTGAAATGGAGGATGACGGTTCTCAGAGGGCGCGCTTCTACCGCTCCGTCTTCTTGGCGATGGTAGCGCGCCTGACGACGGGCTGATGTCACTCCAAAATCCTTCCGGAAGTCAACCAGTTGTCCTTCCGTGTACTCAACTGGCACATGGCGTATCTTGCCAACATTCTTGGTATGAGACGTCGGAATGAATGGCTTCACTTCCAAACCAGCCATTCGCTCATCGACAGTAGATGTCTTCCAGATGAGACTGAAGTAACGTTGACAGAGAAACTTCCATGTCTATTCACGCGGAAAGACTGCAATTTTTCTTTTGCAGCGGAGACAATTTCCGACGCAGCTCGGTTTGGATTCACTTACCAGAAGTTGCGTCCTTCCTGTGAGGGCCGAAAAACAACTGGAATTCCCTCAGGCTGCTTCTTTTTATACGTTACTAAGGAGAACGGCGTTTCATCGCAGTCTATTTCTTCATCTTCACTTAGATCATAGGTAGATGTTTTGTCGTCATCAACCCGTCGTTTCTTGGCTTTATTTTCGCTTGTCTCAGCCATATTCACTGAAGGTGCGCTGGAAGGTAGGGCGGCGTTGAAAACTAGCGTCGCTGGCTTGATGACATTGGGCGCTTGTTGGGGCACTTCCGAGTGCGGCGCCGCTTCTGCGGCACTCATGAGCCTAGGAACGCGCTGTCGGACATATGGCTCGTGCCGGTGTTCTTTGCTGCCTACCGCCGTGGTAGGCGTAGATGCGCTGCGGAGCGCAGCCGAACCACGCGATATTGTGCGTGATCTTTACCACACCGGAATCCCACGGGATGTTTGTTCTCCGTGGACAACAGTAAAGTCTCAACACAGCACTGATTCTTCGAAGAAAACAGAAAATAATATCTCACCGAAGAAGCAGCGGCCGCTCGGAGGTACTTCTTGTGCCTTCGAATACCACCTGATCTGTCTCGTTGCGACGCAACTTTACTGCGTCGCTTGCGGCTACGCATCGCTTTGACATACGCCTGCTATTTTCGTATCGGCATGATGAACGGTGCCTTGTGCAGCCTTTAGACTACACGAGGAACCACCCATCTTGCTGATGGCAACGAGGCCATATATAAGTTCTTTATTTTATTTTTATTTTATTTTTACCGGCACCAAATGTTTAAAAATCAACTGTGGCCAACGGCACAATTCTAGCCCTTGAACTGAATTACCTGATGAGGCGGACATTGCTTCGACGAGCAGTGAAACCGTAATTGACTAATTAGCAAAATCTCACTTATTCGAGTTTCTTACTAAATAATTTACAGAACATATTGCAATCTACGAACAAATATGTAGCCTTAGAACAGAGAGATGATAATGATGACATAGAGGTAATTAATGAAACCGTAACGAGGCTGGCTTCAGAGGCAGCGATTGAAGTGGGAGGTAAGACACCAAGGCAACCAGTAGGCAAGCTCTCCCAAGTAACAAAGGACCTTATAAAGAAACGACAAAGACTGAAAGTGTCCAACTCAAGAAATAAAATATAATTTGCGAATTGTCAAAACTGATCAACAAGGCGAAAATAAGCGATATTCGAAACTATAACGTGAGAAAGACTGAAGAAGCCGTAAAAATGGACGCAGCCTGGAATCAGTGAGAAGAAAACTTGGCATAGGACAAACCAAGATGTATACGCTAAAAGATAAGCAGGGTAATATCATCAGCAATCTCGAAGATATAGTAAAAGCAGCGGAAGAATTCTATACTGACCTTTACAGTACCCAGACGACTCAGGAGCGCTCTATTCACAACAATAATGAACAGTATACAGAAGCTTCTCCTATAACTAGAGATGAGGTCAGAAAGGCCTTGCAAGGCATGAAACGGGGAAAAGCGGCAGGAGAGGATGGAATAACAGTCGATTTAATCAAAGATGGAGGTGACATAATGCTAGGAAAACTGCGGCTCTCTATACGAAGTGTCTATCGACTGCAAGGGTCCCAGGAAACTGGAAGAATGCAAACATTATACTAATCCACAAAAAGGGCAACGTTAAAGAACTAAAAAATTATAGGCCCATTAGCTTACTCCCAGTATTATATAAAATATTTGCCAATATAACCTCCTACAGAATAAGGACAACACTGCAATTTAGTCAACCAAGGGAGCAGGCTGGCTTCAGGAGAGGTTACTCTACAATGGATCACATCCATGTCATTAACCAGGTTATCGAGAAATCCGCAGAGTACAATAAACCTCTTTATATGGCTTTCATAGATTACGAAAAAGCATTTGATTCAGTAGAGATACCAGCAGTCATAAAGGCATTGCGTAATCAAGGAGTACAGACTGATTACGTAAATGCCCTAGAAAATATCTACAGATATTCCACAGCCACCTTAATCCTACACAACAAAAGTAGGAAGATACCTATAATGAAAAGAGTCAGACAAGGAGACACAATCTCTCCAATGCTATTCACTGCGTGCTTAGAAGTATTCCAGCTATTAAACTGGGAAGGCTTGGGAGTAAAGATCGACGGTGAATACCTCAACAACCTTCGGTTTGCCGATGACTTGTTCTATTCAGCAACAATGCAGACGAGTTACAACAAATGATTGAGGACCTTAACAGGGAAAGTGTAAGAGTGGGACTGAAGATTAATATGCAGAAGACAAAGGTAATGATAAATAACCTGGCAAGGGAACAAGACTTCAAGATCGCAGGTCAGCCTCTAGAGTCTGTGGAGGAGCACGTTTACCTAGGTCAACTAATCACAGGGAACCAAGGCCATGAGAAGGAAATTCACAGAAGAATAAAAATGGGTTGGATCGCATACGGCAGACATCGTGAGCTCCTGAATGGGAGCTTACAGTTATCATTGAAAAGGAAAGTATACAATCAGTGAATTTTACCGGTGCTGAAATACGGCGCAGAGACTTGGAGGCTGACAAAGAAGCTTGAGAACAAGTTAAGGACCGCGCAAGAGCGATGGAACGAAGAATGCTAGGCATAACTTTAAGAGACAGCAAGAGAGCAGTTTGGGTCAGAGAGCAAACGAGCATAGACGATATTCTAATAGACATTAAGAAAAAAAATGGCGCTGGGCAGGTCATGTAATGCCCAGACTAGATAACCGTTGGACCATTAGGGTAACAGAATAGGTACCAAGAGAAAGAAAGAAGCTCAGTAGAGGACGGCAGAAGACTAGATGGAGTGACGAAATTAGGAAATTTGCTGGCGCTATTTGGAGTCGGTTGGCGCAGGACAGGGTTAATTAGAGATCGCAGGGAGAGGCCTTCGTCCTGCAGTCGACGTGAATA
The DNA here is from genome assembly GCF_050947875.1 of Dermacentor variabilis. Taxonomy (NCBI): domain Eukaryota; kingdom Metazoa; phylum Arthropoda; class Arachnida; order Ixodida; family Ixodidae; genus Dermacentor; species Dermacentor variabilis. Next base: position 86,621,089 of record NC_134568.1, read on the forward strand.
GGCTGATGATGATGATGATGATGATGATGATGATTGCAATCTGCGAACTCTAGCTCGTCAATTTGCACCGCATATCGACTTGGAATGAATTCTGGGGATGGCTTTGGTATCAAGATATGCGGCGTCAAACTTGCGGTAAAAGTTCACTGTTGTTCCACTTACTTATTTAGAATAACACTGTTTTATGCCTTGAAGCGCCAAGTTAACTGGACCGCCAATGTATTTTGTCGCACACATTGAAAATTAATTATTTCCAAACTGGTGCCAGCGTGAGAATTCGTTCGAAATGGATACGCCTTGCGAACTCACTGGCTACAATTGGTAAATTGGGTCGTACAGTTGAGCAATTGAGCTAATTATTTAATTAATCATCCTGATTTCTCATAGATTTGATTCCCTCCTCATCGAGTAATTTAGTTTGAGGGCCCGAATTGTGTTGTCTTCCACCGCCGAAATTTAAAATTTTGATCCAGCTAAAAAAATGGAGACACTCTACTGTGCTTCTTTTGGGGACAAAAGACAGGCTTTGCGTGCTGTTTTATGCCACTGGACGACAGAGCGTTCACAGAAGGGAACAAGTGAGGTCGAACGAGTCGATAGTCATCCGCACAGAAAGCCGAAAGAGCCCTGCTGCCCTTAAAAACGACTAGGTTCTGCGATCGCATTTGAATAAAGAATGAACGCTCTTGTGCGCGCGTGCGCATCATTTGTAATCCTTCCTTTTTTTTCCCATCCCCCAGGCTTGGGTAACAAACCAGGTGCAGCTCGGTTATCCTCCCTGTATTACATTTTCTGTATCTCCTTTTCTCGAGTTACATCTGTTCACAGTCTCATCCGTACCGACATCTGGCTGCCTCTTAACGTTACGCCTGTTATTTTCCGTTGCACTGCTGATTGTTTAGCAAAGTAGTTTCTTCTCAAAAATATTTTCTTATCGTCCAAGTTTGCGAGGGAAAGCTGCAGGTAAAGGAAGAATTCACTAATTGCATATATTTCTTTTCAAAGATATCCGTAATCTGCCATTCACAGCAGTGGCGTAGCCAGTAAATTCGTTCGGCGGGGGGGGGGGGGGGGGGGGAGTTCACATTGCAGCACGGCCTTCTATTCATAGAATTTGTCGAGGGATCAAATACATGAATAATAACTGCATTTTCATTGCCAAAGATGCTGAAATGAAATTCTTGAATGCACTGTCAAGAAAAGTAAAATATGTATTTCTTCAGAAAAGACTATATTCGTAAGTGCCGAAAATTATGCCAGAAATAACTGATATCAATGCTTCCGTGATTTTTGTCTATTTAGTAACTGGACAAAATATCGCACCAACTTTAGAACTATATCAGTTCGAAACCACCAAAGCAGGGCATGCTGCTTATATGAAAAATGCTGCTGATATGAAATGAACAAGTTGAGGACAAATATTTGAATGAAACTTTGCCATTCAAGAACTTTTACATTTTTGTGCATATGCAATGGCCAGAAAAAACCCTCACTGACGCTTTCCTTCGTTCCAGTGTATTGCGCAGGTGCAGGTGTCACTGGTCGTGTATTCTGAGTAATTGCACCGAAATTATAGTGGCAACAGAGAGCACATATAAAAGCAGGAGCCCTGCAAAATATACATTAGAAACGCGAAGGCACAATGGAATATACAAATGCGAAGGTGCAGCTTGATAAAGGGCAGAAAGGTGTCATTGGAAACAAAGTTCACTGCAGGTATACACAAAACTACGCAAGAAGATATTTAAATCTACATATAAGTCTCGAATAAATCTAGGTATCTAAGCAAAAGTCACTGTACGTAATGCGTCAAACCAGGCAAATAAACATGTTGCGCAATCACAGGTCACAGAATCCTAAAGCCCCCCCCCCCTCCACCTCCCTCCACTCCCCCCGATTAAACCCCCATGCATCGAGCGCGAAGGAAGGCGGCGCGCTTCCTCCCCACTTTTCTACCTTGCGCACACAAGACTGAGCCACCATCGTCGGCTCCCCATCCCACCAACGCTTTCACGATGTTATCGCCCTTGGACGTTATACGGAACATGACGGCGATGGCCGGAACGCCCCTGGACTGTCCATATAACTGCTATCACAATAATATAATAAGAGAATCCGGCAACTGAAGAGTCCCGTGACCCGTTACTTCCAGCAAAAGAAGTAACAAAATCGAACTTTCACCGTGCGACAATTCGCCGCGCCTCAACAATGTCTTTTTTTGTCTTTTGTGGAAAATGAAAAAACGCAAAGGAAAGCATGTTATCCACAATTGAATGCCTACTTTGGGAAGCTAATGTGTCTACCGAAGGAATATTGAAAATAATGTGAGACGCTTGGTCCACAGAGGACCATATGCATACTGCTTGGTATCCTACACCTGGTGAGACAAAAGGCTTTCCGGAGAGGTTGCGATAACATCGAAGTGAAGGTGATGCCCTCAAGCGAACGCGTCGCAATCCGTCGAGTCCCCACAGTGATGGCGGCGAGCGACCACTGTTTCGTTTTCGCGTCTGCTAGCCAGAAAACGTCCAAAACTCCGCCAGGCCAAAATCCACTCGGCAAGAGAAAAACGAACGCGCACCGAAGTGCGCCGCGAGGTGGTCAGGGCAACACGAGAAAAACGCATGCGCTCTGGCTGGCTCTGGCAGCCTCCGGGTAACGAGAACAAGCAAATTGAAGAGGCTCAATGTGTCTTTCAAAAGATTAAGAGCCAGCAGAGACAGCACACTAATAAAGAAAGAACAATGTCAGGACAAGGCGCTACTTGCAACTGTTTACTGAGGTCAAAAGTGGCTGAATAAACAAATATAGGTAGAGGGGGAACAAAAAGAGGGAGCACTGAACATGTGAATGCACATCTTCAGTGTTTTCGCGCGTGCCCATTCACATGTTAAATCACAGTCACACGTCAAATCAACACTTCTGTGCCCGCCGCGGTAGCTTTGCTGCTGTATCATTGCTCGATGTCGCATATTTGATCCCGACCACGGCAGCCGCATTTCAACAAGGGCGAAATAAAAACGGTCATGCACTTAGATTTAGGGGAGCGTTAAAGTACACCATGGTGCCAAAATAATCCGCAGTCCACCACTACGGCGTACCTCATAATCTGATTGTGGTTTTGGAACGTACAGCCCCATAATTTAATTCAAGTTTAATACCTCTGCCACGATGCGATGTGCCATGTGAGGCAATGACAATGCTCAACCCTCTAAGGAGTTATGAAATATGGCGCACAACAATTTCTCAAGTAAACACGTCTCGCTGTGTGTTCTGCGTACTACGCAGACTAACAGCAGTGGTGCACGCAATGTAATGTTTAACATAAACTCACCACTCTCGTGTTGGACTGAACGTTGAAGAAATGAAACATTCGCCGTCAACATAACCGCTAATTATCGTTAATCAAAGCAAATAGCACAGAACGCTTCGCTTACATCGATTACTACAGTCCGTGGGATCTGCATAATTTTCTTTATAAGTTCCAATTCAGTATCTCGAATACTTCCTAAAGTTAATTTATGCTGGATGTTTTGTCACCTGGTCGATAATTTTCTTTTCTTTGTGATTTTGAAGCGTTGTTCGAATTTGGCGTAAATTTTTGTTATTACCAATTATAAATAACTGTTGAGAACATTACCTAAATGTACATGTTCTAGAAAATATACATCGTACCACGCTTGCCTTCCGCTGACGAATACACCGTGCAGTGACGATGGTTTATACGCTATGAGTTCAGGCGCTTTTTCACCCTCGATGGATACCCGTGTTGTATTAAACACTGCAGGTTCTGCTGCCTTATCGATAAGCACTTAAATCTAATACAAATAGCTTTTTGCTAACAAAAACATGCGTGTCTTAGTCCACTGTCCTGGCATTGATAGCATAGACCATGAAGCTCATGGCATAAAAAAAAATGGAGAGTTGCATTTACGCGAGAGCGTTTAGGTGCCGTGTGCCAGGGAGTTAATGTAACCCAATCTTTTAGAGACTGACGACCGATTTGTAAGGACGTAGTTTTTTTTTTTTTTTTTTGATGGCGCCACGCGGAGCTCACTCTCAGTAGTGTTTGCACCTGCAGCGGTTACTTCCAAAAGCGCGTGGATATTTTGTAAGCAGAAGTTTTGGATCTTAGCAGCCTATAGAAAAGCAACAGTCCCTCCTCCAGCAGCGCTGATTAGTGAGAGTCATGTCGATAACCCGCCTCGCAAAGTGTGAAGGGAGTACATCGTTCTGCTTACACAGGAGTGAGTGAAACTGGTTTAACACTTACATTTTTATCTTTTCAACTACTTTTGGATATGAAAAGCTGGTACATTAAGTTTCCGTTGTTGTACAGACCATTCTTATATTTGTTTCACGTTTTTTCCCCAAGTACACTCCTACCTCATGGCTGGCTTGCCCCCGTCATCGTTCTCTCAATAGACGAGCCAAGTCAATTCACCGAAAACTAAGGCGAAGGCAGCGCCACTTTTCTACTCACAACAAACGAAGGCCTATCTACACATTGTAAGTTAGAAAAAACTTCAACAGAAAAAAAGTGTAGCGCATTTCAATGCTAATAAAGAGACCAAGAACCGCGTACACTAATAGAAGGGCACGCGATAGGCCCGTTACGCATCTTTATGTTTTAGCCGCGTGGAGCGCCAACTGTCATTTTTCGCGATTTTTAGTGAAGAATGTAAATTATAAATTCACGTCTGATGAGCAAAACAAGGCTCCTTTTAACCACTACGATAGGCAATCTTTCCATCAGCGGAGTTATCTCGAGTCATGTTATGAGTGATTGTCTGTCCCTTTAAGTGGCACCGGTCACAACATGGGCCAGGTTTGAACATCAGCCCGTCTTTTTAGGCATAAAAGATAATGTCGGACATGTTTATATGAATAAAGTAGAGATGGACATCAACATGTGCACATAACTTTTTCTTTTTTTTTATTTCAACGCAGGTTGTTGGTCGTCTATTTCGTCCCACGCCTTGGGAATGGAGCGCTGCGGGCTATTAGAATATTTGTGGGGAACAGTACAAGCCCTGCTCTCAAGCACAGACAACACAGAAACGCTGAGTGGATTAAAGTCAAGCGAATAGGAAGGCCGCTCTTTCAAATTCATGAAGTCAGCAAACTGAGTGCTGCACCATTGCTGAACCACCTTGACCCTGTGGTGAGGCATGGATTCGTGATGGAGCGTCCACAGTCAACCTTTGAAATGCCACTTGTTCTAGGACACTACCGTCTGCTCCTGAATGTCCTTCGGATAGTTTTCATCGTTCACTTTCAATCCCTGACAGATGAAAATCAATGGTGTCAGCGACGCTCCGGCACACATCTCGACCGAGGCCAGGTGTTCCTTCCGATTAACGTAATAACCAGGTTTGTTCGCTTCTTTGAAAATGAAACCAGTGTGTCGGAACGTAATGAAATCACAAAAAAAAAACAATATTTTTGACCGGAAGAAAAACGTAACCAAAAACGTTATTTATTAATTATTTTGTTTCGGAGTGAAACAAAAATATTTTTATCGGCTTCCGGTTCAAGGGGAAAGTCGCCGATCCGAAACAACCGACGTCACGCAACGCCGGAATTAGCGCGTATCTCAGGGGTCCGCACAATCGCATATCTCATGCAGAGATAGTACGAGGATCTAAGCCTGCCGCTCGGTGCACTAGCAGATCAGAATCATAGCACAAACCAGGGCTTGCAGGCTCAAGCGCTTATCGCTTTGTTTTCTACGGCTACAAATGCTTTGTTACCGAAATTTTATCGTTCATTTACGTTCGTTTCAGTTCGTTTTATTGGGACAGCGGTCTCGTATTTCGGCGAGTAAACTGAATGACTTTCTGCTTGTGAGATCATGCTCAGTGCCTTGAGTCAAGGCACTCAGCATGACCATCGAATTCATAATTCACTTATTGAGAAAAATGAATATCACGTTGTTATCGTTACCTTGCTTCGAAAATTGTTGCGTGCGAAACAAAACCGTTATGAACCATTACCGAACTTTTTCTCTTTTTTTCGTTCCCGAGGAGAAAAGGAACGAAACGTTTTTCAGTGGAACGAAACTAAAACCAGAACGAAAAACATTTTGTTTCGACACGCTGAATGAAATTGGAATTCTGTCACCTCGGAGGCTGAAACTCGTTCAATGGTGAAATTTTTCTCGTGATGGCGCTCTCGAGAGAAACACTTGCGAATCGTACGACAGTTCGGAGGATCGTTCGACAATCACAAGGTCATCCATAATCCATAATCCATAATCGAATGCAAGCGCACATCGCGTTTTGTGACATTTTTAACCAAACCCTAACTTATGCTAAGCTTATTTGCCAATTTATTCAAGCTCCTCTTCATTGTTGGATTCATGCGCTGTCTGAGAATTCTAACCATCGTAAGGGATAGTGCAGTACGAGCTCTCCCACTACTGGCTTAATGCTTGGCTGTAATACTACAGTGAAAGCATCAAAGAGTGAATTGGGTTGTTTTGTGAAAAACACCCGAGATATCCGCAATTTTCTCCGGCCATCTCCTACACCTCGAAGGCAGGATGATCTAGGTCCAAACGCGTGTAGAAACCATTACCTTGAAAGTGTGAAAGTAAGCTATATCATGCTTTATCAATTCAAAAATAAATAAATAAATAACAAAACAGTTTGATTATTAGCCAACAACTTGAACAAAAGTTACGCCTTGTAAAAATCAGCAGCATATTCTTTATGGCCACCCGATGTATCCATTCACCTGGCAGTTTTCTCGCTACATGAATGGAGTTCATAGCTGCTGTCTGCTTAATATCAGAAAGTGATTGCAATCGTACATGAGCAGTCTCCTCCGAAAACTGCTGTGGATATAGCAATGATTTACTACGTTTGTGCACCTTTCCTTTTTTCTTGCTATCCCTTTACCCTCCCCATCTTACAAAGTAGCCAACTAGAACCACCATTGGTTAACCTTCCTACCTTTCTAAGCATCCTTTCTCACTCTCCAAGCGCGTCAAGCTATCACTCTGATAATTGGTTTAGGTATACAAGGCGTTCCACATATCAGGCATCAAAATTTTAAAATATGCAGATGCCATGCAGCTGGACAGAACCAAGGTAATGTTCTTTGCCGTCGCTTGGAGATACTCAGATATTTTTTTCTATTCCGCCTAATTAGATAATTAGCCATAATTAATTATTCAGCTTTACAAATATTATAATTATATGACAAGTGTCAATGTGAATATTGCCCAGCAACTAGAAAACTCCCGATACAGCTTTCTGTTGCTCAATACATGCGACAAAAAGGTGTTTTTTCGACCGTGAAGGAAGCCCGCGAATACACACAAGGTGCCTCCATCGGCCAGTCACGCAGAAATATTGCCTTCTTTTGCCTTCTTTTTCTTTGAACGCAGACTTCCAGAGTAGCCTGCACTTATTCAGTGTTACTTTCGAATAGTCGTCGCGGACAGAAATAGCACTTCCTTTCAGTTCTGCGCAGTTCTGAAAAAAACTTTTCTTTTTACCCGTAATCATAAAGATTCAGTATTACTGGACGAGGTTTCACGGTTTCTTCTGCGGATTCGTTCTAGTGCGCCTTTCCAATTCTGTGCATCCGCTCTATTGTTTTCAAGTGAAGAGCGAGCTATTTCTTCAATATTTCTACAACTACTTCTTTTTTCAAGTTCTTCTGAAGTTTCATCGTCACTGTCCGAAACTTCAAACACAATTAGATTGTTTAGCCGCATTCTTTCTTTTAAACCGACAATCTTTTACTGATGTTATTGCAAACCTGAATTCAGCCTCTCGGTTGTCTCTTTTAGCTCAGTCAGACTTGCCGCTTGGTCCCTGCAAAGCTGTGCAATGTCTTCCAGGGCTTTAAGTCTCTCGCTTAGGCCGCTTAGGTTGGCCTGAATTGCCTTTGGGTTTTCACACAAGCCTTGCAAGTCTTGCAGAAGTACTTTTAATTCGGGTCCAGGATTCGTCTCAACGTCACCCGACAGCAGCTGTCATAGTTATGCAAAAGCAGAAAACAACACCCGTGGGCACAGCAGCACCACGAGAAAGCGATTTTCGCTCTTCTAGCACGGGTATGAACTAACCTGTTGAAAGAGCAGAAACATGTTTGAGCACATCGCCCATGTGTTGCCGCCGTGATCACTGGATGCTGCCGGTAAGGGTGTTTGCAAGGGTGTTTGCGGCGGCGGCGGCAGCAGCAGCAAGCAGCAGCAGCAGCAGCAGCAGCAGCAGCAGCAGCAGCAGCAGCAGCAGCAGGAGGAGGAGGAGGAGGAGGAGGAGGAGGATCGGCCACGCGCATGCTCCGTGCGCTGCCATGGAAGGAAGCGCAGATGAGAAACGCCTGTTGAAAAAGCAGAAACTTGTTTGAGCACATCGCTCACGCGTTTCCGTCATGCCCACTTAAATATTGATGCACGATAGTTGGGGCATCCTGTATTATATCCAAAAAAACCAACGACCTCATCTTTGGCGACCCATAAATTTCATCCTAAGTGTATTCTTGGTCACGTAGATATAAAGGAAAAGAGACGGCGTAAGGAATTGTCGCCGGCGCGCCTAAGTTGAGCACCTTGACTTCATTATATTTACAACACCAAATGCTAAGCTCTACCTATCGCATGTGGCAAAAGGTAAGTAAGCTCAGACGAATTCATGAGTAGGCGAAGGCATCCTTGCTACTCAGGATCTGTCCTGTTTTACATCCTGGATCAAAATTTGCGACGTTGATTACCGGGAAGAGTCTGCCGACGAGTGATAGAAAGGCACCGCGCCAGGACGAGAATTCGAGTAAGGAAAAAACATTTCCTTCTGCTGCCCAGACTATAAAGCGTTTCTAAACCTTCACAAAGTACAGAAAAAATAGGTTTCTGACAGCTTTAGTGTGACTTCTAGTCTGACAATGCCGCCTTGTATTGGTGATGTCAAAGTCCCCCAGTCGTGTATTTTGTAAGAATACACGTGGACTGCATTAAAAAAGAGATAAGGATGAAGGAGAACTTTAAGCCTACTGCGGCTCCTTAGAAAGCTCTCATGCAGCATTCTAGATTGTTGAGAACCATGGGTACTTGTTGCCCTATAGGCAGCTCTGAGCCTGGCCTGCAGGACGACGTCGTATACGCTGGGCCGTGGACGTGATGGAGCTCTACCGCGAATAGATGTGTCTGTCGCCTTCCACGCCCGCAGGTCCTGCATGGTTTTAATCCTGTGAAATCAAGTTATTCATTCATTCATTGAGTAGTTGTTTTACAGTGAAGCAATTAAATCATTACGGTGTTTCTTTATAAATTTATTAAATTCTGGAGTTTTACATGCCAAAACCACGATATCATTATGGGGAACGCCTTAGTGGGATACGGGAATAATTTTGACCACTTGCGGGGTTCTTTAACGTGCATCCAATGCACAGTACGCCGGCTGTTTAACATTTCGCCCTCATCGAAATGCGGCCGCCACTCGCGGTCTCATCAATATCGCGGCTTGTTCACTGCATTGAGTGGAGACATTAAAATATTTGTACAAAGTAATTTACCGTCCTTTTACTCGAAACATTTACACCGCAGCACTGCTATATGTTGGACGTGTTTATATTTGAACATGTATCAATTTTAGCGCTGTCGAGCGAGGGCACAAGACAGACGGAGACAACACGAGTTGTCATGCTGTCTACGTCTTCCTTCTGTCCTTGTTCGCCAGCGCTAAAATGTTCTCCAAGGTTTAAACCGTTTCTGCTTTTTTTAATTGAGTTTAACCTGAACTTTACCATCCTTTCTCATAAACAGGAACAAAAACCGGAAAACAAAATTTTTGCCTTTAGTAGCAACGGCGGCAGCGGTGGCAACAGCAGAATGGAGGCGACTACAATGAGACGCAACTGCGCTAAACATTTAGTTAGTGTGTTAGTTGGTATGTTAGTTGTTCTCTTTCTTTCTTTCTTTCTTTCTTTCTTTCTTTCTTTCTTTCTTTCTTTCTTTCTTTCTTTCGTTCTTTCTTTCTTTCTTTCTTTTTTTCTTTCTTTCTTTCTTTGTAAGTAAGTTAGCAAGTTAGTATAACGTACCAAAGCAACGCTGGAGCTGCGAGAATGAGGGTTCCGGAGTAATCCTGCCCACCAGCGGTTAGTTGAAGTGCAAATAAATCAAAGTAAAGGAGATTATTTGCATTGCACCCACCTGAATGTGCAGCCACCGCAGTCGGCAATCGAATCCACGACCTCGTGCTGAGCAGAGCAGAAGAATGCCGTAGCAGTATGTGCAGCGTAGCGAAGCGTTGGGTCAATACATGATTACCTGGAGTTCGAGCATTACTTTCAGCCGGCAAACTCAAATCTCTCAAAATGCAGAGCAATGAGACGACATGCTTTCTCCACAGCTCTTGCATCCCATGCAACTGCGTTCATTAAGGCATGTAACTTCTCTTTTGTCTTTGTGGTTCTGCGTTCGTGAAATCTATCTCTGTATAGGTTGCCGCGTAAAAGAACACCTGCATTTATTACAACCAGTATTCGCGTAGCGCAATTCGGCGAACAAAGCAGGCAACAGGCCTACTGGCTGCCTTGTTCACATTACCCTGAATAGTGTGCGAAATCCACTGATGATTTTTATGCCAAAGTTTAGAGTTTCCTAATCTCGCGCACTTTTTTCCCCGTTGTCGTTCATTCTTAATGGTCTCAGAGTTTCTAAGCCGGCCTGCTTTCCTGTTATATCGCCCTTTTTCGCGCAATAGAATTTCGCAAAATGAGGTGTGCACAACGGTTTCTGCAGTTGATCTACAGAGCGCGAAGGCTGACCTCCTCCCCGCCTTTACTTACTTTACTTCTTTTCGCGAGCCCCATATTCAGGTCAAATGTCATGTCCCCCCCCCCCCCCCCCCGATTCCGAGCGTCCTCGGAGCGGTAGTTAGCATCCCTCGTCGTGAACTGAACTAGGAGGATTAGTGTTGGCTCCCGGAGCTCATATTTTGCTTTGTCTTAATTGACGTCGTTTGTTGGTCATAGCTCTCAACAAGCTAATTAGTATGTAGTATGAGCTTGGCGGAACAGCTTGCAGAAAGGCTGCTGCTTCTACTCCTTATTTTAATGAATTACATTTTTCATCTTCCTCTCCTGCTGTCACAGTGCAACCCTGTATTTATTTATTTATTTATTTATTTATTTATTTATTTATTTATTTATTTATTTATTTATTAAGATACTTCTAACAGGTTCCCACAGGAACGGACAACTGGATGAGGAGAGCTGTACAAAGGAATTTAATAACACGGAGTATCATTTACCAATGAAATCGTAAATTTGCGATACGAAATAAACAATCCACTATAAACACAAACAACATGTAAGGAGCATACAGTGGCTATGCATTATTAGTGTTGACTTAAACAACATTAATTAGGAAATGAGTAGTTAGCGGCTATTATAAAACACAAAGCGCAACACAATGCAAAGGAAAACAAAGTTATAGCAACGTTATAAAATGGCTATTTACGAATATTTTAATATAATAAAGATAAAGCTACGAAAATATAATTTAAAGTTCGGGTTTGAAACCTTCTGGATAGCGCACTTCGACTGCACAAACCGGAAGACCGCTCCAATCTGATATGCCACCCCAACGCAATATGACGTATAGTCTGACACCCCGGAAGAAAGCCTAGCGCCAAGCAGTGGTACGCTTGTGCCCATTTGAACCGCTTCTTGTGAGGGATGAACGTTTCCTAAGGCAGTCGTTCTGATAATGGCGTTCCTTCGCTGCTTAGTACATGTTTAGTACACGCTCGTTAAGTAGGCTCATCGTCAACCAGGAGCCGAATTGACCGTTCGTAAATGTCGACCATTAGCCGACTGCCTTCGTTAATAATATATCCGACATCACGAATGGCTGGTATTTGCTTTTACGAACAGTGTCAGCGTAAGACCATGAAGAATGGCCATTTTTGTTAATAATTACACAGTTTGCGAGTGTCATTGTGGCGGCTCCTGTTTTCACACAAGTTCTCTTTCGTAAACTTCTGCGGTTCGTGATTAACCATCGCAGCGACAATCCGTTCATTATCACGATGAACGCGAACATGAGGGCTCAGCACATAAACGACAGCCAAAGATAACACAATCTTACTTAAGAGCATTTTCGTGAATACGTAATTCACAAGTTTTGTCACCCGGGACCCGTATTCAAAAACCTTCTTACGCCAGAACTGCTCGTAAGGGCAGACGGCAGCCGATCGTAATGTTGGACATATCATTACCGAACGCAGCTGGCTAATGTCGAAGATCACTTACCTACAAACATCTGTGTGAATTCAGCGCGGGTTCGGCTGGATCATCCCATCTGCAGCGCGATTGACACTATATTGACACATGTACTTGTTTATCTCTATCGGGTGAGAACATTTCACCGCCTAACAAATGTTATCGCGCAGCGCAGGACGCGCCTGCATGTATCGCAAGTTTCTCGAATGTTATCGATGGTTCTATCGGCTGTCTGTTGTCACCGAACCTTGTGTAATCTGATTTCATGTATGCGCGACGCGAATGGTGTAGAACTTTCTGGAATACGCACGGGCGCCAGCGAGTACTCTGGAACCTTCATTGACTGATGTATAAAAGCAACGCACTTGATCTGCTGATCAGGTTTTCGACGCTCCCGGACTGTGTTCGCTGCTATCGTTTTTTGAACGTAGCCTGCTTTTGAGGGCACAGGCTCGCCCAACTAGTCAATCACAGTTTTGCTGTCTTCTTCAGCGTCGCTACTACGTGACAGTATCCCGGTCCGCATAGCAAGGTGCGCGTAATCGAAGCCTGTTCGAACCTGCAGTCCACAACCAACAGCAAAGAACTAGACGCTGTGTTCTGCTTGCCGTGGCACAGGCTGTCAGTTTTTTTTATTGCGATAGCAACTATATGTACACTTCAGGCGCATTTCTGCCATCGTCGTCCCCGTGAGGTTCTGTATAAAGCCCAAGGGCGATAACACCGTCGACGCGCGCCGCGTGCTGTATGTGTGAGTGAAAGCGTGCAAGGGTGAGCCGACGGTCACGGCTCAATGTCGCGTGCGCGAAGGAGGAAAACGGGGAGTAAGCGCGCCGTCTTCCATCGTGCGCAAGGAACCGAGGGAAGGGAAGGTAGTGGGGTGTACTTCGGCAGCAACTTCGTATGCCGAGGTTGTCTTGAAAGCGATCTGCTTTGGGGGCACATACAAGATGGGCCGACGGCTCATAGCTTTGCATGTGCTGCCTTCTCGCAGGTCAGTTTGCGTTGAAGCGATAGACAGCACGAAGGTCACTTCACTCGCTGCTGCTGCCGCGCTTCCTCCCGCCATCATTTTGACAGCCAGTATCCTCGGTCATCGTACGTGATGTGTGCATATTTGTTCGGGCTTACACCATGTTTGTTAATTTAGTCAGTAAGCGAGTGCTTACAAGTTTACACAGCCGATAAAACTGTTATCATTACTTATTACCGCTGTCTACTAATTTGCTATCACAATGAAGGCTTCGCCTTTGAGGCGAAACTGCGAGTTATTTTTCGCCTCGACGTAAGCTGCCCCTGAGAACGTGGCTGGTCGGAAACGTGTTCATGTAAACCCTACCGGATCTTCCTGCCTTTTGTTAAAAACCTCTGACTCGACTTGCTCGGCTCGTCTAAACAAACGCTGTGCATGTTTGCGTTGAAGGATTGGGCTCGCCGTGAATGTCTCGCAACTGCAAGCCAAAACTCAGCTTACTGTCTTTACAATCATGTTATTGAAACAATTTCATAGTCAATACATGCTATATGCCTAGCAAGGACGATTTACGCGTTCACATCATCCTTTTGCATCTAGTTACGGGAACCTCATCATTCTTTCAATCACGAGCATTTGTTTCTTTTTGGTACCCAAGACTTCCACGGCTTACGTTAATTTAATCTACTGCCTTGCTAACACCATCAGAAACGCAAACTACGAAAACGGTAGTTCGTCTTCTCATTGCGGGCAAAGATTTGGGGGGGGGGGGGGTGATAAATGGGGTATACGCGGTTCTGTAGGGAATCCGGTATGAAAGAGAGCTAATGCAGTCTGTGCAGGAATTGGAACAAACTGTGGTGTCGGTAAAGGAAAACAAAATTTAATTTAAAACCCGAAGCCCTGGAATAAATATTGGCACGGTATTATATATAGTGGAGCAGATATCGTAGCAGTATGCGCAAACATCGTAAAGCTTCGAGTGTGAGGCGAAAGCTAGCGCCGATGGGCAATGACAAAGAAAGCACGGGGCGCTGCGACAAATCTCTCGCGCTTCGCTCGTCCTAAGCGTTACACCGGCCGCATAAAATACGAGCAGAAAACACACAGAAAAGCCAGAAGGATCGGAGAACAGAGGTTTTAATACTACTAGCAAGAATTTTTACGAAACTTCACTTTTTAGCTTTTTCGCACCACTTTCTAGCATATCCTGATCAAGTTCCTAGATCCCCACGTATATCCCAGCTGAGCTGCCTTGGAATGGAAGTTGGGAAAGTTTAAATTGAATTTCGCACGAGAATGCACTTCCTTTTTTGTTGCGACCTTTCCTTGAACACTGAATATATTAAAGAGCACTACGCAACTCACGCGGTAGTGTCACAGGAAAGAAAGAAAGATGGTAAACAGACAGTGAAAAAAATGAGCTGGAGCTACATGAGCACTACGGTTACAATATGAAGCGAACAAGGTGAGATTCTTGGCTCGGTTATCGAATATGGACCACGACCACTGCATCGCCTTGCAGGGTCTAGCTCTCACAAAAGAATGCAAGAGTCACGTGTACGTATAGGTAAAGGAAGGCTTTCTGTGCAAGCAGTATGTGTAGTGCAATATTTGTGTTTCCTCGTTTATACTTCTCTGTAGTGCCGCACTGCGTTGGACTCGGCTATGTGGGTAGGAATAAATGAAGGAAAGGAAAGGTCGAGGGCTGCTCTTAAGTTTGGAGAGCGCTGTCATCACGTAAGCTAGTTGGTACACACCCGAACGTCATCATGTTATAATTATGCCTGGCATTTCAACTTCCGTAGAAGAACAATGAAACGCTGAAATCGCACCAAGCAAGCACAAAAAAAAAATGGAGACACGCGGCAAGAGTCACCCTAAATACATACGTGGTTATACAAGCGCGCTTCATCGAAAATGCGACCGCACCGAGTATTGAATTTTGGGCCTTGCTCATTCTCTTCTTCGCGGCGCGGCTCGGCGCACAAAGGCCGAACACGCCACTTTCACATTCATTGCGCTTATCATGCGAGCATGACCGGTATTTTGTTGTTTGCTGTTATCACGGGCACATTCTCGTTCATAATACAGTCTATTGTTTTCTCATGTACGTATAGTAAAGAAAAAGGTAAAGCGAAGCTATCTATTCGGTGTGTTACGTGAGCTGCGAGCTTTATAAAGCTGATCATCTATCTAGAGGGCGGCAACTGGAAAGCCTGAATGGCTCCCGTATTGCACCCTCTTAACGTATGCTCATATTATTCCATGTTTACCTGCCAGTATAGGAATGGGAGGCTTCTGCTGAGGAAGAATTTGTGTCCGTGTCCCTTCGCGCTACAATCCAAGATCAATAATTCAGATAGTCATTTCCCGGTCGGGCAAACCATACTCAGATAGCACAGTGCAATAGTGATTATGGTTAGGGCCAGGTACACGGTAAAGAGTACCGAGTGGTCGAAATTAATTGCGAGCTTAACTTTGAAACATTCAAGAGCTTATCACTTATAAAGTTATTATTTCAAGTTCATTATTATTGAAGAGGCAGCAAGCCACGAATATACAAAGCACTAGTGGGAGCGAATACATTCTCACGTTCTCTGCCAAACTACGGCACACGAGCCCGAAAAAGCTCCTCCGTGGGAAAATTCGGTAGCGACAGACGCCTGCCCTCGGTCAGGGTGTTCACAGTGGAGGTCTGTTTTGGTGAGGCCAATACGTATTCTACTTGCATGCCTTCTTAGGGCTTAAAGTTCACTTAAGATAGTTGTTAAATGGCCTAGAGACTGCACTCGAGCAGGACTCCACACAGCGCAGCAAAGAGTATAAAGCGAAAATTCGCTTCAGGTGTTGGTTGCCCCACGTGCGAAATTCATCCGACAAGTGCCGCTCCTTCGCCAAGGTGTAAAGGGCAATTTCCAATAGTCGATGAAGTGCCAAATCCCTCTCCTATCGACCCAACTGACCCATTAGTATTGTGAGCTCTCTTCGTCCCTATACACTTCATGATTGTGGCTGCTATAGTGCCTGCGCGTCCAAGTAATAAATTCTGAGGAGTGTTGGACTTCCTGTATGACGCAGGATTACCTGCATATTCTTTTTCTTTGCCGTAAGGCAGCCTTTCTTCAAAAAAAGCAGTCATAAATCGTGTACAGTGACTCAAACACACGCGTAGAACCCAATCATTTAACGTATAGTGTAATGACCGAAGCGTATACAGCAATAACCGTGTAGTTACAATTGTTTTTGGCTGATACGGCCGTACGTGAACGTGTTGTAAGGTTGGAGTTGCAAGACGCCGAAGCGCCTTGGAACCCCAAGTCGCCACAAGAGGGTTTTTTGATGTTTACACATTTTTGTTTGATACCACTTAATAATTTTAAGAGATGCTTTACTATGACAGGGCCAACATCGAAAGCAAACAAAAAAAAGCTAGAAAAAATTCGCAGGATTCCACCATTTCTGTGGATATATTGTTACGTGTAGCTGGAGCCCAATACTATATACAATTTATTTACAGGGAAGCTAACGGAAGGCCAAAATGGCGACGCTATATCAAGCGGGCCCACGTCGTCTTCTTCTTCCTCAGTGCAGCCTCACTGTGGCGGCTGTTCCGTAGCATCACCCCCGGCAGTAGAAGCACCGTCCCGGTGCTTAATCTACACATCCGCGGTGAAAGGTGTCTAGTATGGCTTTAGTCTCGCCACGTGAACGATGTCACTTACAGCCGGCGATAACGCTGAGGGATCGGCGGGGACGACTTCATACGTGAAATCGGTCACTTGTCGCACCACACGGTATGGGCCAGTGTAGCGCGACAGTAGCTTTTCGGAAAGGCCCACACGTCGAATGGGTGACCAGAGAAGCACCAGAGAACCCGGAGTAATGTGCACGTCGCGATGGTGGCAATCATAGAGGCGTCTCTGATGCTCCTGTGAAGCCTCGAGACGGGTGCGGCGAGCTGGCGCGCGTGGTCCGCGTGTGCGATCGCGTCGCGGGCGTATTCAGTGGTTGAACGTGCGGCCGAGGGCTACAAAGTGTCCAAGGGCAACGCGGGTTCTCGGCCATATAGGAGATAGAATGGTGAATAGCCGGCGGTGTCGTGACGCGATGAATTATACGCGAACGTCACATATGGTAAGTGAAGATTCCAGTCGTGGTGGTCGGTCGCAACGTACTTCGAAAGCATGTCGGTGATGGTCCGGTTGAGGCGCTCCGTGGGGCCGTTGGTCTGTGGGTGGTAGGACGTGCTGAACTTGTGCTTTGTCGAGCAGGAGCGGAGGATGTCCTCGACGACTGCCGACAGAAAGCTGCGGCCACGGTCAGTGAGTAATTGGCGCGGAGCACCGTGCACTAAAATGATGTCATAGAGCAGAAAGTCAGCAACGTCAGTAGCACAACTTGTCGGAAGGGCTCTGGCGATTGCGTACCGCGTAGCATAATCAGTAGTGACGGCGACCCATTTATTTCCAGAGCCCGAGGGAGGAAACGGTCCAAGAAGGTCTAGACCAACACGGAAAAAGGGTTCCGGTGGGATGTCGATCGGCTGGAGACATCCAGCTGGAGGTGTGGAGGGCTTCTTCCGGCGCTGACTGGGCTCACAAGCAGCAACGTAGCGCCGCACGGAGCGGGCGAGACCCGGCCAAAAGAATCGACGGCGTACACGGTCGTATGTGCGCGCGACGCCTAAGTGTCCAGCCAAGGGAGCGTCGTGAAGTTGTTGGAGGACAGTCGAACGCAGGTGCGATGGAATTACGAGCAGAAGGTCAAGGCCGTGTGGATCGAGATTCCGGCGGTATAATGTCCCCTCCTTAAGGAGAAACATCCGGAGAGAGGCGTCGCCAGGAGTTGACTCCAGAGGGTCGATCAGGGCTCGTAATGA
This sequence comes from Dermacentor variabilis, assembly GCF_050947875.1. Classification (NCBI taxonomy): domain Eukaryota; kingdom Metazoa; phylum Arthropoda; class Arachnida; order Ixodida; family Ixodidae; genus Dermacentor; species Dermacentor variabilis. The sequence continues at coordinate 86,639,181 of NC_134568.1, forward strand.
AGGATCGCGGCGTTGCTCGTTGCCGATTTCAAGCAACTGGGATACAGAGAAAACGCAAGCGATGGCGTCCGCATCAGCCGGTTCGTCGACGGGGTAGCGGGACAAACAATCGGCATCCTGGTGCAAGCGTCCCGTCTTATATACCACGGAGAAGGTATATTCTTGCAGGCGTAACGCCCAGCGAGCGAGCCGTCCCGTGGGGTCCTTGAGCGAAGATAGCCAGCGGAGCGCGTGGTGATCAGTGATGACACAGAAGGGGCGTCCGTACAAGTACGGACGAAACTTCGCAACAGCCCACACAAGAGCGAGGCACCCACGCTCTGTGATTGAATAATTGCGCTCAGCGGGTGATAGAAGTTGGCTGGCATACGCTATAACGCGATCATGTCCATGCTGGCGTTGTGCTAACACTGCTCCTATGCCGTGACCACTGGCATCAGTTCGAACTTCTGTTGAGGCAGACGGGTCAAAGTGGGCCAGAATTGGAGGCGTGGTAAGGAGAGTAGTGAGCTGCGAAAAGGATGCGGCATAGTCAGGTCCCCAAGGAAATGGGGCGTCTTTCTTCAAGAGGTCGGTAAGAGGACGTGCGATGGTCGCAAAATCCTTCACAAAGCGTCTGAAATAAGAGCACAGCCCTACGAAACTACGAACGTCCTTGGTAGACTTCGGAACAGGAAAGTTCGTAACGGCGCGAATTTCGTCCGGATCAGGTCGCACGCCTCTGGCGTCCACGAGGTGTCCAAGGACGGTGATTTGGCGGCGAGCGAAGTTACATTTTGACGAATTCAACTGGAGACCGGCGCGGCGGAACACGTCAAGAATCGCTGAAAGACGGTCTAGATGCGTGTCAGATGTGGGCGAATAAACGATGACGTCGTCCAGATAGCACAAACAGGTGGACCACTTGAACCCCTGAAGCAAAAAGTCCATCATTCGTTCGAAGGTGGCGGGCGCGTTACAGAGACCGAAAGGCATCACCTTGAACTGATAAAGGTCGTCAGGGGTAATAAATGTAGTCTTCTCTCGGTCCATGTCGTCGACGGATATCTGCCAGTAGCCGGACCGTAAGTCGATAGAAGAAAAATAGGTGGCACCGTACAAGCAGTCTAGAGCGTCATCAATACGTGGCAAAGGGTAGACGTTCTTTTTTGTGATTTTATTCAGGTGGCGATAATCTACACAAAAACGCCACGTTCCATCCTTCTTTTTGACAAGTACGACGGGAGAAGCCCAGGGACTACAGGAAGGCTCGATAATGTCCTTTGCAAGCATCTTTTTGACTTCCTCTTGGATAACAGCTCGTTCGGACGCAGAAACACGATATGGACGTCGGTGAATAGGGTTCGCATCGCCAGTGTTTATGCGATGGGTCACGACTGACGTTTGACCTAAGGGTCGATTGTCAAAGTCAAAAATGTCGCGATAGCCGTCAAGAACGCGGCAAAGGGCTTCAGCTTGAACAGGTGTAAGGTCAGAGGAAACCATCTTCTCAATGTCGACGTCAGTACCTTGCGATGACGTCCCGGTATGGGCTGAGCTGTGACGATCTTCCACTGTGAATGGCTCGATCTCATCATCCTGCAAAGCGCTAAATATAGCCAATGAAATCCCCTGAGGCAGAACTTGCGCGGTTAGCGCGAAATTGACAAGGGGAAGGCAGGTGCGGTTGCCAGTAATTGTCAGCACAGTGTGCGGCACGGTAACGCCATGTGTAAGTATAACTGCCGGAATTGGTGCGACCACGTAATTACCGTCAGGTACAGCTGGTGAGGGCAAGTCGACGTGCGTCACAGATTGAGGCGGTAGGCGAATAAAATCCATACAGCTCAAACGGCTTGGAGGCGGGCCCACAGGGTCGGCAAGAAGAGGCAAGTCAAGGCGAAGTGAGCCGGCCGAACAGTCAATGAGGGCCGAATGATTGGCAAGGAAATCCAGACCGAGAATGAGTTCGTGAGGGCAATGCTCGATGACGGTGAAGAGAACGACGGTGTGTCTCTCAGCAATGGTGAGTCGGGCAGAGCACATGCCAACAATAGCGACAGTCCCTCCGTCGGCGACTTGTACAAATCGGTTCGGGGTGGGCGTCAGAACTTTCTTGAGCCGACGGCGAAGAGCAGCACTCATAATGGACACATGCGCCCCGGTGTCAATGAACGCGCACACAGGAACATTGTCGACGAGAACGTCCAAAAGATTCTTGTTCGTGGGAAAGGTGAAGCGAGGATTTTGAGCCAATGTCTTCTTTGCAGCTTCACTTCCAGAAGCTGCACTGTCTAGTTTCCCGGTCGGGGGTGCAGCGAGTAGGTCGGAGAAGGAGCACGGCGTGACAGGGGCGAACGAGATTGACGACGGGAGGGAGAAGGCGAGCGGGAGTAGCGGAGTCGTGTCAAAGGTGTCGGTGGGTCAGATGATGGAGCGGGCATAGAAGGGGCGAAGGAAAAGGACGCGCTAGAGGGGCGAGGGTGGTAATCAGGAGAATAGCGTATCGGAGAAGTCCAGCGGCTGCGGCAGTGGCGAGCGACATGTGCAATGCGTCGGCAGTTAAAACAGATTGGCTTGTCGTCCACGGTTCGCCATTCGGAGGGGTTGCGCTGTCCGTAAGAGGAGTAAGAAGAACGCGGTGGGGACGTGCGTGGAGAAAGAGGTTCCGAGCGTATGGAACGAATGGATTGCAGGCCGACGTTGGACAACTCTTGACGGACGACGGCCTGGATCAAGGAGATTGTCGCCGGAGAATGATGAGGTGACGTGAATGAAGGGGCCGCCGGTTGTGCCGCTTCGACCTCACGACGAATGATGCGGGTCAAGTTGTCACATCGTGACGGCTGGGGGAAAAATTCGTCACAGGATGACGTAGCAGCTGTGTTGGGAAGTCGCGTGATGTGCTGGGATACCCTGCGGCTTTTAGCGTGCTCGAGACGGCGGCACTCCTTGAGGATCGCATCGATGCTGGTGACGTTCGTAAACACCAGTAAATTGAAGGCGTCGTCAGCAATGCCTTTGAGGACATGATTAACCTTATCGTCCTCAGACATGGTCGGGTCGGCCTTGGCACAAAGGGCCAAGACGTCGAGAATGTACGACACGTAGCACTCGGTCGACGTCTGTACACGTGTGGCAAGGGCTTTCTTGGCATTGACTTGGCGACCGAACGGATTGCCAAAGAGGTCGCGGAGCTTCTCTTTGAAGAGATCCCAGCTCGAGAACTCCTCTTCGTGAGTCTGGAACCATGCAAGTGGAGCTCCGTCGAGGTAGAAAAGAAAGTTCGCAAGCATAATAGTCGGATCCCACCTGTGACTGTTGCTGACACGTTCGTATAAGCGGAGCCCGTCATCAACATCAGGACTGTCGACTCCGTTGAAAACACCAGGATCACGAGGGGGGGAGACGGCGACGTAGGTCGGGGCTGCAGGCGGAGACGGTTGCGTAGATGAAGTGCCGCCGGCCGAAGCCGAAGTTGCACTGTCGCCGTTGCGACCGCTGCGAAGCTCCATGACGGGTACGAGGAACGTCCACCTCCACCAAATTAATGTTAGGTGTAGCTGGAGCCCAATACTATATACAATTTATTTATAGGGAAGCTAACGGAAGGCCAAAATGGCGACGCACTATCAAGCGGGCCCACGTCGTCTTCTTCTTCCTCAGTGCAGCCTCACTGTGGCGGCTGTTCCGAAGCAATAAGAAATCATTTATTGCGACTGCGGCAAGCTTGCACAGCGGACACTGCCATATTCTTAAGGACAACATTGGCTTTTGTTTTCGGGGTAACAAGGTTTAACGATTTCTTGTATGGCAACAGATTCGTCTTGGTCAACGACCATAAAACTCTAACCGGCCTCTTCAATCCCGGCAAGGCCATGTCCCCATGACAGATTCAAGGATTCAAAGTTGAGGTCTCCTTCTGGACAACTATCAGTATATCCTTTAATATCGCAAGAGTACGGGCAACTCCAATTATCATGTTCTGAATCGGCTACCATTAGCTATTGTCGAGAAAACCAAAAAGCATCGAAGAGACACCAGAGTATCCTCTGTATACGAACTGCTTATATGGGAACACCACGACTGACACGCGTGAAATATTGTATCTGATGCACTTGGATGCTTCGCTGCAGCAGGTCTAGCATTGGACTGTCAAGGAATGACCCAGCTCCTTAGGGAAATCTCAGGAACGATTCCGACCATATATTACAACATAAGACTGGAACTAATGGTTGATCAAGATCTCGTCTACTCGAGCCATCGTATCATCCTGTTTTCTGTCAGGCCCATCTTAAGCTCGTTGCACGAGACCCACACAAATATGGCTGCCATGAAACAAAAATTGGCCGGAAACTAACGGCGACAGTTGTCAGTGTAAGCGAATAGCTGAACGATTCTGGTAAGCTATTTGGTTTCCAAGAATGGTGTACCTGAAAGCGTATATTTGCGGCAGCGTGGATATTTAGGGAGCGTTTGATGTTTCATTGCGTAATTCTGTAGAGAGCTTAACCGTTAAGCAGCTCACCTGTAGCGATAGTATTGGGAGCGAGCTCCACCACTGGAAAAGCTGGTGCCACCGTCGGCGTGACGTGGCATGAGGGATCGCGTGGACACAGCGGCCACGTCGGCTGCTTCGCAAGCGCCGAAGCGAGCTGAAAACGAAAGTTTAAAGTCCCACCTGCGCTGCGGTTCTGATTTAGTGGTGAGGCTTTACCGCCTTGGGTGTCTGCTTGAAAACATTTGAAAGCACTATAATAGGAAGTGGCTGTCTTTGGAGGCGTGCAGCATGGTAGGTTACTGTTTGGTGCCGCAGTGCCGGACGTACGCAACGGAGCCCGGTGTCAGCCGTATTCACACGTAGCCGTAGGACAAGAAGCTGCGTGAAGCTTGGTTCGTGAAACTTGGAACCGGCAAACAGCCATCGGCTACAACTCGGGTATGCGGCAAGCGCAGACGCAAGGAAGGTTTCCGCTACGGCGTCGGGACTGCAATGTTTGGTGAGTAGCAGAAAGCGCGCACGGAGACGCTCGCCCGCACCCGCTGCCCAGCTAATATCATGACGCTTTGTTCTATGAACTTGTTGATGCTAGATACTGGCAAAGTCCCTGTAATGGAAAGGGAGCGGTAAGAAGCACATTAAAAAAGGCATGGCATATGGTCATGTTTGTGTTATGAATTAATGTACTGGATTACGAAAAAGAAACAGCGGGAAATCGCATGCAGAGAATACCGGTAAACATACAGTGCGACGCAACTTGAGAAATAATATTGAAATGTCCAAGAATTTAGGAAAAGAAAAAGATTGAATCATCGCGATGGCACATCGCAGTCACCGTAGGTGTCGGAGTGCACGTCTATAACGAAATTATTTTTGAACATCTCTGACAGCGTCCACGCAACAATGCCTGCTTGTACTGTCAAATGCTCATATTCTGCGGCCTAAATCTCACGGCACGGTGCGAAAACGCGCTCACAGCGAAAGCGAAACATTGTGCGCGGACATGCATGCAGACGCGCAGTCGGTCACTGCGAACCCGTGCGATCGCTGCGTTGAGGCTTCATTCTGCTGCGCTCCAGTTGGTTATACTGACAACCCATTATAAGAACATATTTCACATAGTTTACTCTCCGCGTTTGCCTACCTTTCACGCACGAAGCTGGTTCGGGAGACTTCATCGCGGCGACCGCGCGCAGTGGCGTTCACTGTACGTATTCGGTAAAAAGATTGCGTCTGTAAACGATTCTGTGCTTTCAGTTTGTCCAAGATTATTATATCGACAGTCAAAAACTTCCACCGTTTTGAGAGTATACTGACAGAAACGTCCAGGAGGGATGCCGCGTGGTGTTTTTACTGAACGCCGTAAGCCAAACCTATGAGGAGCGCGCCATACTACGCAAGGGAAGCGCTTCCGACAGATGGCGACTCCGTAACTCCTCGCCCCCAATAGGTGGACATCACGTGCGCCGGCCTCAAATAGCTGTCGCAGATGGCGTTCGGTGACGAAAGAAACCTGCATTTTTGTTGAGCGAGAGCTCATGCCATCCGAAAGATGCACTTATTGCACGTCATGACTGATAACTTTCTAGCTTCAAGGGCTCGTGAAAGCAGAAATGCAAATATGCGACACGATCTTGACCGTGTTGTTTTCACGGCAATGAAAATTGCGTGACCTTTACACAGATCAAATACTGCGTTGCCGCCGCTTGACCCACCTGACCGCTCCATGCAGTATTGATGCTTGTCGCTTGAAAGATCAAAACGTCACTAAATATAGCGACAAAATCGCTAAAGTAGCAACACTGAACAATATACATACCCAATAAAGGGACACACCCCACGAGCAGTGCTCTCGCCCAGGTTGTTTATTATGACCATGATGGGGCTCCCAGCCAATTCAACATCATCCCAGGTATTCAGCACGTTTTCTACACCGATGATATCAGCGTCTGGACTACACCAGTGTCGGTGGGAGGGCAACAGGATGCCCAGCAGCAAGCCACGGACAGAGCTCAAGACCATGCAAAAAAACGGTGGACTACAACTATCTTTGTAGCAATTGGGGCTTCTCCTTCTCCAACAGAAAATCAGAAACAAAAACGAGTATCCACGGTAAATGAATATTCTTCTCGATGGCAATTTAATCCCTGAAGTACAGACCTACGCAATTTGGGTCTCAATCTCTAACATAACGGAGGCGGCACTTATCCTATTCAACCTTTGATTCAAACAATTTTGCAAATGACGAGGATGGTTGGCAAAATAACATCCCACCGCGGCGCCCTAAGGAATAAGCCTCTTCCGCCTGATTCAGGCCACAATAATCAGCCGTGTGGCATGCACGACTCGCTACCTCCCACTTACGCGAGAGAACTGAAAAAAAAATTAACGCACTACTCCGTAAGGCTTACAAACAAGCCATAGGCCTTCCATCAAAAACTAGCACTACGCACCTAGAATTCATGGGACTCTAAACACCGCTACGGAAATCGTTGAGGCCCGCCATACAGGCGAGCGAGAATATTTAGTCCTCACAATCCCAGGCCGATGCGTGCTGCAACCCTTGGGATATCCCACACATGGGAACAGACACGTGCACTTATACACCCTATCCCTCGACATCTGAGAACACATATACAGGGTGTTTCACGTAACTAGAATGAAGGATTTAAAAAAAAACGCGGGTGAAACTAGCGACAATACGGTTTGCGGTGATGTGGCGCACTTGGAAATATTTCTTTATATATTCTGCTTAATTATTTATTTACAAAGATCAATTATTCAGAATTTTAATGTTCACTTGAGGGCCAAGTGCGTTTCGTTACGTTGTAGAGGAGTTCAGAAACGACCGATCCAATTTTTGTGGTGACGTACATCACGGCCGTGCGGCCATCAGCGGCCGTGCGTACATGCTGCGCGGTGAGTTTCTTTTGGCGTTTAAAGAAAGCCCGCAAAATATCAAATAAAGCCACGAGACCACGCTCAGGCGCTACCGTATTGCAACGCTCTCCACCGTGCTTCGAGCCTATCGCTTGTGAGCCACGACGGCAATTCCTTGCCGTGTGCCACCGCCAAAGATGCTAACGCGCTGCGAAGCCGACGCCTACAGCCGCGGCCACTCACTTCGCCACGGTCCACGCGCACGGCTCTTTCGCTTCAAGCGCGGTTGATAGCGCTGCAATACGATAGCGCATGAGCGCAGTCACGTGGTTTTACTACTTTATATTTCGCGGGCTTTCCTTAAACGCAAAAAAAAAATCCACAGGCAGCATGTATGTCACCACAAAAAAAAAATTGTATCGGTTGTCTCTGAACCCCCTCTGCCATGTAACAAAACGCATATGGCCCTGAAGTAAATATTTAAAAGTTTGCATAATTCATCTTAGTTAATTAACTAATTAAGCGGGACATACATCATACTCTAAGGAGCGCCACGTGACGGCAAACCATATGCCGTTCGTTTCATCCAGGTGTGGTTAATATGCACTTTTCTTAATCCCTTCGTTAATGTTACTGTAAACACCCTGCACGTAGCCCTATATCATGGAACATACATCTTGGAGCGCCATATCGCTCGCAGAAAGGCATGAGCCAAGGCACTCCGACAGCACTATTGTACGACTTGATAAACAGACTAGGGACGAGATGAAGAAGCACTCTGGACACTATAGTAGGTCGTGTCCTGCGTCTAAGTCTCCTCTAAACGTAAGCCTCTGTGCTTCTTGAACTCGTCCCACGTCTTTCTTTTTTTGCGCCAGTTAAATATGCCCCAAGTGTGCAATACGCACCAACAAGCCTCGCCCTCTTCACTAACAGTACTATTGAAAGCTCCGCAACACCCTCTACACAGACGCCGCCACGCGCCTAGGCCGACCGCTCACACACCATGCGTGATAAACTCTGAAGTCCAAGAAGGCACACCTGCTGATTTCAATAGCACTACCATTTTCAAAGCTGAAGCAACAGCTAACACGCTCGCCATATTCTTGTACCGAAGCCGTGGCAAAACGCCACAATATGTCACCTGCTCGTAAGTGGCCTGCCCGCTACTATGCAAGAGGGCGTATATCTACCACAGCCTATATAGCATTCCTAATAATCCCACGCCTCAAACGCTACCAAACGAACGGTGATATGAACCCCCAGCCACGAGTCCGTTCACAGGGGTCAGCGCGCACACACTGTAGCCCAAGCATACGCTACCTGAATACCTCAAGGGAGAGCCGATTCAGAGTCAAAGAGGGAGACCACGTTCAATACAACACTATACTGGAACACAGTCGCCTTTCGTCTCTACCACCACCCCACAGAAAACGCCATGCAGCCTATATTATATACGTACAAACGCCTACACTGCGAGGCATACGCATCATTATACCGCACAACATGCGAATGTTCCTGCATACTAACACAGAACAGGGGGAAGGCTATGCTGTAGAACTTGGACCCCAAGTGACCAGCGCTAGCCAGTCTGGGAAGTCCAGGAGAGAGTAAAAGCCGCAGGAGTCCTAAACTAAGGACCTTTCCCTCAGCACCCCGCTCAAGGTCCGAAACAAAAGCCAGTGCCCTAAGTGCGTTTTATATACTTATTTATTATTTATTTACTTATTAACGCGACAGCGTTAAGTACAATCTACAGAATTGTAATTTGAATATACCAGAATTCTGTTACGCGGAAACTCAAACACGAACCTCTCTCCCAGTGTTTCTACCATTCATAGAGCGGAGCGCCCCCATCAGTTCCTTGCAACACACCATCCAGATGGCTGCGGTTGCCTGGAAACGTGGCAAGCAGTCAGGGATCTTTGAATGCTATCGCGTTTCACTCTTAAAGGCGAAGCTTCAGCGTCCGCCAAATTTGTTTGTTTGTTTTCCTCTGCCTCTTCCTCCAAGCATTTCAGTTCAAGTTTATTATGCATTCATGATAAACTCCGTTAGACACAAATATACAGACAAGTGCCCCAAAGCTTGAGACTGAAGCGGGACTGTTGGCTATTAGTCACAAAAAAACAACAAGAAAATACTAAAGCAGCTAAATAAAGAACAGGATGAAAACAAATAAACAACCGCAAAATTATATGGGGCAACGCAAGCACATAAATTGTACAAAACGAAACAACGCTGTAAATAATGTGCAATAATCGAGATACAAGTATAACGGGCCAAATCGCATTCGAATCTACGTATATGCTGTAGCATGCGCCCCGCGTTCTCCTGAACCGCGGCGATCACGTCGTGAGGCAAATTGCGACGTGGAACGACCATGCCCGTGTGCCAGCAGGTGGGCCTCTTGGGCAGGAAGAACGGAGCGTCCGCCTCGACGAACAGTTGACCCAGCGCCATCACTTGCGCGGCCTGGACCAGCGGTTCGACTCCCGAGAAACCCAGCAACGGCCAGGCACAGCAACGGCCAGGCAGAGCCGCGGTAAAGTGTCCAGCCAGAACTTCGCCTCGGTCCAGTCGCCCGGAAATCAGTGCTGGTGTACGAGGCAGTCAGCTGGAACCATCTCCTTGAGAATGCTGATCTTGGCTGCTGTCGCCTCCCGGGAGTGAATCACCAGAGGCAGGCGCCAACATGCGGCCACTGTGAGCTGCCTGTGAGACACTGTCTGCTACAGCTTCTTCAGCTTAACCTGGTCGGGTTCACCGTCGTCTTCGGCCCAGTTGGCGCAGTCGAGCTCAAACTCGTCCAGAGCTACCCAGCTGCGGTTACACCGAGGGCCCCGCGAGGGTGGCACTCAAAGGCATCCCACACACTTTCGTGCAGTTTTCCACGTGTGGCGCTTCTCGAACGTTTCTGGCTCGCAAAAGTTCGCCACTCAACCTTCGTGGGAGTAATGGAAGGCGTCGCAGCGAGTGAGACGCAAGTGTGTGAACGACTTGTTTTGGCCAGTCTGGGTGAATATGTAGGAGACCACGTGGCAAGCCATATAGATCAGGTCCGCCTCTAAGGCGACCGCGTATGGCAATTCCCTGATGCCCAAGGGTGGAACCCTGCGCTATGAATTTGGTGGATCCATCTCCTTAGAAACCTGTGTAGATAAAGAATGCGTCGGTTTTTAGTGAGCAAGGCGGTGCTGGTTTGCAAGAAACTACAAGACAGCGAGAAACGAACACAACTTCTGCGTCATGGAATCTGATTAAGATGGTGATCCCAAACATGGCACATAACCACAAAGAAGGATTGGTCAAGAAGCGAGTGGTAGCGCAGCAATAAAATCGTACTTGCTGCTTCTATCCTGAATAGATAAAGCAAGAACGTGCATTCTTCTGTGAATATCAAAGCAATTTGTTTCAGTGATGGTATGACAGGCCAGATTTCGCGTTTCTATAATGATTTTTGAAGGGCTTAATTCCAACGATTTTGAGGAATTATTAAATAGGGTCGTAAAGCCCTACATTTCGTCTAACAATTATCTGTCACCCCAACGTCCCTACTAATGAGCGAAAATACCGGAAGTCTCTACATTACCAATATGTAGGGCCTTGTAGTGAAGCAATTAGTGGAATTATGCAATATGCACAATATAGCAAAATATTCTGTCGACATATGTCGTCGTGATCCTTCTCTTTTCTTCATCACTCACGTCTCTACACTCCGTCACTTCAGCATTTCAAGGACCAAGTAGAAGGAAAACAAAATACAGACACTACACCACGCCACAATGAGAACATACACGTGCACTCAAACGCTTTAAAACGCAAACCCCTACCTAAACAGAAAACAGGGAAACACGCTTACATGACCAAACACTCGGAACGCACATGCGCCGCTGGTTTGTCTGCCTTTATACAGTGATTGCGGTGCCACTGCGCACATTCTGTTCCTCATCTCTATCTTATACCTCACGCATTTGCTCAAACGAGGTGGATAAGTTGGAGGTCGGCTAACGTTCCTGGTTTCTAGAACGCTAATGACTTGACGTGATAACTTCACCAAGCGATCGCCACCTTTTTGCTTTCCACACGCGCATGTGCTCCATGCACTCATTCTTTTCGCTACGATATTTATCTTCTAACGACCTCACTTTTTGATTAGCAGCGGTGTACCACAGCATGTTTATTTCTAAGGATTAAAACTTGTTTCATTCGATACTGAGCCTATATATAACAGTTGCGCACAATTGCCGTCAAAAAACATCGAACTATATCCAAGTGCGAACGAAGCAACTGCAACAAGCATCTCTAGCCTCCACGGCGTCGACTGCTCTGTTGGAACGGAGTATAGTCAGCTTTTGCACGAGACGAGTAGGCCCGCTAGCATAGCCTAGTGGTTAGAACATTGGGTTGATGAGTTCGAAGGCAGCGATTCCATTCCACTGTCGGTCATGCATAAGTGCTAAGTGTGACAAGACTAAAGGACCTACCGACCTCCCGCAAAGTGTCTAGAATGAGTGAAAGAATGATCTGCATCTCACGGGCATCGGACGCGTGGATGTGGCGTGGTTGGCGCTGGCTATGGCTGGTGAAGACATCGAGGGCGTGAGGTGGCAGGTGCGAAGACGGGGGCGGCGACGACGCGAGCAAGGTCGTGGGTCAGGGTTCGCTCGCGGTTGTCCCAGGCACCCATATATGCCCAGGCCTAGCCCTGTCCTCGGTAGCTTAGTCGTCCTGGATCCCGCCTACTGGTTCCTGGTTATTCCGGAATGCCAGGCGGCCTTCGCCCTCGCACCCACCGCCGACTTCGGATCGTTGGGGGGTCTCCAGGAATGTCAGCCTTGTCCAATGTCGTTCGCTGAAGGCTGCCGTCGCTCGTCTGATCGGCTTGTCCCGCAATCGCACTATTTTGGGCGCACGCTCCGCACACGTGGCCCAATCACAGCACGCCGCCTATTCCGAACACCACGATGCCACCGCTCATTCGACCAGGTCGCACGCACACGTGACCCAACATGATGATGATGATGATGAATCTCTGTCATGGCTCGCACCCACTAAGGGGGACAGGCCAAGAATTTGGCGGAGGAGGTAGCTAAAGGAAATTCTTGTCTGAAAACGATAAACGCAAAGTAAAAGAAATAAAAAAAAAATCGCGCTAGAACACCACGCCACACTTCGTCGTCGTTCTCATCTTTTTCTTTTTTTCTCCTGTCTTGTCTTGTATCCTCAATAGTGGCGCGTACCCACCATGGCTGATTGGCCAAGAAGCAGGCGGTTTTCCGTATGCTTAGAAGTAAACCGAAATTATATTTCAATAGAGGAGCGTGGGGCGACAGAACTGTAATTTAGAAGGGTAATGAAAAAGTGTTAAGCATTTTGATTAAATAAGTTAACGTAAAGAAATTAAATAATAGAATTTATTGATAGTTTTTTTAGAAATTCAGCAAGGTACTCTCTTTGTCTCTCTAATAACATTGTAAACTGCAAGAAAAGCATCCCTGTGGCGTGATCCCCAAAGTCGCCCCAAAGGAAAGAATGGTTGGCGAGGTTAGCGATAGCCCAAGTTTGGTAAATGAGTATTTTAATAGTTTTCTTTGTCTTAGAAAGCAGCGGCGCGAGAGAAAATAATGCTCGATAGTTTCAGGTGCACTGCAAAAAGAACATAGAGGGGACATTGCGAGACCAGACCTGTGTAAGTAAAAATTTAGAGTAGGTATATACGACATCTCAGTTTTGTAAAGAAAACTTCCAATTGCCTTGAAGGACACCAATTATTATTCCATGGGAAGCCAAGATGGTGGAATTCAGAAGACGGTGTTAGCATAGATATTGCAGAGTTTTGAGATATAGCGAAATTTCTGTACCTAGCCGCGGTGACAATAGCTGATGTTGGCAAAACAGATAGGATAGGGCCGTTGAGGGATGCTCGTGCGAGTGAATCAGCCACCTCATTTAAGTGCAATTCATGATGTCCCGGTACCCAAAGCAAACATACTTTCCGTAAGTACGGAGGTACCATCGAACGAAATGTCCTTTGAATTCTTGAATTTAAAGATGCAGTTAGTGCTGTACATAGAGATAGCGAGTCGGTCACAATAACAGCTGATGGGTCATTTTGGGGAAGTTTTCATAATGCTAATATAATCGCTAATAATTCTGTTTGAAATATAGGTGTGAAGTCGGGAATCGAAGGGAGTAAGACCATTGAAGAGATTCAGACAAGATCCCCAGTCCTGCCTTCTTATTGCACACAGAAGCGTCAGTGGCTATTACATTGTCAGTGGTTAGCTGGTGTAGGTGGCCGTGTAAGATATTTAATAAATCTCACCTTGGTAATGATTTAGAATGATTTGTAAATATGTCCTCGAACTCAATTTTAGGTCTGGTAAGGCATCATTTGAATGGCAAACTTGGCGTATGGACACATCAATTTTTGTAACTGTGCTTGCACAAATATTATCTGACGACTGTGGAATCTCGACCAGGATACTTGAAAAAACTCAGACGGTTCAGTGATAAATGCATATTGCGTACGTCTTTTTAAAAAGTCATAAATTTTTAAAAATGTCTGAACCGTAAGCATGCGGAATCTGCAATCTAGGGCGGGTATATGAGCTTCCTGATATGGAACAGCGTTGGCAACAAATCTAGGTAGCCCGAGGCATGACCGTAGAGCTTCTCTTTCTAAAAGTATGAGAGGTTTAATTTTGTAGGCGGGGCCACCGGAAATTATTACGCAGCCGAACTCTAATATGGGCCGAACATACATTTTATAAATCATCAGTAAGGTATCCCTGCGCATACCAGAGTGGTGGTGGCTGAGCTGGCGGAGTATAGCTACGACTCGTTCCGCCTTTGTTTTAATATGTTCAGTGTGACTGCGCCAGGTGAGTCTGCCATCGTAAATAACACCAAGGTACTTGAATTCGTCAACTTGAGGAATGATTTCCTGTCGATATTGCAAAAATGTATGTACCTGTGCAGTTAATGGGAATAACAAGGCCGTACTTTTGCTAATATTTAACGACATGCATAACACCTCTAGCCATGTCTCCAGTATTCCTAAGTAATTCTGCGACGACTGTTGTAGTGAATGTATATTATTTGCGAATGTAAAAATTGCGATATCGTCCGCATAAACACAAACATGTACTTCCGGAGACAAAGGAATTGTGCTCAGCGAAATGTTAAATAATATAGGGGAAAGAACGGAACCCTGTGGTACACGTCCTGTCTGCTTGTGTTTAGTCGTCGAAATACTGTGTTGGTAACAATAAAACTATCTATATCTTATAAATTCATAGATCCAAGCGGTTATATATTTTGGGAAATTCGTAGACTGAAGCTTATCGAATAGAATACAATGTTCTACAGAGTCGTATGCTTTTGATACATCTAGCGTCAGCAAAGCTCCGTACTCTCGTTTGCGGCGAGCAAGTTTAATGCGGCTCTATAAATCTACACGGGCGCACCATACGGAGTGGCCGGGACGAAATCCAATCTGACAAGGACTGAGAAGGGTATCATGTTGAATAAAATTTGTTATACGGCCGTGAAGAACCCTTTCTATTAATTTGACGACATTTGAGGTAAGAGAAATTGGTCTTATGTTTTCTAAGTCTAGTCCAGATGATTTTTTCTTTAGTAGTGGAATAACTTTAGCTACTCTCCACTCTCTTGGAACCCATGAATTCTTGAGAGAGAAATGGATTATGCTTAGCAGTTCCTGAGGCGCATAATCAAATAAAACTTTCAGCATTCCTGTTGTGAGTTCATCTGGACCGGGGGCTGACGGCGGTAACGAATTAATAATGCCTTCAAGCTCTGTCGCTGTTACTGTTACAAAGTCGTCTACCAAGGGAGGTTTCTTTAGTCCTATCAGTAATTTATGTGTGAAACGTCGCGCAAGTCCTTGAGCAATTTTCTCAAGTGATCCTGATACTTATTTTGTTGATAGAACGACAGATTCGACGTTCACGGGCGCCGGTATATAGCTTTGCGAGATTGAAGAAATTTAAACAGGGCTTTTTTATTGCTAGACTTCGAAAGCGTATGTGTAGTGCCTGGAATAATAATCCTCCTTAGCTTTTGAGACTGTTCGTTTAAGTGTGGTAGTTATACATGTATAATCATGTATAATGTACATGTAATATACATGTATAATGTACAATTTACAGGATATTGGTTGTATAAAAGCTTTTTCACTGCAGCTTTGCTACGTCTGAAATCTCGCTCGCAGTCAGAATTCCACCAGGGGCAAATGACTCACCCTTAGTAGATTGCACAGCAAATTGAGCTTTTTTTGATGCCTGTTTTAGAATTTAACATAGGCTCATGGCTTTAATATCCCTCTCCATGCCCTCCTGGGCTTGTAAAGCTGATTTTAAAGCATTTTTAAACTTTCGAAGTTAACAAAAGTGCGCACATTACTATCTAAACTAGTTAACGGGGTAAGCAGTTCAAAATAATAGAAAGGTGATCACTGTTAGTTCCGGAATCTACAGTTTTCCAGGAGGTGACAGCCATGCTCAAGGTAGCAAACGTAAGATCTAGGGCAGATCGCGACTGACCCCGAACGAAAGTATGTGCTCTCGAATTTCAGCAAGAGAAATGATTCGTTAAGACCCAATCCCACTAGCGTTTACCACAAGTGTCCGTTTGGAAACCCCACGATACATGAAGAGAATTGAAATCTCCCACTAGTATAATGTTCTTCTGACTGCGAGCCATAGAGGTATTTAGATGATGGGTATCTTGCAGTAGATGCATTCTTTATAAAGAATGCATCTATTTGCCCCGAGTGGTCCAATGCCATTATAAAATCATGTACAGTGGTGAGTAACTGAGTCGTAGTAGATCTTCCCTTGGTAAATCTGTGTTGATAAGGAAACAAAACTTTATTATTAGACAAGAAGGACCTTATATATCCAGCTATGACATGTTCCATAAGTTTCGAACAAGTAGATATAATCGACACGGGTCTCTAATTTGTTAGGTTAAGCTTGCCCCCCTTCTTAAAAATTGGCACAACGCGTGCTACTTTCCAGCCATCAGAAAGCTCACTAGTGGTTAAAGAAAGTTGAAAAAGATTTGCCAAGTAGTCCGCAATCTGCGCTGCAAAGTGTTTCATGAACGCAGTAGGGATGCCATCCTTACCCGAGCTTTTTTTCTCGTTCAATGTACGTAGCATAGATAGAACACGCTCACTTGTTATCACTGGTACATCTGTCTTCGAAAGCTCCTTATGCATGCCGTAGTTGTCATTAGGGGGAAAAACACTATGAAAATGTAGATTAAATACGTGAGCTATATCAGCTGCGTTTTCGACAAGATGATCATTTACTGAAATCTTTTGAATAGACTCATTTGTCTTTCCGACGTAACGCCAAAGTTTTGATGGATCAGTTCTAAGAAATTCTGGAAGTGAAAAAGTGGAGTAATTATGTTTTGCTTGTTGCACCTTAATTGCCAATTTATTCCCCAGATCCATGAGGGACTTCTTACACATATTTTGTTTCTTTCTTAATCTTTTTAGCTTACGTTTAATGTGGATGATTTCACGACTAACCCACGTATTCTTGCGATTTTTAGTAACCTTCCTCATAGGTACAAAGTTTTTATTACAGAATGACACTACTTGTTTAAGACCATACTTGTTCAGGACCATAGGTCCTGAACATTGCCAGAATGAGCATCAATAACTAGTGTTTTTTTCTAAATAATAAATTATTGAGGTATCATCACTTCGTTCACAATCTCTATGATTTGTCAAACTAGACCGACTGTATCTGGCGTCCCTGGGGCACGACCAGGTGAAAAACAATAATTTATGGTTTGAAATACCCGGCTAAACGGCAATAGTGCAGTTAGAGAAAGATTCACTGACAAAAAGAAGGTCCAGGAGTGCTTGCTCTCTAGAAAAATCACATACAATTTGTTCAACATTCAAAGTAAGCGTTATATCAAGAATAGTATCCGTATTAGTGCATTCACCGTACGCCAAATGTTTCCAGTTTATGTATGGGAAGTTGAAGTCTCCTGTTATTATGATATTTCGTTTGCATGACTTAACCAATTGATCACACAATCTAGGAAGAAAAAACACATCAGCATCAGGTGCCCTGTAAACCGCACAGAAACAAACGACAACTCATTTGTTGTGATGTTTAGAAACAAGCTCTCATGATCTTCGATCTGTTCCATGGCATGAACATTTATACCAGACTTAGCAATCACTGCAATTCCCCCACCACGTGAACCACGATCGCGTCGATATATGCTAAAGCCAAGCGGAATAATTTCACTATCACTAATGTTTTCATTTAACCAGGTTTATGTCAAAACCCCATCAAGTGAGGGCCGTAAGTAAGTAACAAAATTTCAAGTTCACCTATTTTGTTGACAACGCTCCCGGCATTCAAAGAACGGATACGCAAAAATTTGTCGGATATC
Source organism: Dermacentor variabilis (assembly GCF_050947875.1). Lineage (NCBI taxonomy): Eukaryota > Metazoa > Arthropoda > Arachnida > Ixodida > Ixodidae > Dermacentor > Dermacentor variabilis. Next base: position 86,656,993 of record NC_134568.1, read on the forward strand.
TGTGATCGCTATGATTCGGATGCCTTGCTGTCAGCAGCTAGAACTGTAACATGTGTGGAAGGTGCATCATCCCATACGTGGATGATATGATCCATCATCCCATACGTGGATACGTAAATGATAAACTTCCCATCCAATGGGAAGTTTATCATTTACGAGTGACACTTTCTTTCCCGTATTCTCGTGTTTCGTAGTTTGCCATAGCTGTTTTCTTTTTCTTATGGCGTTTTTCACTGGTAGATTCGGAGCAGTATTTCTTGCTCCGCGGCAACGAATCCGAATTTCACTGGTCGATCTGGAGCGGGTTCGCGCGTTCCACTGGTCGTTTAGGATCAACTCGCTCCGCGCCGGATCGCTCTCACTTGCTCCGCCGCCGAGGCGCGGATTCGGGCGGAAATAGCTCGCGTCACTTCCGTCTTCAAGCGAAATCGGTACCCGCTTGGTACGCACAACATTGTGTTGCTTCGCAAAATGGCTGCGTTCGGTGCTGCTGTAGCGCTCGCGAGCGATGAGAGCCCGGACGACAGCGATTACGAAGTGACGCAGGTGCTGTACGAAGACTTCTGTGCACGTTGTCCATGCACAATCCTCGCGGGCGCGACATGGAAATGACGGACTATGCGACTGCCACGGTCAAATTACACACGGGGAACGGCGAGTTTGGTTGCCGTGGAAACGTACAGAACGGAAGCAGGGCATGGTTTTCGGAACCGGTTCGTGCGACGTGTACGCAGACTTCCTGTGTGATCCGCCGCGGAGCGTTCTTGCGCTCCACTGGCCGATTCGGATTTGTGAAACCCGAGCGCTCGCTCGAGGATTTCGGCGGCTGCTCCAGATCGACCAGTGAAAAACGCCATTAGGGTTTCCAAAGAGTCATCATTTTGGATAAAAATTTTCGTCCCTTTTAACTTTCCAGATCTGCTGAGCACCTTCTGTTTCTCAAGATAGTCGTGAAAATAAAAAATAAACGGGTGGTTTCACGAGGATTTCCCAAGCCGGTGAATTCTAGCCACCGATTCGCAATTTATTCCAAGTCTATCACAAAAAAACTTCATTTATAACTTTGCGCCGTAGTACCACTTCAGATTCATTCGGCCCCTCCGTAATTCTAAAGACAACCAAGTTATTTCGACGATTTCGGTCCTCCAGTGCCGTAAGCTTACTTTGTTGCTGCATGATAGTGTTTTGAAGTCTCATGACATGATCATTTAGACTATCAATGGTACCAGCTTTTACGTTCACTTCCTTCAGTTTATTCCTGACTTTCTCTAGACGCGCACCAAATTTGTTCAGAATCTTTGCAGTTTCAGTAAGTTTCAATTTCACTTCCTTCAAGTCGCTACGAATAGCCTCTTAACCTGTTAACAGTTTTTCGAGCACCTCAGCACTGCTAGGACGGGAATTTTCTTCAACATCCCCGCACAGTAATAATTTGCAGACACGAATGCAATCACATACGATAGAGAGCAGTGTGCGTGGGCTTGGCAGAACAAATAGACACCTATCATCGTCTCTACAGGTACAAGGATAACTAACCTGAAATATGCAAGCAGAGCTCATTTTGAACGTCCCGTTGCTGTTGGTTCCACCAAGCCCACTGAAGATTCGGTCGCAGCGCGTTCTTCTTATAGCTGTACGCTCCGATGACGTGATGCCGCTCACTGGTATGGCATGCGCAGCGAGGATCATGTTAACAGGGTCGGTAGAACGACGGTCAATCTTGCTTGTCGATGCTGCGTTGATTAGCACTCTGGCACCGTTCACACACGTGTGCGTGCTCAATCCGGTGACCGAGAGCAGCAAGGCTTGAAATATGTAAGCAGAGCGCATTTTGAACGTCCCGTTGTTGTTGGTTCCACCAAGCCCACTGCTGATGATAATGATGATAATTCTGCTGATGAGAATGACATTGCAAAGACATAGGAAATTACACTGAAAGGTTAACAGATACCGAAACAAAATGTCAAAAACAATTACGTAAAAAACACAGATTAAAAGAAAACCGCCAGCTACTTGACCAGAACCAGTGTTCGGGAGCTCGACACTAGGACACGTCAGCGCCCTGCCCCGTCTGTACACGGTGTTGTTTTATCACTTCTTTTTCTTCACCCAGCCCAGCCTCCTTAATTGCCCCCGTCCCTATTCGATGCTCAAAGTCAACTACTAACGGTAGTTACCAACTGGTCGCATCATATACAACGTGCAAAATAATGCCTTTGACGCAATAACATGCATAAATAAATTACGCACATTTTGAAACTAAAGTCAGGTCACGCAAATGAAATCCGGAATAGTGGTGTTTATTCCCCTGTGCAAACGTGATACAGGCGCCGTATTCAGGACGCCTATGGTTTGCGTCTATGGTTTGTGCTACCGAGCGCAAATGCAAACAGCCCCTTGTGGCGCATGCTAGAAAAGCTGTCGGGCGAGAGTCACGACGCCCCCTTTTCTCGCGCCGCAACTGCAGCGTTACAGTTAGCAGTTGACCTCACGCTCCTATCATTTCTCCTAACGGCTATGTGGATCCACCAAGAAGTGTGTAGGGCAATTCATCCAGAAAAATACTCGGTCGCTATCGCGGGCGGAAGGACAAGTTCTTCGTTGGTAATACGACGGGCAAACCCGTTGTCCTGATTTTCGCTTCACAATGGAATGCATGACTTTACAGTGCGCTCCGTCCGGACCCCGTTCCATCTTCTTAGCCATAGAAAGAGAACGCAATCAGAGCTAATTCCTTGTGTGGTCTGGCAGAAACGTTGTAAAGCAACCAGCAGACGAAGAAACGTATGCGGCTCAGAGCAAATGGCGCTTGCGAACTATACAGCTAAAGTCGAGTTTTGAAAAAGGGAATAAGATTCGATGCTGAGGAAATGACGTCGCTAGCGGGCACGCTTCTAATAACGCACTTAATTTTATTTTAAAAGGAACATCAATTCGCGACGCACGTAGACGTCATTTTAAGCATAATGGCTAATATTTTCTAATGCTACGTGATACTAAACCGGGTTGCGGGCCCGCAAAGTACGGTACTACCATAAACAGTAGCAGAATAAAGCAGCACAGGAAGAAAAAAGTGCATTCTGGCGCGCAATTTACGCTGAGTTCCCCACTCCACCCCTTCCCTGAACTGCGGCGTTTACTGACTTGGCGTCGTCTTTTTCTCCACCGGTCCTACCACAAGACCATACATCAACTTGTAGAGATAATTTCTTCATCCTTTCTTTTCTTGTACGTTGTTACAAGCTATTCCTGTATACCTCCGGGACCGTGTTTCCGTAGCAGCCTGCGTGAATCATCTCTACGAAACTTGTGGTCGCGCCGTTTTTCAACTGCGGCGTCATTGGGATGCGCGTATCTCCTCGCTCCCGACGGTTCCTGCCTTTGCGTTGAATGAGGTGGCGCTGCTCCGGCATAAGTAATGGCGGCACCTCAATGATAGAGCTTATCAGTGTTCACCTCTTCTAAGAAAATATAAAATAAAAAATAAACGTTCGAATAAGTCCGAATGAAACCAACAACTTCCATGGAATTTTCGCAAAGAACTGAAAAAGCCAGAACAGAAGCGCTAGAAATCGAACTTCACGTATGACAAGCGTCAAAGACGCTTTACCAATGTGATGGAAAGCAGCAAAAATTAAGTTCGGGCACCGTTAGCATCTAAACGTGGAAGTGATGCCTTTGGGTTTAGGGATAAACGTACGTACTAGCGGTTATTCTTATCGTTTACTTTTCAAATACTGTGTTTTAGCATATTGTTTTCTCACTGACCCCCTCCTACTTATATCTCTTCTTTTTGTTTAAGATGAGCTGAAAACAAGTATTGCTTTTCTGCGATGTATTGGAAATTCTGCTGACGATACTGAAGCTCGCGTATAAACGTCCAGATAGTACATTTTCGTCGGTATCTTACTCTGTTTCTCCTTGCGTTTCATCATCCATCACTTCACTTCATTCAAGGTCTCCACAATGAGGTCGTCAAGCAAGATTTACATTCGCGAAAACAACAAGTAGCGCAGTCTGGCGGCTTGCCCAGCAACAACAATGCTGCTGACGCATGGATTATACGGGCCGAGGCGCTCCGAAGTGCTTGACTCGGTCGAGATAGCATAAACACAGCTGTAAGTTGCAAAACGAATATACACGTTGCGCGAAGGCAAAATTCAGGTGCCAACCAAAGCACGTTTATATGAAACTCGCGCGCCCGGACGCCTTTTCCGAAGACCAAAACGTCATTGCGCTGAAAATGCTTCTGTCGCGGTCTTTGGCGATGACGATATCCGTTGGGCGTTCATATAGTGAGAACGGCATACTGGAGTTCGATGACGTACGATGCAGTGCTGCCGTTTGTGAAAGATTATGTGGCATACCTTGTGATTTAATATGGAAGGGCTAAAGCAGTTGCTGTAACAAACTGTTATGATAGAAATCATCCGATTGTAATCGAGGCCAGTCTTCGATGCGTCGTGGAACTATGTGGTCCAGGAGGCGCCCGAAGTAGAAGATTCTTCAAGACTAGGTGTATTTGCATCTGTATATTTCAAGGGAATTTTCCACCTCAATAATTTCTCTCGTCGTATTCGATTGCTGATTGCCGTGTTATAGTTTGTTAACGAAACTTCCCCTCAAGTCTAAATATTTTAAGGCAGTTTTCCTAGTCTCTAAAGCCGCTCGAGTTCACGCTGCTCCTCTGGCGGCCATTTTTCAAAGAAATTATGCAATTTCAAAGAAATTTCAAAGAATTCGACTGTCGCGGACAACATCAGTAACTTTCCACATAAGTATTAGGCTCGGAGCAGGAGCTATGGCGCTTGAAAGTAACCGTTGGCTTGACGAACCAACCGACTGAGCTACCTTTCCGGGCAACATTGAAGGATCACGAGTTCAAATCACATGTTATGTTCCTTTTTCACCCCCTTTTTTTTCTTTCTTTTTAATGTATTTTCCTTCATTTTATCACTGTACGGAAACCCTCCTAAAAAAAATTTATATATCCTCAATTATGTGTGGCCCCACATGTGCAGGTCATAAATACCAGGTTCACTAGCCGAGTGCCATCCATGCGGTATAACCGAGCTCAGATTGGTCCACCTTGACTGATCAAATAGGGCACCACTGTAGGTTAAATGAGGCGTACAACTCCTGCGGCACCCGCCGTGGTTGCTCAGTGGTTATGGTGTTAGACTGCTGAGCACGAGGTCGCGGGATCGGACCCCGGCCACGGCGGCCGCATTTCGATGGGGGCGAAATGCGAAAACACCCGTGTTCTTAGAATTAGGTGCACGTTAAAGAACCCCAGGTGGTCGAAATTTTCGGAGTCCTCCACTACGGCGTGCATAATCAGAAAGTGGTTTTGTCACGCAAAACCCCATAATTCAATTTTTAATTTAACTCCTGCGGGGACGGTAGAGTATCCCTCTCCAGTGCAAGAGGACCGTGATTCAAATCCCGGCGCCGCGCAATTTTCCACCGGAAAATACAAAAAAAAAACGTGTGTTGAGAAAATTGCACAAACAGGCCTGGAGTGCGGCCTGATCCCGGTGACCAGAACCGGTAACGCACTCTCTCACCAGAGCAGGATTGGCCACCCTGGTGCAGTAATTGGCCACCACCTCCTATATGAATACAACAATCAATCCCCGGCCCTCAGTCCCCAGCAGCCGCGAAGCAACTGACCACGGCGGCGGTCAGATCTGTGACGCTGCAGAGGGTGCTAAGAATACCTGGCTCCGGACAGGCCGCCATTGGAATCTGAACCTGGCAACGTTTAACGTCAGAACGCTATCTAGTGAGGCGAGTCTAGCAGTGTTATTGGAGGAATTAGAGGGTACTAAATGGGATATAATAGGGCTCAGTGAGGTTAGGAGGACAAAAGAAGAATATACAGTGCTAAAAAGCGGGCATGTACTGTGTTACCGGGGCTTAGCGGAGAGACGAGAACTAGGAGTCGGATTCCTGATTAATAAGGAAATAGCTGGTAACATACAGGAATTCTATAGCATTAACGAGAGGGTGGCAAGTCTTGTTGTGAAACTTAATAAGAGGTACAAATTGAAGGTGGTACAAGTCTATGCCCCTACATGCAGTCATGATGACCAGGAAGTCGAAAGCTTTTATGAAGACGTGGAATCGGCGATGGGTAAAGTCAAAACAAAATACACTATACTGATGGGCGACTTCAATGCCAGGGTAGGCAAGAAGCAGGCTGGAGACAAGTCAGTGGGGGAATATGGCATAGGCTCTAGGAATAGCAGAGGAGAATTATTAGTAGAGTTTGCAGAACAGAATAATATGCGGATAATGAACACCTTTTTCCGCAAGCGGGTTAGTCGAAAGTGGACGTGGAGGAGCCCGAATGGTGAGACTAGAAATGAAATCGACTTCATACTCTGCGCGAACCCTGGCATCATACAAGATGTAGACGTGCTCGGCAAGGTACGCTGCAGTGACCATAGGATGGTAAGAACTCGAATTTGCCTAGACTTGAGGAGGGAACGGAAGAAACTGGTACACAAGAAGCCAATCAATGAGTTAGCGGTAAGAGGGAAACTAGAGGAATTCCGGATCAAGCTACAGAACAGGTATTCGGCTTTAACTCAGGAAGAGGACCTTAGTGTTGAAGCAATGAACGACTATCTCATGGGCATCATTAAGGAGTGCGCAATAGAAGTCGGTGGTAACGCCGTTAGACAGGAAACCAGTAAGCTATCGCAGGAGACGAAAGATCTGATCAAGAAACGCCAATGTATGAAAGCCTCTAACCCTACAGCTGGAATAGAACTGGCAGAACTTTCTAAGTTAATCAACAAGCGTAAGACAGCGGACATCAGGAACTATAATATGCATAGAATTGAACAGGCTCTCAGGAACGGAGGAAGCCTAAAAACAGTGAAGAAGAAACTAGGAATAGGCAAGAATCAGATGTGTGCGTTAAGAGACAAAGCCGGCAATATCGTTACTAATATGGATGAGATAGTTCAAGTGGCTGAGGAGTTCTATAGAGATTTATACAGTACCAGTGGCACCCACGACGGTAGTGGAAGAGAGAATAGCCTAGAGGAATTCGAAATCCCACAGGTAACGCCAGAAGAAGTAAAGAAAGCCTTAGGAGCTATGCAAAGGGGGAAGGCAGCTGGGGAGGATCAGGTAACAGCAGATTTGTTGAAGGATGGTGGTCAGATTGTTCTAGAGAAACTGGCCACCCTGTATACGCAATGCCTCATAACCTCGAGCGTACAAGAATCTTGGAAGAACGCTAACATAATCCTAATCCATAAGAAAGGGGACGCCAAAGACTTGAAAAATTATAGACCGATCAGCTTACTGTCCGTTGCCTACAAAGTATTTACTAAGGTAATCGCAAATAGAATCAGGAACACCTTAGACTTCTGTCAACCAAAGGACCAGGCTGGATTCCGTAAAGGCTACTCAACAATAGACCATATTCACACTATCAATCAAGTGATAGAAAAATGTGCCGAATATAACCAACCCTTATATATAGCTTTCATTGATTACGAGAAAGCGTTTGATTCAGTCAAAATCTCAGCAGTCATGGAGGCATTACGGAATCAGGGTGTAGATGAGCCATATGTAAAGATACTGGAAGATATTCTATAGCGGCTCCACAGCCACCGTAGTCCTCCACAAAGAAAGCAACAAAATCCCTATAAAGAAAGACGTCAGACAGGGAGATACGATATCTCCAATGCTATTCACAGCATGTTTACTGGAGGTATTCAGAGGCCTGGAGTGGGAAGAATTGGGGATAAAAGTTGATGGAGAATACCTTAGCAACTTGCGATTCGCTGATGATATTGCCTTGCTTAGTAACTCAGGAGACCAATTGCAATGCATGCTCACTGACCTGGAGAGGCAAAGCAGAAGGGTGGGTCTGAAAATTAATCTGCAGAAAACTAAAGTATTGTTTAACAGTCTCGGAAGAGAACAGCAGTTTACGATAGGTTGCGAAGCACTGGAAGTGGTAAGGGAATACATCTACTTAGGGCAGGTAGTGACCACGGATCCGGATCATGAGACTGAAATAACCAGAAGAATAAGAATGGGCTGGGGTGTGTTTGGCAGGCATTCTCAAATCATGAACAGCAGGTTGCCACTATCCCTCAAAAGGAAAGTGTATAACAGCTGTGTGTTACCAGTACTCACATATGGGGCAGAAACCTGGAGGCTTACTAAAAGGGTTCTGCTGAAATTGAGGACGACGCAGTGAGCTATGGAAAGAAGAATGATGGGTGTGACGTTAAGGGATAAGAAAAGAGCTGATTGGGTGAGGCAACAAACGCGGGTAAACGACATCTTAGTTGAAATCAAGAAAAAGAAATGGGCATGGGCAGGACATGTAATGAGGAGGGAAGATAACCGATGGTCACTAAGGGTTACGGACTGGATTCCAAGGGAAGGGATGCGTAGCAGGGGGCGGCAGAAAGTTAGGTGGGCGGATGACATTAAGACGTTTGCAGGGACAACATGGCCACAATTAGTACATGACCGGGGTAGTTGGAGAAGTATGGGAGAGGCCTTTGCCCTGCAGTGGGCGTAACTAGGCTGATGATGATGATGATGATGATGATGATTTCAAACATTATGCCGAATAAAAGCGATATGGTGCTACCGATCGGGTTCATCAGGATAGCGTGTTGGATGAGTTGGTATAGGGTTATGAGCAGTGAATACTTCTTTTAATAATGAAATAACACTGAAGTAAGTCTGGCTGCCTTTTCTGTACCGAACTTCTCTCTCCCGATTTTCTCAAATTACTTTCCAACGCACTTGAGCGAAAGAGCTAACAAGCTATATTGGGTTAATATGCATAGATCATCATGTACTTAGTCTAAATATGGTGCCGGCAACGTAGATTACTTGTATAAACTCTGACAAGATCCCATTTGTATAACACTTAGCGAGTTGTGCGCGTTGTACCAATTGCCACCTTCATTTTTTTTTGCTATTATAGGTCGTGTAAACTGAGTTTTACTATTCTGTTATCCACTCGATGCAACTCTTTGTGCAGCTGTGCAAAGTGAAGTGACCTTGTGTTTACATCGTTGCTTCGACGCACATTCATTCGCCGTAGTGTCAACCGCGTCGGCATAACAGCGTTAGTTGTTACGAGCTGTTTCAGTGGCGTATTTGTCCGGTTCCAGGTGTTTGTCCTGGAAGTCCCCAGGACAGAGTAAAAGGGAAACCCCGCTTACTAGTGACGCAAAATAAGCATCGAACCGCCATCGTAAAGCGAAGATGTAGCGCGACTGGAGTTCGGCGCGCTAACCGCTACGTAAACACGACGCGTTAGCTATATGTAAGGAGAGAGTATGACTGCCCTGATAGGTAAATGAACTCGAAGGTGTGCGCGGAGCGGAGAGTCTAGTGTACTTCGAGTAGCCCACTTAACTATTCAGATCTTCCACTTGATGATTATTTGAAGCGTTCGAAAGATTTGGAAAAATCTCGAAGCATTCGCAGAAATTTCGCGACAGGCCATTGCCGCCTGTCATCCTCCACCACACATTCTGCAAAGAGGCCTGTAAGTTGTTGCTGCTGCATTTCTCGTTAACTGTTGTGTATGTCGCCGGAATAATTTTAAAAAATAACGTCCTTTACACTCTGCCGACATTTCCACATCAATTTGTATACGGAAGAGAGCTTCCGTGCTGAGTGCAGTTTGCGATGCACAGATAAGTGAAGTGTACCGTGGATATACACGATAAAAAAGAAAAGACACACACATCCTGAACGTGAACCTTCTGCAGTACTTTTCTCTACCGCTTTCATTCTTTTCAAATCACTTTGTTCCTCAGTGCCACACACGCGCACTATCCTCGAACAAATCATGCTCTCTTGTTTTCTTCCTGTCAGAGGAACTTGCGTTTACCTGCTGGAACGAACGGCCATGTTCCAATTCATGGACAACTGCACTTCCAGCGTCACGCAGAGTGCTATAGAAAGAGCATAAAATTGAAGGCGCCTCGTACAAAAGGCCGCTCGCCCGCACAGGCAACATTTTTCCTTTTCCACGCGTGACTTCATCCGGATTCCAAAGAAATGCACCTATAAGATATATTTGCACCGCGAGCTGCCTACATAATCAGTTGCAGGACCTTTTTTCTAAACAAATAGCTGGTCCTCCGCGTTCCAGTTTATTTTCTATGCAGATGTATGTACAGTTGTAACTTTGACGACACTTTGCTGTGAACAGGCTACCAGGGTGGTCGGCAAAGGGGCACAATTTGCAATTATAATAGCGGGCGAGTTAAGTTGGGCGCAGTAAATTGTTTAGTTGGAAGCGGGAGTTATCAATACCCTCTGTCTTTCACCAGTTTTGGCATTTGCTTACCTAAAAGCGTGTCCTTCTTGGCAGGCATAGACAATCCACCACTCATGGTAGCGATGGTTGGAATGACATCCGTCATCACCGCAGCGATGGCCAATCGCACATGGCACTTACGTATAAAAAAGATTGTAAACATGGACTGAAGGCCTTTATAATGCAACGATTCCTTTTCCCCGGTTATATTCCTTTCTTATGACCCACCTCTCACGACAACCTGGTCCTGGCGATAACGTAAGCGTAGCGCCGCTCCGTCCACTGACGTAGCGTGAAAAGGTGTAGCATTTGAATAGAATCATTACATTATACCGGCCCACCTATCTATCAATATAATTAGTAAACGTATATATTGTTGCGCGAGAAAATCGTATACAGGGGGTATATTTACACGGCAGTTTCAAGAACAGCACATGACACGTTAGGCCTCGGGTCGACTTGTGCGCGCGCCACAACGTTGCAGCCACAGCGTTGCTCAAGCACTGGTCATCGCATCTTCACCTGCGTATCACGAACCACCAGCGCCTGTGACAATACACACGTACATGCTAAAAATTTCGCGCGTCTGTTTACCGAACAGCACTATGGTTACACTCTCTTCATTATCGCAAGATATGCGCTTAAAAAGCAGCCTACTGTGCCTTGTGATATGTACGTGTTATCCTGAGGAGAGCTTCAATGGCAATACAGCGTCCCAAATAGAAATAACAACGTGCATAAATATTTCTATATGCATAACACAACTACATGAAAAGAACTACAACACGTATCAAATAGTGCACGCTTTATTTTTATTGTGCAAAAGTACCAGAGCCACGAATGCTGCATTACGGCATTTGCTTGATGCGTCACTGTGTCACTTCGACGCCGACAGTGATACCTCTCTAATGCGTTCATTTGCTGCGTGGAATCTTGTTTGAATTATGAGACAGTGATTTTGAATTAACGTTACCTTTTTGCGCCACCCTGCTCTCTGCCGTTATGTCTGGGCACAAGTGGTAATTATGAGCACTAGTTACGAAGTTAGTAGATTCGTCACAGTTGAGTAAACCCACAAACTCAACAGAAAGAGGACCGAATGGAAAAGTATTAACCTAGTCAGCATAACATTCCCCGACTTTTACAGCGAAGCCATATATGGCTATAGGTTCTAGAAAAAGATGTGTGCGTTATCGAGCCGTGTAGATTGAGAATTTCTCCCCATACGGTGGGCCGATCCCGAAGATAGTGCAATACCGGGCCGACCCGCATTGGAGGTCAAAAAGGCTTTAAGCACTCCGCTAACTTGCAAAAATAAGTTTAATATCTTTGGTATAAATACAACCCGTATCACATATTAAGCTCATAAGAACAGATAGTACACTTTTACCCGCGTTCGCACGTTCGCACCGCCCTCTCTTTGGTGAAATTTTGGTGAAACGATGGGAAGTGGTTAATCTCCTTCATGTTGGAAAGGTTTCGAGTGAGGCGTTACACTGAAGTGAATGTGCCGACTACGAGTCACCGGTCGTGTATCGATCTGACATTCGGCAAGAACGTGGCTAGTGTGCAAGCGCAACCGATTGCAGTATATCACAGTGACTAAGAAGCAATGGTCACCATGGTGACGAAGTAAGAAAAATAAAAGACGAGAACAACAACGAAGTTATGCGTATGTCTTTATATTCAGTCAATATAGTTATCACACAGTAAAGCTTCACTGGAAATCGTCTTCACAGAGAGGAAGCGCACTGAATTTTTTTCTGCAGAGAGCAGTTGTCTCATTAAACTTCTCTGCTTCAGCGTTTTCAAGTAAATTATGAAAGTTCTTGATAACAAAACTATAGAACTCCGGATTCGTCAAGGAGCTTAAAGGAACCGCAGTGCCTACTTCAGTCCAAATGCGAAGCTGCTGTCCTCTCCGGGAAGTCAAGGCACTGCGTTGACTGAAGGAAGTTTAGAGAAGGTTGCTCTCATTCACAGTGTGAGGATGGGACGTCAATACCACCGCTCGTAACCCGTTGTCAAGATTGGAGTCGGGCATGAATTAAATGGTAGCTGGCCCATGCCGTCGTCCAACTTATCCACACTGAGGACGTTGTTGAAGGGAAGGACTTCTTCTCATCGAGAACGAGGAATATGGGTTTATTTACAGCATCTACATAAGGACGTTGCAGTTCATCAGTCTAGCATGACTGCGAGAGAAAGTACACTGAGCAGCCGCACAACAGCGGTTTATAAACACTCGGTCCTCCCTCGATCCCTAGGTGAGGGAAACGTTCGACCAGTAGACGAGCCGCCTCTCTGCGGGAGGGCTTACACACACACACGTCCGCACAGGTTCACGGTCCCCACCGACGTCAGACGCTCTTCGCAGAACTCGGGGCTTACGTCAGGAAAGGCGCATCTTATTCCCCGAGCTGACCCCCGCAGCGCGGCCGCCGGTTCTCCATTGTCTGGCGTCTTGAAAGGCGCGTGGGACGTTGCCGCCAATACGTTCCCTCGGAACTCCCCCGCTCGCGGCAGACCAGATCGGCGGTGGCGTGTTCAGTCACAAAGCCTGGTTCGTCAAACTCATCTCAGCAATCCCGCGACGCAGAGTGGCGGACGCGGCGTATTGTCCCGAAGCTTTAGCCAAACGGCGTAGTGATGCCGTTTGGCTAGAGGATGACGGTGGCTTTCCAGGAAAGTTGACGCCGCTGTCGCAACTGGCTGTCAAAACTTGCACCTCAGCAGGCCGTTCTTAACAACAGCCAGATGATTGAAGTTCCCATTCACGACGGATATCTATATTGACTTACAATGCGGTGAGGTAACATTGAGAGATGTTTGAAGTACAGGGAACAACGAAACGGCGGTAAACATCGACAGGGTATTGACAGTACTAGTGATAAAGACAGAGGTCTGTAATGTACTCAACATTGTATTGCATGCATCCCCCAGGATCATGCTTCAGCTGAACGCCCAGAATAAGCCAAATTTGTACAATACACATCTTCGAGCAGCAATATTACCTTAGTGCATTTAATGTGATTAGCATTCTTAAGGTATTTCACCCCCTTTCGGGGGCTGTATGAGGATTAATTTATGTCCCTAACCGTTTGGCCGCGCGCCAACTGGAGTCACCGGATTCGTGGCACACGGTATGTGCTGCTGTTCATTGAACGGCTTCTTAGGTAACGACCTTACGTCACATATTGCAACTTACGCATTGTAGCCGGTCTGTTCGCAAGACGTATTCATTTGAAATGAATTTCCTGGATGGCACCATTTTTTAGATATCATTTCCCAAAGTGTGGGACAAAATACATGGGCGTTCTTGTTACCTTTGTGCTTCAATGCATAAAAGAGCTTTTTGTTTTAAAACAGGAAAAGTGGAACAACAGTGCATTTTTAGGGCGAGTTCGATGGCGCAAATCTCCGAACTGGCGTTGCTTTGAAAATTCATTCCCAGAGGATGCACCGCGGAAACTCCTCAGCCACACTTCCTTCGTAAACTGAAATATGCGCCGTAATGCAATTGATTAAGAAGTTCATTAGTGAACTTTTGTTAATTAGTTGGACATGTGTTTCGCTTTCTCGTGCAAGTAATGTCCGCCTCTCGAAATAATCCAGCTCAAGGTCTAGAACTATGTTGTCTGCAACAGGCTATCTTTAGAAATGCCATAAAACGTAAAAACAATCACCCCATATTTTCACACACTCTATGTGCGGGGACTTCACCGCGGCACCACTAGTTCACGCAGCGTGTTCAGTGAGAAGCGCGCAAGACCAGCCAGGTTGCACACAAGCCTCATACAAAATCCTACACGCCTCATATTGCAACCGCCCTTTCAGGGGTTACAATACGTTGTGTCAATGCATTGCTTCAATGCTAATCACACTAACGTCGACAGTCATCGTGACATAAGCTCTGCCGAATTTTTTTGTCTTGCAGAAGAGTCAACGCCTTCAAAGAAGCGAAACAAAAGAAAAGTATGCAGGTCTAACGCAAATGTTGGAATCTATGCGAAGTGAAGCTTTAGTATAGTTAATTAAAGGTAGTAGAAGTAAATGTGATGCATACAAGTGATTAACGTTCATTCTATGCAATGTGTACACTCATGCAATGTTTTTTAATGCCCTACACAACTCTCAAGCTACGCCCTAAAGCAAGTACCATATCAAGCGGATGCGCAGTGTCAGACGTTTATACAGCGATATCACGAGGAGGATAGAGATATATGATGTTTGTAGAGGGAAGAATGGCCATGACAGGTGTATGCAGAGAGAATTACCACACTGATCTAGCAGCATATAAGGATTCTGTACGATTCTGTACCTCTTGTGTAACAGTCGCACATACGCAATCCGTATGATTGGCCGAGAATCAACACACCCAATGACACGTACCGTATGGCTCATTCAAACAAAAACAAGTAAATAAATTAATCATTTGAGTATATATAACGCACTGTTCCATTAAGAGGCCGGTGTGCTTTAGAGATACCTATGGGCTAACATTATCTGTGCAGCTCTTATGTACCAATTTTTTTTTTCATTACGCAGAACAGAGGTGTGCTTAGTCGCACTACTTTGTCGGTGAGCATACAGGGGTTATATGAGCCCGTTTGCTCTTACTTTCATTCGGCGCGCATACAACCTACATATCCGCAAATATTTCCACCGAGATAGGGATAGACCCAGCAGCAGACAGCAGCAGTTCTACGTCCCGCCCGGGAAGGTAGGCAAAGAAAGCTTCGCTTTAATAATAAAGCATCAGCAAACTTCAGCGACTGCGCTATCTGCTAACTTTATTTACTGCTACAGCAGCCGACGCTCACAACGGGCACCGTTCTCAAGAGCACCTTACTTGCATACAAAGTCATAGAATGCATACAACGTCGTCAACATCAGCATTAGTAGCGCCTGCTGTGACCTCCGACAAATGTGAACTTATGCCAACCCTCTCAGAGTTCGTCTGGCGCACAAGGCCTTGCTCACTGAAACTGCCGAGCGTGAATGCGCGTCATAGCACTGTGCATGAATAACGCGTCCGCCCCCAGGAGATGAGTGATGGTTAGGTCTCTTTTAAGCACCTAAGGCCACTTATTTGGGTACCTTCATTGCGTCTTGCGTATGTTCATATGCAACAACTAATGTGTTACAATCACTTAGATATTACACCTCTTTAATGAAACCGTCTAATATTATGCGCACTTCTATTAACAGGTCCGAGTGCCTTAGAGGTATACCCATGAGCCGACTGTGTGTATCCGTGCAGTTGGTAGGAAGTAGGCAGGACAAAAAAGTATGGGTCCACTCTTCACAATAAGAGCGCCAAGGATGTGGTCGCTTACCAATACAGATATAAACAGAAGTATAAACATCCCAAAGAAGACTAGAATGAGCGCACAGTCATTCAACATGCAGGCAGGGGCCACAGATCAGTTACGTAAACACGGCAATATTGGCTCCGGACACGTTGTTAGATACGGGACCTTTTTCTGAGCCTACTTCGAGTTCACCAGACCACATCGAATCACGTCACACATAATGAAGGAGCGCAGAAGCACATCTACCACGTTCCCGAGGCGCGGCACGTCCAAACAAGTTGGCGTCCCCCACCTCGTGCGCCGCATGTGGAGCTGTTGTCCCACTGCTTGACTCTTCCCGAAAGTGTAGCGGGAGCCTGGCACGGTTCCAGGTAACGTGGGTCCCGAGCCAAGCTGCTTTGCAGCTCTGAAAGGTCGCTCGAAGACAACCCGTCTCCCCCCCATCCACCTAGTGTGATGGCGATTGCAAGCCGCGAGGCAACGACGGCCGTAATGCACCGTGAAGCCCTGGGAGCAATCCCCCCGTCCGCTTTTGTGACGGCAGTTGCAGACCAGGAAGGCAATACCGCAGACAAGTAATCCCTCGGACAATTGCAGCCCAAGGAGCGACCCTCTGAGCCGAATGTGATGTACACTCACACGGGCGCCTACCATTGGCCGAAAATGACAACTGAGTGGGCTCGCCGACTGGCCGAAACTGACGCTACTTGAGCGGGCACGCCGATTGGCCGAACGGGACGTGACTTCGAGACACCGAAGGGGTTAAAATCCAGAGACCGGGAGCAGCAAAAGAGCATTCCTTCGTTTATCTCTTTCGAGCTTCTTGCCACGGGCCGCAGCGTCCGAGTTGCTGCCGGCCCGTAATGACTTTATCACTGTTAATTTCTTTGTACTCTCTCTGTAAATAATGTAAATAAACCTCCAGTTTTCATCTCAAAGTGCTCCTCAACCTCGGCCAACTCCCGCACCCAACGGCAAGGTCTGAAATCTGGGGGCAGCAGTTGGGATTGTCCTCCAGACCCAACAACTGGTGGCAGCGCTAGGGATGAACCTTCGTCCACAGAAATCCTGAGGAACTGGGAACAACGCAGAAGAAAGAGCCTTCGACCCAGAGAGTACTGAGGAACCCGGAACAGCGAAAAAGAGCCTTCGTCCAAAGGAGTCCCGAGGAACTTGGAACAGCGAAGAAGAGAGAGCCTTCGTCCAAAGTAGTCCTGAGGAACTGGGAACAGCGAAGCAGAGCGAGCCTTCGACCCAGAGAGTCCTGAGGAACCGGGAAGAGCGGATCGATGAACCAGATGGCAGGGTGCTGCAACCGTAAGTGAGCGCGTGGTTCTTTTTTTTCTTTTGATTCGCCAGACTTCAAATGTTGTGTTTATTTTGATAGTTCTAGCAATCGGGAATTTGTTGCATATTGTGTGTTTGCACAAATAAATTAAGGAAAGCAGTTCTAACCAGCAGTCGGGACAGCTGCCATGGATCTTAGAAGGTTGACGAGAGCTGACCTGTTGTGGTTGTGTGAAGAAGTCGACGTAGACGTAGTAGGGGACTTGACGGAATCAGAGATTCGTAAGACCATAGTCGGAAGTGACAATGATTTGAAGTTCATAGAATAAATTGGTAAACGAATTGTAAGCAAAAAACGGGAACCGGAAGCAATTAGGCAAGAACAGGAAGAATTTAGGCAAGAACAGGAAAAAGCTAGGCAGGAACTAAAAAGAATTTCGCAGGAGAAAGACCTAACAGAAGTAACGAGGCAGTACGTTGCTGCATTAAACAAGGAGATTCAAGGTTATAAACAGTCAATCGAACTAAGTCAACAGCGGCTTGAGAAATCTGTAGGCTGGACGCAGCGAAAGTCGGAGGAAGTCGATAGCAGATTTCGGTCGAAAGCCGAGAGAAGTTGTAGTACCTGTGAGATTAGCAGCACCTTCATAGGTGAACTGAAAGTGCTAGCAGCTAACAATGCCTTAGTGGCAACAGAAGCCGTTAAAGGGCGTAATGAGAGCGACGAGGTGCTGTGCCAACAGAACGCTGTAGAGACAGCTAGGCCAGCTGCGAATGAATTGGCACAGTCACCACGCGTGTGCGTCGCATCTAATGTTAACGAGGTCGTTAGCGAGGTACAGAATACTGCGGGCCCGACAGACGCGAGCACCCATGTCGCGTCAGATCTGCGTGCCGAAGTGCAGTGCCAGCTGTACGATGCAATTGAGGGCAGTTCGCAGGATTGCGAGCTTCGTAGCTCTAGGGAAGACCACTGCATTGTTCAGAGATCGGTGCAGCTCTCCGCCAGTCTAGGTAGCTAAGAGAGGGATGACTTAGTTAGGAATCATTCGGACTGTGCGGGTGAGACAGCGATAGAGACCGACGGGCTGTGTGCCGACGCACAGCGTGAGCTGGGCAATGCAGTAGAGGGCAGTTCGCAAGAGTGCGAGTTGCATAGCTCGAGTAAAGCCTGCTGCATTGTTCCAGAGTCGGTTGAGCTGTCCGCCAGTCGAGGCAGAGAGAGAGTAGATTTTAAATGAAAGTCGCTCAGACTGTGCGGGTAAGAGACCGATCCGGGCAGACGAGATGTGTACCGGCCAGCACGAGGCGCGAGAGGGCGGCATGATAGTGAGTGCGAAGAGAAAGCGCCGCGAAAAGAAGCGCGATAAATACCGAAAGATGATGACTAATGTAGCGCAGCCAAAGACGGCGAGAGACCCAAAAAGGCAGGGCGCGAGGAGAAGAAAGGTGCGGTCGTCGTTGACGACGTGGGCGCATCAAACACGTTCGAGCCACCGGTCAAGCAGATACCAAGAAGCATGTTCTGCACGGACGCGGACAAAGGGCACGGGGCAGTTACGTTCCTCGTCGTTCCGCCGTTCTTTTCGGAGTGCAGCATGTAGTGCGAAGGAGCGCAAGGTGGCAAGACTAGACGAGGTGGTAGGGAGTCGCGACGCCGTCAGTCGAGTTCGCGATGAAAGCGTGGCGCCAGGGCGCAAATCGGCCAGAGACTATAACGTCTTGAGGGAGCCAATAGTGTGTCAGTCCTTTTGTTGTTCCTGGATAGCCATAATAGCGCTCGAACCGCGACTACCTCGAGTACGGCTCAAAAGCATGAGTCAGTCGAAAACGTTTGGAACGAGGGGCCAAGAGAGCTTCCGTAGAAGGAACACGTGTTGTTTTCTTCTATTTTTGAACATTCTGAAAATTTTCTCGATTTGAGACTAAGATTTCTTTCAATATGTAAGGTATGAGCTTTGTGTTTTTGTTCGAGAAGCTCCGAGATTGTAAAGATGCGTTTTATGTAAACATGTGGTTTCGCGAGGTGTTCATTAATGAGTAGATAGGCTTTCTTTTTTTTTTGTGTGTGTGTGTGAGTAACCTGAGTGTCAAGGTTATCGGTGAGAGGCCTATGGTAACGCGCATGTGTATTAGTTAATCTTCTTTTTTATAAGTGTTTTTGAATTTTCTAAGGTTAAGCGCGTAGATTTTCAGTAAGTTCGTAATTTGCACTGAGAAGCGTTCGTAGTTCCATTAGCGCGTGTCCTGTGTGGACAGAAGGAAGCAGGTTTGTGACTGGGTTGCTCGTGTGTGTTTAGGGCGGCCGCGTTCTGACTTCTTGTAAGCGTACTTGGAACTAGTTATTAGAAGACGCATAATTTTAAGGGTTCTGCGCAGTGCGTAAGTTACGCAAGTCTAGTTGTCGTTTAAGTTACGTGTCCTGTAGGAACTAAAGGAAGAAGCGTGAGTAAGCATAATGAAACGTTTGCCTACGACGCAAGTACGCGTTCTGAATAGTGACCACAAAGCTAGCGCGCTTGTGATTACGTACTTGTAGAGTTGACCGGACTGCTCAGTGGCCTCAATACGTGCGATAAGTACGCCACTGCGATTGGTTAGAAACATGCTGTTCGTGAAGTTAGGCCGCTTAAGTTATGTTCGGCTGTTTTCATTATTTGTTTGCGACGACAACGGCCCTTTGTTTTGAAACAACAATATCACTCTGGCCTTGTCGGCATTCGAGGAGAAATGGATAGCAGTTTAGAAAGGTGATTGGAATGGCTTTGTCAAAATTGGGGAAATAAAAGACCAGGGTTCATTTTGACCTAGTAATAGCCTGGCGAGTCAAGGGTGAAGAGCCTGCGCATACACGTCGTGCAGCGCTATGTTGTTTTGTTTGTTTGACGTACGTTCTGCAGGGCCCAGGATCCCGAAGTTCATCACACGAGGCTCGACACCAGTACCCTACATGTTCTTTCAGCGTTCCTCATGTCCAGCGAATTGATTTCACCGGCCATTCCGAACTTCCGGGGCGAGGAGGAGCTGTTAGATACGGGACCTTTTTCTGAGCCTACTTCGAGTTCACCAGACCACATCGAATCGCGTCACACCTAATTAAGGAGCGCAGAAGCACGTCTACCACGTTCCCGAGGCGGGGCACGTCCAAACAAGTTGGCGTCCCCCACCTCATGCGCCGCATGTGGAGCTGTTGCCCCACTGCTTGACTCTTCCCGAAAGTGTAGCGGGAGCCTGACACGGTTCCAGGTAACGTGGGTCCCGAGCCTAGCTGCTTTGCAGCTCTGAAAGGTCGCTCGAAGACAACCCGTCTCCCCCCATCCGCCTATTGTGACGGCGCTTGCAAGCCGGGAGGCAACGACGGCCGTAATGCACCGTGAAGCCCTGGGAGCAATCCCCCCGTCCGCTTTAGTGACGGCAGTTGCAGACCAGGAAGGCAATACCGCAGACAAGTAATCCCTCGGACAATTGGAGCCCAAGGAGCGACCCTCTGAGCCGAATGTGCACGGGCGCCTACCATTGGCCGAAAATGACAACTGAGCGGGCTCGCCGATTGGCCGAAACTGACGCCACCTGAGCGGGCTTGCCGATTGGCTGAACGGGACGTGACTTCGAGACACCGAAGGGGTTAAAAGCCAGAGACCGGGAGCAGCAAAAGAGCATTCCTTCATTCATCTCTTTCGAGCTTCTTGCCATGGGCCGCAGCGTCCGAGTTGCTGCCGGCCCGTAATGACTTTATCACTGTTATTTTCTTTGTACTCTCACTGTAAATGATGTAAATAAACCTCCAGTTTTCATCTCAAAGTCCTGCTCAACTTCGGCCAACTCCCGCACTCAACGGCAAGGTGCAATATCTGGGAGACAGCAATTGGGATTGTCCTCCAGATCCAACAATGTGCGGACTCTATCAGAGGCAAGTCACAGGGTGGTCACGTGAAGTGTGCATGATGTAGCAACTCGCTTTATGCTTGTCCGGTGCACATGTATTTTCAGAACTGAGGTTAAACAGCGCAAACAAAACAAGGACACGAGGAAACAAATACCACAGACAAGCGCTGACTGCCAACTAGAAGCTTATTTGAAATTCTCCAGCCATTGTATACCTTTCTTCAGCATAGACATGCGTACACCAATCACAAGCACATCTGCAAACCAACAACATCATAATCTTTCATGCAGGAAAAAGCATTTCTTTTTCCGACAAGGCAAGAGAGGGAGCGCTTACACATTTATCTCCTTCCTTTCTAAAGTAATAAGCCTATAATGTTTCCGTTTCCCTCTTACCTTTTCCTTTCCCTATGAATTTTGTTTCTTCAAATAGGGGAGTGCAGGGACATTCTCAGTAGCCCAAGAAACGTGACTGGCAAGTAGTTATGGCGATGAGGTCGACACATATGTAGGCTGGGTCTTGCAAGGCTGGTGATGAGAGGAAGGAGCCCATTGTAGAAGAAATTTGCATTAGTAAGATCTTGATGAGGGCTAGTTGGTTCATATTTAGAACTGAGGTTGAAGAGCGCGAACAAAACAAGGACACGAGCAAACAAGTACCACAGACAAGCGCTGACTGCCAACTGAAAGTTTATTTGAAATTCTCCAGCCATTTTATACCTTTTTTTCAGCATAGACATGCGCACACCAATCGCAAGTGCATCTGCAAACAAACAATTTCATATTTCATGTGCAGCATGCAGAAATATTAGTTTTGTCGAAAAATTTTCTTTCCTACCAACGGAACGCAGAGTTCTGCCTTACGTTGCAGGTATGAGCGCTGCACGCACACGCCTTTGCGTTCCCGCTGTGTGGTGGTGCGCAAATTCTAAGGATGTATACTGATCGGAGCGGACCGGACGATAAACGTTGACCTAAATTTCTCTAGTATCTCCTTATTATGCGACAAATAAACTGCCGTTCGTGAACAGCAACGAATGGACCTCTTTTCACCTATCTAACAATCTTCAACCCTTTGTAAGACAATGGCACATATACCTACGTCCCTCTTTGGGGTGTGCGCGACAACGCTTTTCAGTAAATGGACACATTTAGCTAAATTGTGCGATGCTGACTTCTATCCCAAAATTTGTGCACTTTTCATGCGGGAAAAGTTTTGGGTGTGGGTACTAAGTGGTGACCAGCGTGCAATGGCTAGAAAAATTGTTTTAATTTTCGAACGCTTCCTAACTTTGGCCCACATGTGCTCCCGAGGGCAAAGTTCTCAAATGTCCGATAAGTTATTCCTCTTTCTGGCATTTACATTTACAGCTTTAGCTCGCAGTGAGCACGCATTTTTGTATCTTGAGAGAAGTGGTTCTTGTGGGAAAGGAAGAAAGGCTGGCACTATCTTCTGCAATCCATGCGGGAGCACGGCTCAGCGACAGCAGGGTGGCGCAGATGGGATTAAAAGAAAGAGAGGCTAGGAGAGAGAAAGGTAGAGGGTCGTCCCAGCAGCATCAGAGCAGCTCGGCCGGGTGGGCGCAGTGGGTTCGACCGGAGGAGTAGGCTGGAGGTAGACCGTATAGGAGGTGGCCCAGAAGAAGTGGAGTAGTGGCGGATCAGGAAGCCCGAGGTGGTGGGATGGCCTTTGGGCCATCCGTCTTTGTAGAAATTTCCTATAGTCTCGCCGAGAGCCCCGACGAGTCCAGGTACTCGACGACACTTAGGAAGGCTGGTAGCTGATTACGACAGGGGAAGAGGATATCTTCCTGTCTTGAACATGGGAGCCCCAGGCGGCGGAACTCTTGCAGAAGTCGGCTGCGGGCTGCAGGTGAGCAGGGCAGGCCAGCAGCAGGTGCTCCAGAGTCTCTGGTTCACCACAAGAGGCACAGGCTGGCGAGGTGGCTTTCACAAGGCGGTGCCGGCGGGCTGCCGTCCACTAGCAGCCAATTCGCAGCCGGAGCAGGAACGAGGCATCCCTTCGTAGGAGGCCGCGCTGTGGAAGAGGCCGTGGAGGCCGGCCCAGGGATACCCGTTTGTCCGGGTGGCAGGCGATGATGTGCCGGTGCAGTCTGTGTCTCGAGAAGTCTGCGGCCGTTACAGCAGGGCTGAGGGGAACGCTTGAGTGGTGGGCACTTTTTGCAAGAGTGTCCGCCTCTTCATTGCCCGGGATCCCCACGTGTGCCGGTAGCCAATGCAGGGATAGTGAGCATCCTGCGTCCTGAAGGGCCGTCAGTCTTGAAGAGAGCAGCGCAAACCCAATGCTAGCCCTGTCAGGATTCTGCAGGCAGAGCAGTGCCGCCTTGGAGTCGCAGAAGATGGCTGCCGGGGTCGCTGATAGCTCCTCTGTAAGTAGGTCCACAGCAAGGTGGAGTCCTGCTAGCTCTGCTGCGGTGGAGCTTGCATGTCCCGGGAGACGGCACAGCTTGCTCTTTTGTAGGGCCGGTGCAACGCAGGCTGCTGTGGATGAGCCCGTCTCCGGTATCACGGATCCATAGACGAAGATGTGAAGGTGGTCCCCAAGTCTCTCTTGGAGGAGAGAGGCTGCCGTCTGCTGTAAGGCACATGCTGGGGAACGGTTCTTCGAGACACCTGGCAGCTCCGTCGAGATAGGAATTGGTGGCCGATGTGGTGGGCAATGCTGTACAGCGTTTGCAGGCGTGTCCGCGATGACTTCCTTATAGAGGCCACACAGCCGTCCCATGTGTGATGCTGGCCGGGAGCGTAGGCGGGTCAGGAGTGCTTGACCATCTGCGGCATGGTGTAGGCGATCAATGTGTCATAACCCCTGTTGCAGGAAGAGTAATGACAAGGGCCAGGCACCTGCCTCAGCCAAAGTAGCGGCCACTTGTGAGGTTCGCGGAACGCCAAGACAGAGCCGTACTGCTGACCGATGCTGCAGCTCCAGTTTCCGCAGGCGGGGTGGGGGCAGCGCCACAAGAGGGAGGGCATACAGTAGCCGCAATGTGGCTGCAGCTTCAAATAGCTGCAGGGCCCACCTGGTGGTACAGCCCTATCCACGGGCAAGGAGCTGTGAGACTGCCTTGCGGACCCGAAGCGTCTGGACGCACATGGCCTTGGTAGCCGGCAGCCAGGTCAGCCGATGGTCAATGCGCAGCCCCAGGTAGGTGACTGCCTTGCTCCATGGCATTTTGACACCCTCCAAGCGCAGCCCGGCAGCTGAGCGGTGGGCTGATGCTCTGGGATGCAGTAGCAAGGCCTCGGTCTTCATGGCCGAGATGGTGAGGCCGATGCTGCACAAGTAGGCAGCCGCAGTGTCCAGGGCTCTCTGTAGGGCCGCACGTGCCTTGCGGATGTGTTGCGGTGGTCCCCGCACCCATAGGGCGATGTCGTCCGCGTAGATTGAGGACTGCACGGGGAAGTGAGGGTCGATCGGCAGGGCAGCAGGCAACCGTGCCATGGCCAGGTTGAAAAGGAAGGGGCTCACCACTGACCCCTGTTATACACCTGAAGCGACTGGACGGGGGGTGCTCTTCGATTAACCCACACGAACCCTGAGGGTGCGATTGTGCACCCTCAGGGTTCGTGTGGGCGATATCTAGTCCGCAGAACTTGCCCTCGTCAATGCACGAGCAAAAACATGCACGCGCAAAAGAAAAGGCGCTGAGGTCACTAGGTATACTCGACGTATAGGCGAGAAGTGCGCACATACATCTTGTGTATGGTCTTCGCTGCGCCATTTTGTCTGTCGTGCTTCGGTCTAGTTTGTGAGAGAAGTTGTTAGGTGTGATTTTTCATTCAAATCCTAGACATTCATTGGGCCGAACGAGTTTAATTTTTCAAAACAGCCATTTATTGTCAGTGGGACGTATACGTGGCACTTCTTAAAAAGTAAACGTCTTGTACAGAAGTAAAATTAGTTTCAAACTACTGCTAAGCACCTCATTTACACATACGACACTAAACATTTCAAGACTTCTATTTTACGAAGGAAGTAATCAGGACTCATATTGCATTAGGACCCTGAAGAGTCCGTGGGCCGCATGCGTCTTCACTTTTCGAAAGATCCTCTAGTTTGAGTGGGACAAATACGTCCCACTTTTTTTTAATGAACAGCTTGGCGTAGAGAAGTGAAATTGGTTGTAAACCATTTCTAACCACTTAATTTACGCATACTACGCATAAAATTTCAGGACTTTTGCAAAATATGTATGGCGTCTTACTAAGGGTTAAGTGTAAAGCGACTTTAGAACTGAGGCTGGGGTTCCTAGCAAGTTTTCTTATTACGGTTACAGTATTTCCGGGCTGTTTTCTTTGTTTCTTTATAGCTACTGATTTAGAGCGTATTCTACATTTCTCCATGAAGTCCAGAGCCCTTTTATTGTTGTTGGTATCCTTCGATCTTGTGGCTAATACCCATAAGGGGACTGGTATACCAGTCCCCTTATGGGTATTAGCCACAAGACTCAGGTGGATAAGGCTTCATGAATATAGAACTGAAATTTCACGTGCGGATTAGCGAAAACTCATAAATTGAATATAATACATGCATGAAAACTAATAATGCTTCCTGAATGGAATTGTATACTTTAGCAAGGAACCTGCGGCTTCATAATCACATCGCCGCCTGTGAGCACAAATTTGAATTGCACAGAGTAATTTGTTTTTACTTGCTACGTGTGCTTGAAGAAATGTTTGACAGTAATAAGTGTTGGCATCTACATATATATATATACTATGACAGAAAGGTAGAGTGGTACAGATATGATATGTACTTTCGTTTTTTATGGCACCCCTCCTCATTTCCGCTAACCGTTAGGATGACATGTGTTTCAACCACTTTTTTTTCCCCTTGTCTTTGCCCTGTCTGCTCCTATTACGTTCTCTCACAAACCACATAACTCGAGGCACTCTGTCTGCTTCTTTCGCGCCGCTTGTTAACTAATCACTGAGGCAGGCACAACCAACCGGCTGAGTACTTCTTTGCCCTACTTTCCCCTGACGAGCAAGCGAGAGTAAATACAACTCGAAAGCACAACTTCATTCGTGTAAATTGACCGGCCATTTATAAGCAAAATTGTAAGCATTCGATCTAGCGTCGTTTATTGCTTACAAATGGGGTCCGTTATGTCTAAGCCGCATCTAGATCGTATTCTTTCTTGGTCTGTGTTATTCACTCTCGATTTCCCCTTGTCTCACCACCATGCATCTGTACTGGCCCATCAGGCTCCTCCAAGCGTGTCAACGTTCCAGCGGCAGCTGCAAGCCATGAACCGTGCGTACACGGCAACGTGCTAGGGGCTAACACGGCGTGAAAAGCGGCCGTCTTTCGATCGATCAATCATTCACGCAGAGGCGAGAATTGATTAACAGCTTGGAACCAGCCAGCAGGAACTCTTCGACCCACTGGACTCTATATGGAGCGTTCCGGCAAGACAACCAAAGCACAAGTAAGGAAAAAGCTCGGCCCACCGACTTTGACCGCGGCAAAGGCTGCGTATGTGTTCATGGTTTAGATAAAAAAAAAAGAAGAAAAAAGAAAACTGACAGCCAGACTTTTGCACCCGTGAATCGCCCTTGTTCCTTTATTATGGCAGTTTATTTGGAACGTACCTGGTAGCCATTCTATTGGTTCGTGGCCTAATGAACTGACGGTTACTGAGCCCCGCTTTCGGTGGAGCGCCTTTTTCCCTAGAGTTAATTGGCTGACTCATAACGTCGCGATTATTTTGCGAATATATCATACGTCCTTCGTCGCCTTTTAGTACTTGGTACATTGTTTTGCTATTCGCATGGAGTTATATGTGCGCGCAGCACCTTCGCAGTGTGCAATGCCTTATCGTCCCGCGGTCATACAATGTAAACACTGTGCACCTATTTTCCGAACGTACATATTTGCGTATACAGCAACATATAGCCAGCGTGACGGATGTGCAGAAGTAGTAGCTTATTGTATCACTCTCACCAACCGCACATATTATGCTTTCCAGTTGTTCCAAACCACCATAGATCACCGTGCCGACGAGCTTGAGCCCTTTCTGTGAGGGGCATGAAACGTTCTTGCGGTTGAAGCCTGATAAGTGGCCTCGATTTGCAGCTGTACGTGGACAGCAACAAAGTTTACAACTCGCTTAGGTGCGGAATCAAAAGCATGGTCACACGCTTAACATGGACAGCGGCTCACTTAACACAGCGAGGTTGCTCCGTCGTTGGTCATACAAGCAGCAAGCGAATGCCAAAAACAGCTTTTCGTTTCACCTGATAACAATGTTTCGTCTCATCTGGCACCGATTACTTAATGCGTGAGCTCCTAATAGTCCAACAAGTTACAGAGAATTCCTGCTGTAGGAAGACGTCTGCACTGACACGTTGTTCCACGGTCCAGGCAACGTTTCTATACGAGGTTTTCTTTTTTTTCTCTTTAGACCATAAAGAATTTATTTTCTTTTTTCGTCAGTGGCGGATAGTGCAATTGAGCTCTTTAGCTGGATCACTCGATGCAGCGGACAATATGAGTACAAAAAATCGAAATGCACAATTACATAATTAACAAAAATGAACTAATTAAGTTCTAAATTAATTCCTTTCTCACACGATGCAATTTGCGTATTTTAATCGGTAAGCTTGCAATGCGTATACACTTGGAACGAATTCTAAAGACCGAACGGGTTTCGAGATATGGGTCGTGAAACTTTCAGTAAAAATGCACTATTGTCCCACTTACTTATTTAACAAACTGCAATTTTATACATTGAACTACAAAAATGACTGAAACGCCTAAGTATTTTGTCGCACACATTGGGAATGAATATCTCGAAACTGATGCCATCCTCAAAATTTGTCCAAAGGGGATACACCTGGCGAAGTCACCGGCAGCAGCTCGGAAAAGCAATATCTAGCGTAATGCAATTAATTAAAAGGTAATTAATATATTTTGTTGATTTGTCGAACATGCATTTCCATTTATCGTGCAAGTAATGTCCGCCTCTTTGAATAATCGAGCTAAATGGCTAGAATTATGGTATCGGCCACAGGTGATTTTTAAACATTTAAAACACTCGGTATACTGAAAGGACAGGCCTCGTGAAGGATTTTCACCGCAAAAAAAAAAAAAAGGCCACATGGCGACTTGAAAAAGACAAGTCCACTTATCAAAACGTTGGCTCCTACTCTCACCTTGTTCTCGTGTTGCTCATCGTCTTGAATTTCCATCTCCCACGTTCCAGGTGTTTTCCTTGGTCCCCGTTGTTGCTTGTGCGCTGTTTTGTTTTCGTTATCCCTGAATACGCCACTTTATCATGGAGCGATGGATCACAGAAACCGTGCGGCTTTCGCCAGGTATGGTGATGATCATGGTGTCAGCATATGCGCTTGCTTAAATGCGTATGCTTGAATGCGAGTTAGCCATGTATGAGTATATTTCATAATACTAGTGATGGAGAATTGCAAATAGGCACCCTCTCTGTGGAAAAGATGGGACGCTATAACGTAAAGCCATTCCAAACTTTTCTATTCAAATTCTGCCGTTTGTCGTTCCACCGAGTGCATTACATCTACATCCACAAGCAAGTTATAACATAAACGCATTTAGTACAATATTGATAGTCACTTTAATGCGGTTTATAACCATTTTAAGGTTTACAAGATGTACACTGAATGTGTATTAGACTAATTTGTAATTTATTACGTCTCGCGTAATACCACGAGAGAACGAGAGATCGCAGAGGCTTTGCGCACACAGATAAATTGCGGCACTACAATGCTGCGTCACTACGGACCCTAGAACACCATACCGCCATTTTACAGCGACAGCAGTTGCAACTTGCTCGCTTGCGCCCGTTTCTATAGCTAGAGCGTTGTTTTACAGCGAAGCTGTTTACTGTATAGCTACCCCCCGGTGGTGGTTCATGTCCGTGCATCTACGCGTCGCGTCGGCATGTAATTATGGGGTTTTACGTGCCACAACCACTTTCTGATTATGAGGCACGCCGTAGTGGAGGACTCCGGAAATTTCGACCACCAGGGGTGCTTTAACGTGCACCTAAATCTAAGCACACGGGTGTTTTCGCATTTCGCCCCCATCGAAATGCGGCCGCCGTGGCCGGGATTCGATCCCGCGACCTCGTGCTCAGCAGCCGAACCCCACAGCCACTGAGCAACCACGGCGGGTATCGCGTCGGCATGAAAAAATTTCCATCTCCAATTGCTCACGAATGCTCTGTATCTCTATAATCTAATGGAGGTACTTTGGAAAAAAAAACATACTGACATTGGCCGCTAAAACGACTCTATCATTACACCGAGGTTCATTTACTTGGAACAATTAGTTCATATTGAAGATGTAAACGTTACAGAATTCCCGTCTGCTGTCAATATAATGGCCGTCCACAGAAGGTGTATGGTTACAGAAAACGGCTGTAACCCTTGTTTTATCGAAACTATCCCGAAACAAATTAAATATAAAGTAGCCGCTAAAACGACTCTAATATTAGGCCAAGTTTCATCTACTTTTCTTAATTACGTAGTTAATAGTGAAGTTGCAAATATTGCGGAATTCTCGTCTGCCATGCGGCGGTGCTTACACACGTCACGACTTCATAAAAGAATAAGAATAAATCACTCCAAAGTCAAAAGATGTATTCGTTGACTGTGGTGTCCTTCAGTAATAATAATAATAATAATAATAATAATAATAATATAAGTAGATGCATCGATTGAGGTAAAACACAGCACAGCTTCGCTGCTGGTCCTTCTTCACAGAGTGGAAGGGCTGACGAATTTTCTAGTCGATAAAGCGACGGCCTTACTAGCCTCAGTGAAGCTCCTGCAATGAACACCCATGCCGCGGCGCTGCGTTGCCTAATGGACAGAGAAAGGTCAGATTATTGTGATGACTGACTTTATCGAGAATGGCACAGCAGCGCCCCTGGCGACTGTTCACCGTATGAACTCCCTTGTGCGTGAGACCCTGTAGAATGTATACGCTTGTAAGGTTTCGCCTCACTGTCGCCACTCACGGCAGAAAGTTCAAAATTTAATAATTCGCTCGATATCCGTTCGTCATCAGAAACTTATAGCATTCAAAACGAAAAACAGATACCTTAAGAAAGAAAACGTTTGTTATTTTATTTGTTGTACTTTAACGTATTAGATTGAGGGAAAGTGTAGGTGCAAGAACGCGCCGCGTGGCCTGTTCGCATTCGACAGAGGATAGAACGACAATTCCCGAAAGAGGAGGCACGCCCAAGACGCGCCCGAGAAAGGCATCGCAGGCGGCTCACGGCAAGTGTGCAGATACACAACCGAACAGTCACGGTATTGCTAAATGCTATGATACGCTTATAAAGATACGCGGTGCTGGCGCGTTTCGTTACGCAGCCTTGTGTGCTTGAAACGCGGAAGCAGTGTGCCGCGCAGGGGGCGCTCATGTTGACATACGCGGCTTCTCCTCGACATTTTTTTTTTATTATTATTGCCTGCTGTTTTTGCGCGTTCCATGTTTTCTCAGTTCACTGACCGCCATCGAGCAAGCTCGGCTAAAACCCGTGCGTACGAGCAACTCGGCTCATCCTGCATAACACCCCAGCTCTCGGAAACTGGGTTTATGCAGCAGGAGAGGATTTAAGGGCATCACCATGAGATCTGCCACATTCAAGGTTTCTTGGGATGCCAAAAAGAAATTTCCAGATATGCACTGCAGCTATTTTTTGGTGCCGCGGTGGTAGTGCTAAAGCTCTTTTCTATGAAATTTGTTATATCACCATTGGGTTAGGTCACGTGGGCAAAAACGCGGCAAGCATTAATGGGTAAGTTTCACCTTCACTTGAATAGTCAGTGCCCCCCCCCCCCTCTTCCTCCTCGAAAAAAAAATACGAGTTTCGCTGCCATTGAAAATGTACCATGCTAAAGACGGCAGTTATGGCATATACCGAGTGATGGAATTACAAATGGAGATTTTTATTCCGACGTCTTTCTTCGTCCATCACTATAAATGTGCGTGCTTCCAATGTAATAGCCCTTCAAATGACACGGTGCTTACATTTTAGCCAAAAGACTGCGAACAGCATGAATTCTCCTTTAGTCGGACGAGATAGACGTTGATCCTCAGTGCAAGAAATTGAAGCCAAGGTGCATTTTTCAAATCGACGCTCCACTGCGCACACTCTGAAAGAGAAGAAGAAACACCAACACGTTTCCATAGAAGCAGCTGTCGCATCTTGTAAATGCGTCAAATAGCGCGTATTCGAAGATTAACACGAGAAAAGTGAATGCGAAAACACCCGTGTACATAGATTTAGGTCACGTTAAAGAACCCTTGGTGGTTAAAATTGTTCCGGATTCCCCCACTACGGTGTGCCTCATAATCAGGTCGTGGTTTTAATTTAATTTACTTTAAAAGTGTATGCTTGCTCGAAGCGCAGCTACGGCATGTGCTGTCGCTCAAGTATAGGTCGTATTTATAGGCTAGCGGCGCGAGGAATTGTACAGTTTTTATGCTTGAATTTTTGCTTAGTTCATTTATCACATGGACACAAGCTGAACTGCTCTGAATTTACACCAGAGATTTATTTATTTATCTATTTATTTATTTATTTATTTATTTATTTATTTATTTATTTATTTATTTATTTATCATACCCTCAAGGCCAGAAGCATTATAGAGGGGAGCAATGCAAAAGAAAATGAGCTACATAGGAAGTAAACAAAATGCAGCGATTAATATGAACAAAACACAATGCTAGAATACAAGAGGGTTCTTTCCATAAAATATTAGCTGCTGTGTCACAAGACAGAAATTCTTGGTTATACAATGTTAGCTAACGTTTCATGAAAAAGGCTGTTATCAGTAGTATTTACGATATCAGCGATATCAGGTTCTAATCTATACATGTGCCAGGCAAAAAGACTGGGTAAAATGCTTTATGTGGCATAGATAGGTCCCAACTTTATGACAGTGATCAACACGCTGTGATACATAATGGGGTATTGTAAATAATTGTGTGTGCAGTGTCGGATGATGATAAATCCTGTGAAAGAGTTCTAGGCGTGCAATTCTACGTTGAATAGACAGCAAAGGAAGACTAAGATTATGTTTCATGGAAGACATGCTCGAAGTTCAATTATATTTAGAAAAGATAAATCGAACTGAGTTGTTTTGGACAAGTTCTAAGGCTGCTTTCAGGTTATCCTGGCCAGGATCCCATACCGAAGTAGCGCATTCTAATTTGGGACGTATTAAGAGTTTTACAGAGTAGGTGTTTTAGTTTAGAAGGTGAGCTAGCGAAGTTACGGCGCAAGTGGCCCAACATACGGTTAGCGTTGTTAATGCGTATTTGGTGTGAATCGACCATGACAGGTTTGTAGTTACATGGACACCTGAGTACTTGTAAGAGTTATTAACTGTTTCTAAAGGAACGCTGTTTAAGTGGTAAGTGACATGTTGGCGAAAAACACGGGATACATGTAGCACTTTACGTTTCGTAATAGTTAGTTTCATGAACCACGAGTTACACCAGTTACATATAGCGTCAAGGTCGAGTTGCAACCTGTTAACGTCGGTTTCATTGGTTATTTCGCGAAAAGTAACACAGCCATCAGCGAAGAAAATGTACAGGGTGGTCCTTTATGACAGAAAACACGCGAGCGCGTGGCCCGTGCTCTGCAGAGGAAGGGTGCCTCGATGCGCGCGCCCTCTCGTTGGTGGAGTCATTCTGTGAAGGGGTCAGTGCCGCCTTCCGAACGCCGGCCGCCATTGCGCTCCCCACATTTCGTTACGGTCGGTCGAGAGAGACACGTGCACGGCGTTTTCTGGTCCCAAATGCCCGGGTGTTGCGTGCCCCAGTGCACGAACCACTCACGGAATGAATGGAAGAAACACTGACTTCAGTTGAGTGCAGCATTTTGCACCATATTGGTGATATGGTGGCTTTCTTGTGAAAGGCATTTTGAAAAAAAAACGAGAAACTGCGAGCAGTGCAGCGCTGCAATGCTGGGCTCGACGAGCCATGAGCATGCATATTTAACTGCACTAAAAGAGTATGTTTATGATGGTAAAAACTTATGTTATCCGAGCGGTGAAGTTATTAGCTTGCTCACATCCTGCGAAGAGCACTTTAAAGCAATCACGTCCTGGACTGACAACGTCTTCAGCCTGAAGTCTCCCCTAAAGGCTGTGACAGAATATTTAATGAAGAGGGCCCAATGCAGTCTGGAGGCATGCCAGCGACACAAGGATTCTCTGGAACACATGCTGATATTAAGTTATGCAAGAGTAAGGCTACGCATTCACCTGCGCCAGCTCGAAGCTGCGAGAACTAGTGGGCATGGACGCAAGACATGCGCTGCAGTTAATTTGTAGTGAGTTATAGCACTTGTTGTTTTTGAAATCCTTAATGTTCCCGACCAAATAAACAAGCTATCACATCGGAAATTGCTATCTATTGAATGCACTTTTTCTCAGTGTTGAGAGGCCGTGTGGCCAATTTATTTTAGCAGCATCGATGACCGGTTTATAGCAATTACCAGTTGACAATATATTCGTGCAGAAAATATGCTAAACAGGGCTTTATAGTCAATTACTACGCGAGAGTCGTGATTTCGTGCTATATAAGCCACACGTAAGGCACCAAATAATCTGGTATGCATTCAATATTTTGTTTACCCTCATCTGCATATTTACAGTAAGGTAAAAGAATTCAAAACAAAACTAAGTATAACTATGGAAGTACTGCTAAACAGAATACGGTCACAAAATAAAACATTCAATGAAAGCGCATGCTATATACTTAAGCTGAACAAAAAATGCGCCAGAAATGGTTCATTTCGTAGTATTAGTGTGTAATATCCCACAGAACAAATATAAATTAAGTTTCGAACTATAACGAAGCAATAAAAGCGGCCCGGGTGTATAGGCTCCGTAGCTATCGCGCTCGACTGCTGATCCTGGGGATGTGGGAGCCACCCAGCTGCGGCGGCCGAGTTTCTATAGAGGTTAAACGCATGGTGCTGTGTACTAGGTCGGTATCGGTGCATGTTATAAAACCTCAGGTGGTCGTAATTTCCGATGCCCTCTACGACGGATCCATCACACCCGATGCTACGAAATCACAACGAAAGGCCGTGGATGTGATATTGGTTGAAATATGCGACGTTAAAAAATTCGCGAATGTCAGCACAGGTAACACAGACACAAACAGGTAAGACAGACAGGTAACACAAACACAAATGAAAAGCTGCCACATCCACTGCAGTTTCCGTGACCCCGAAATAACCATTCAACATGGGTAGAACATCACTTACACACGGCCTCATTTCAACCACAGAGTGGTCATTTGAATGTTACGATCATTGCTTTCTACTCAGCGTTGCAGCATTCAGCCGTAAATGGTCTAACTGATGACTGATTCGAAAACAAGATTTCAAAGTAGGGTGTGCGATGACAATTATTCTTTTGTCCCGTGGCGGCACGCGGTTTCTTAAACAAATTCGGGTTTCAACTGGCAGCCAAACAGTCTTTACGCTTTGATTAAAGGCGCGAGACTCACACACAGCGAAAGACGGCGGGACTCGTGCCTGCGTATGTTTCGTGCCTTTAACCAAGGTGAACAGTCACCAGCTAGCCCAACAAGACGTTCTTTTAAGATCTGCGCGGCTGGCGTGGACGGCAGTTTTCTGCTGCCAGCAAGTCCAGTTGGAAATTCCGCTTTAAAAATAAAAATGACAGAATATTAAATTGATATTTTCACACTGCTGATGCGAAAATTTCGTGTTCTCGACATATCCTTAAAGCAGCACACGCTATCAAAGCGAACTGTACATGCAGCTGCGCGACGCCCGTTGACGGCCTACGGAGCGGGCATCATAATGGCGGACGCCGTAGCAGACGACGCGGTTGTCTTCACCCTGCACGGCGGCGGAGGGGAGCGCGCGCATCGAGGCACCCTATGCGGGGGTAGAATTACTGTATATGCTACCAAAGGTAGCAGAGTTGCGCGTCTGTTTTATCACACCGCTAGCGCCTCTATTGGCACAACGTCATCACGTGGTAGGCAAGCAACCGTGCATTGCGGAGAAGCAGATGCCCGGGCCAATTTTTGTATTTTCCGACGCCGCCGCTGCAGCGAACTGGATTCACACTAGTTATCGCCAGTCAAATTCAAAGCGAATCCGGCCGATTTTGGCGTTCGCTATTCGCGTGCGGGTTAGCTGCGGAGCAACAACACAACGTGCGCAGCGCATCTCACAGTTGGTTCATCGCAGTGTCCTCGCAGTCCCATCGGGATGATATAATGACCGGGTGCTCTGCTCCCGACTGCACGAATCGCTCTGAAAGCGGAAAAGCTTTTTATTCAATCCCATTCAATCCCATGCACAACACTGCTTTCACAGAACTGTCATAAAAAAGCCAGCTCACATTTTCGTCATAATTCACTGCTTGGGTTGTTGTTTCTGAAAATAAAAGAGGTTACACTACCAAGTAAAGATATTTCATCTACTACTGCTTATGTGAAGCAGGATGCACGAGGAATTACTGTCGTTATTTACCATATGGTAAGGGCCTAACTGTGTTTTGCATTATTACCTGTAATGTAGCTATGTCAATCCTGTGAGAGAAAAACTTTCACTACACTCCCACAGAAGGTTACTTTTGGAATCCCTGCAATGAAAAGGCACACAATGAAGTGGCACTTGCAGGTGTGGCTGATATCCAGTGCCTGCTAGTAGGTGGGTACGTTTCTACAGCAAATTTAATGGGGTACCAGAGTCGAAATACTAATGGTTGGTCATTGATTCACCAGTAATAGCTAAGACTGCCTACACGTTGAGAGCTTTCGCACGTAAGCAGGTATGCCTATCGCAAAACCCAGTACCCAGTATCCAGTGCATAGAGTTGTAGGAAACCCTATAGTCCAGTGCAGCGCCGGATTATGGGCCCAGTGCCGCGCGCTGGATGCTGGAGCGCTGGGCAGGCGCGGCGAACTGGGAGGCGCTGGGTACTAGTGCGAAAAATAGCTCTAGCGCGTTAAATACGCGGTGCCTGGACGCCGCATATATATTTTTTGAAAACAGAAAGCAACAGAGAGCGTTTTGGTGCAATAAAAAAGAAAAAAAACGTAAAAATAAATAAGCTCCGACCAGGATTCGATCGTCGGCCCTATAAATCTCAAGCCCAGTACTTCACCACTACGCCACGCCAGGAGCCGAACATGGTCGCATAATTTCCACGTCAAGGACCGAGAAGCAGTTTTAGTTTCACAGAGATGTGTCTCGCTCAGTCATGGTAGATGCGCTATCGCCCAGCAACTAAAACTCGCGCCTGTACCACAAACAAAATTTTGCTGTCCACATTCAGTAGCATGCCCGGAAGTGCCACAACACCGATTTTCACTTGCGATTGGCATTTTCACTTCGAAAAAGTCCTAAATGAACCGCCGACCCGGGACGCTGTATGGACTGTTACTACCGCTTTGGATAGCCGTTTCTTGTTCTTCACGCGAAGGATATGCAACGTTTCCTTAGTTCAGTGATGCCTTTGAGTTGACACGTCTGTCTATTCATAGATCTTCGTCACAGAGGCGCAGGCTAGGGCTGTGAGCCTTCGGCGACAGCACATATATACCTGTGTTTATGACGCGTCACATCGGCGCTCATCGCTACCTGTGCTGGCACTGTAAACATGAAAAAATCGTTTATTTAAGAACACTGATGCGAAAGACTTCGCATCAGTGTTGTTGTTAGACTTCTTGATTCCTGAGCCTAGACGCGCCGAGAACGTGCAGACGGACTCGGCGGATACGCTTGGCCTAAGCTTCGGTGGGGGCCGATCTCGGCGCCATTTTCTTGACGATCTGTTCAGTCAGCTGTTTCGATGCACTTTTTTTTGCGATTAGGCGGAAAAGCAGTCCACAAGCGATGCAAAAGCGTCCGCGGTCGATCGACGATACGGTAGGCATGTCGCCTGCAATAACAGAGTGCGGCTTCGCTGCATAGATTTGGTTGCTTCCCAGGCAAGATGGCGG
Source organism: Dermacentor variabilis (assembly GCF_050947875.1). Lineage (NCBI taxonomy): Eukaryota > Metazoa > Arthropoda > Arachnida > Ixodida > Ixodidae > Dermacentor > Dermacentor variabilis. The sequence goes on from NC_134568.1 coordinate 86,693,823, forward strand.
ACCTACGCGCAACTTTGTTACCTTTGGTAGCATATACAGTAACTCTATGCGGAGGTTGCTTAGAGCGCCAGAACGTGGCAGCAAGGAGGAGCAAGTCTGCTTGTGGCGTCACCTGTTGACGGCCAGAACAACCAGGCATGACCAACAGGCAAGTGCCTGCTAGAATTAGCTGGAACCCCCCCCCCCCCCATCCTCGCATGACTGTTGGCTAATTAGCGGGGCCTGCGGCGCAGCGACTGCTGCTAGCAAACCGCGTTGGATACGCAAGTGCACTGGACACGTGGAAGCGTCAATACCCGCCCGGTACTTATTAGGCACCCTGTCTTGGCGCTCCTTGGCCATACCTGGCCCTTGCGCCACTAAACAACACATATTCATTCATTATTAGGCACTCCTGGAGTGCCTTGTATTAATGCGTAAGCATTCTAGGGCTTCTTCCCTCGGAACTTTGTCCATCCGTCCGTCCGTCCAGTTTTTCTGTCTGTAACACGTGACACGATACACTGCATGTATAGAATTACATGAGATCCTATGGAGGTGTATATGAGCATGCCTTATAACTACGTATGACTGATGAGATTTATGATCTTGGTTATATATAGGGAGTACTGAGAGGTATAAGTGTAAGTAAGGTTAATAAAGACTAACAAAATCCGTTAATTGTAACACCGATTAATAGAGGGTAATTAGGAATACTTAGGCTAATTAAAATCAATTTATGTTAATTTTAGACTGATCAGAAGTTACTAAGGTTAGATCAACGGAGCCTAATCAAGAATGAAGGGTACCTTGAGATCATTTAGACCTAATTAAGCAATCTTAATTACTAATTACATATATAAACGTCGTCATCATAATTTTACCTAATTTTAATTAATTAAGTAATCAAGCAAACGTCGTCATTACAGCAATAACTAAGCCTGAAAAATACATAACAAAATAATTACGTTTATTTACCTAAGCGTACGTTGCACTTAATTGCACTTCTCTCCTAAACCGCTCCGAATCAGCTGACGTTTATTCATGGTATGGGGGAGGGGGTAGCCAGGGTTCCGTACTGCAAGAAAGTACGCAGCAACTCTACCGAAGTTGTCAAAGTGTGCATAAGCCTACCCCCAAATTTAAGTTGGCCCACCCCCAAATTTCACCTTGACCCACTACCAAATTTGAGTTGGCCCACGCACAAATTTCAAGTTCGCCCACCTCCAAAGTTCAAGTTGGCTCATCCCCAAATTTATGTTGGCTTAACCCAAATTTCAAGTTGGCCCACCCCTACTATAGGCTTCCCCGTGGATTTTCTGTGGACCCTATGTATCTGTATAGTTATTCTCTCTAATCAATATTTTTTTTCAATTGTTTCTCATCGCCTATAAAGCTACCAATCATCTACATTTACACTATTATAATGACTAAGCGTCTTAACTTCGCACATTGCGCCTTTTTGTGCAGATACAAGGCATTACACTTTTCGCGTGGCGGACAGATCTTGCGGCGGTACTCGCCGAAGAATGTTTACGCATTAAAATGTACTGGGAGTGCCAGTTAACTAGCGGGCATATGGAGGTCCTTCCACGTTTCCAATCTGCTAGCATACGGAGTGCGGTTTGCTAGCAGCAGACGCTGCGTTTCAGGCCCCGCCTGTTGCACATTCGCCTGGCGTGGGAGGCAGTCCATAGCCGCTTGCCTATCAGCCGTGTTTGCGTGTTCTGGCCGCCCGTAGATGGCGCTACAAGAGGACGTGCTTCCCCTTGTTGCCTGTTGCTGGCGCTCTAAGCAGCCTCCGCAGAGGACAGGCCACGCGCTCGCGTCTTCCCTTTCATAAAGGACCACCCTGTACGTTAGAAAAGATTGTAGCAGGAGAGTCGTTAATATAAATGAGAAAAAGGAGAGGGCCCAGAACTGAACCTTGGGGTACCCCAGAATCTACATCGCTGAAAGAACAATTAAAACCATTAACTGTAACAAACTGAGTGTGGTTTGTTAGAAAGAACTTAATCCACGTGAGAAGGTTAGAATCTAGATTTAGTTTATTTAATTTGTACAAGAGAAGTCTGTGGCAAACCTTGTGAAACGCTTTAGAGAAATCTAATAAAATACAGTCGGCAAAAGAAGAACGATCTAAAATTTCATGTAGCTCGTGAGTGAATGAAGCCAGTTGTGTTTCACATGAGAAAATTTTGCGAAAGCCGTGCTGAGCTGGCGGGGGGGGGGGGGGGGGGGGGGGAATGAATTATACTTGAAGAATTTAACAAGGTTAGAAAAAATTATATATTTAAGCAGTTTACAACACGTACTCGTCCATGAAATGGGACGGTAGTTATTTGGTGAATTTTTGTTACCTGACTTATATAGGGTAACCACCTTCCCAATAGTCCATTCTTTAGGTAGTGTGGACGTATGTAGGCACTGCTGAAAAAGCTTTGTAAGAATAAGTGAACTAACAGCATTAGTACTTTTTAGAAAAATTCATGTTAATTGAGTCGTAGCCGGTACAAGAGTTAATATCAAGATAATTAATTAGTTTTAGGACGCCAGACGTTTCAACAATTAATAATTGGAGGCATTTCTATATAGTCATATTCACGTGCGGCCGGCAGAACACTCTTACACTTGCTCGAAAAGTTTTTGACGAAGGTATCGTTTAAGAGAGTTAAACATTGCTCGTGTGGAAGACAGGAACCCGAAGAGTCGTCCAAGGCGACGTGGTCACTAGATTGATAGTTCTCCAAAATGTTTTAACGTTATTTGTGAGCATTGATGGAAGAGCGGTAGACAAAAATTTATGCTTAGCAACCTTTCATGCATTTATATAAGTATCAAATGCTAAGTTGTAAGTAGCCCACCTCGATTCGGTGGGTGAGCTTTTAGCCAAGCGAAAAAAAAAAACGTTTCGGTTGGCAAGCCGCTTGATATGGGAACCATACCAGGGCGCTTGTGGATTTAGAACAATTTCGCAAGTCGGTAGATGCTTGTTGGTTAGTTCGTTTATTTAGGAACGAACAAGTTCCAGGTAGTTGGGACTGAAAGGTTGTCAAGATCACGGAGGAAGTCGTCTAGAAATGCGGTTAATTCTCTGTTAATTGCGTGAAAGTCGGCCTTTCTGTAATCGTGTATAATCTTCCGTTGTTTAGTGGTTTTGAGACTAGTTGAGTTGAAAATGAAATGAAGAAGACAATGATCGCTTATGCCAGGTAAATGGGTGATTGAAGATATCAGGTCAGGATGAGAGGTTAGAATTAAGTCAAGTGTATTCGCTACATTGGCAGACGATCGCGTAGGATCGGTAACAAGTTGTGAAAGCGAAAAAACAGAACATGCGTCTAAAAACTTCTTACCTTGTTGGGAAAAAGCTGACAGCGAGGGTTGGCCATTGTTCCACACAATGTTTGGAAAGTTGAAGTCGCCGAGAACTACTATGGGCGATGAAAGAAAGCGCTCTGGCTTAGGACCTTGTAAGGCCCGGAGTAGCGAGAAAGAAGCTTGGACGACAAGCCAACGTGGCGGTAAGGCGTCCAGACAAGGACCAAAGATCCCGGAGAGTACTTAACGACTCTGTCATGGTGATCATAGCGGGCCTTCTGGGATAGCTGGGAGGCATAAAGACGATCGCTTGCAATCTGGCGAGCCGTTGCAGCCTGAGAAGGTGCATCGCCGGTGTAGTCTGTAACAGGGTGCGCAGGTGATGGTAAAAGAATCTCGAAGGGCAATGTGGGATGGCGGCCAAACAAGAGATAAAAGGGGAGAAAGCCAGCGGTGTCATGGCGTGACGAGTTGTAGGCAAATGTCACATAAGACAAGGTGCTGTCCCAATCATGGTGGTCTGAGGAAACGTACATGGAGAGCATTGTGGTCAGTGTGCGGTTGAGGCGCTCGGTAAGCCCATTAGTTTGCGGATGGTGGGCAGTGGTAAGCTCGTGACGTGTGGAACACGAACGAAAAATGTCGTCGACGACTTGGGACAGGAATGAGCGACCAGGGTCGGTCAGCAGCTGTTTAGGAGCGCCGTGGTGAAGAATAACGTCGTAAAGTAGAAATTCCGCAACGTCAGTGGCACAGCTTCTCGGCAGTGCCCGCGTGATAGCGTATCATGTCGCGTAGTCCGTAGCGACGGCAATCCACTTGTTCCCTGTCAGAGATGTTGGGAATGGCCCGATGAGATCAAGGCCGACGCGGTAGAACGGGACACCGGGAATGTCTATGGGCTGAAGAGGACCGGCTGGCCACAAGGATGGATGCTTGTGGCACTGGCAGGACTCACAAGCAGCAACGTTTCGACGCACAGATTGGTGGAGGCCGGGCCAAAAGAACTGACGCCGAACGCGATCGTACGTGCGAGTTACTCCGAGATGTCTAGCGGTGGGGGCGTCATGAAGCTGTTCGAGAACAGTGGAACGGAGTGTTTCGGGAACAACCAGTAGAAGCTCTGGGCCATCGGAGCTGGTGTTGCGTATGTATATGATTCCGTCCCGAAGCACGAATAATCGTAGGGACGGGGCAGATGGTTGAGAGCGTATAGACGGTAGATAATTGACCGCAAATTGGCATCGTGGAGCTGTTTGTTGCGCATGTCGATTAAATCGGATATCGCAAAGACACAGGCGTCCGAATCGTGCGCTTACAAGTCGGGAGGATCCACGGGATGACGGGATAGGGAGTCCGCATCCAGGTGCAGTCTGTCAGACTCGTAAGTGACGTCAAAGCTGTATTCTTGCAGTTTCAGTGCCCAGCGACCAAGTCGTCCAGTGGGATCTTTGAAGGAAGACAACCAGCAAAGCGTATGGTGGTCTGTGATGACCGAAAACGTGCAGCCGAACAAGCATGGTCGAAACTTGCCGACAGCCCAGATTAGTGCGAGGCACTCGCGCTCGGTGATCGAAAATTTGCACTCTGAAGAGGAAAGAAAGTGACTGGCGTAGACGATGACGCGGTCTCGTCCTTGTTGCTGCTGGGCGTGAACAGCGCCGATGCCATGTCCACTGGCCTCGGTACGAAGTTCAGTGGGACTGACGGGTCAAAATAGGTCAAGATGGGCAGTGCCGTAAGTAAAGTCGTGAGCGTATGAAACGCAGTGGCCTGTTCAGGCCCCCCCAAAAAGATGTTTCCTTCTTCAAAAGTTGCGTGAGTGGACGGGCAACGTCGGCGAAGTTCTTGACAAAACGTCGAAAATAGGAGCACAAGCGAACAAAGATCCGTACGCCTTTAGTTGAACGTGGCATAGGCAAGCCTTTGACAACGCTAATTTTTTCTGGGTCAGGTTGCACGCCTTCAGCACTCACAAAGTGGCCAAGCACAGTGATTTCGCGGCGGCCAAGACGGCACTTGGCAGAGTTGAGCTGAAGGTCTGCTTGCCGAAGGAGGGAGTTCATCATCCTTTCAAATGTGGCTGGGGCATTACACAGTCCAAAAGACATTACTTTAAACCGGTAAAGTCCATAGGGCGTAACAAATGCGGTCTTTTCACGGTCTTGATTATCGACGGATATCTGCCAGTATCCTGACCTGAGGTCGATAGAAGAGAAGTCGAGAGCGTCATCGATCCGCGGCAGAGGATAGACGTCCTTGAGCGTTACTTTAAGTGGCGGTAGCCTACGCAGAAGCGCCAGTTGTCATCTTTCTTCTTGACTAGGACTCCCGGTGATGCCCATGGACTGCATGAAGGTTTAATGACGTTCTTGGTGAGCATCTTGTCGACTTCACACTGTATCACTTCTCGCTCGGTATAGAACACGCGATAAGCACGTCGTCTGATTGGGTTGGCGTCCCCAGTATGGATCTTATGAGCGACCACAGATGTCTGTCCCAAAGGACGGTCATTAAAGTCAAAGAGGTCGCGGTAGGCCTTCAATATGCGCCAATAGCAGGAGGGAGGTCAGACGCTATCATCTTGTCAATATCACCGTCGACGAGATTGTGCGAGGAAGGGGAAGGGGCAGAGGACAAAGGAGCGTTGGTGACGAATGCAGAAATAGCACACTCAAACTCTATGAGGCAACGATTTGGGCGTCGCATGAGTCTATTGCGGATGCTAAGAGGTCGTATTTATTAATAATGCTACGAACGTTGGTAAACAGGAGTGACGTCAGAGGACGTGATGACGGTAGACAGCCACTAGCCCTCACGTTTTCCTACGATGATACACGTGTCGAATGTGGTGAATGATTGTCAGTGTTGATTGTGTTGTCGCGATATCTAATAAATTGTTGAACGGAGGCCGTATAGTAGCGCTAAAGAAATTGCACTTTCCATTCAGATACAGCTTGTCCTGACGAAGCTTGAAAGGTTCAGAAGAAGAAACCTGGCTTTTACCAAAACCAAAAAGCTTCTTTCTAGCGATGCGTGTAGCAGGCGAAAAGTCTTCGCTTATAGTCATGCCTTTTTGTTTAAACAGGTTCCGCATCGAAAGAAGCCTTTCTTTGGTTTTAAAACAACTGAACTTTATAATTATTTGCCGACATTTATTTGGTGCAAAACGACCAATTAGATGTGCTCGCTCGATGAGATTGGAAGAAAAGCATTCAAGATCCGAGGTAAAAGTAGCAACTATTTTCTGTTCACTTTCTTGCCAACTTTCCTTAACGTCCGGAAGACCATAAATGATTAAATTGTCACGAAGTGACCGGTCTTCTTGTTCATTCAGTCGAAATTCTAACAGTTCATTTCTAGTGGGGAGCTCTTGAAGTGATGTTTGCATTGTTACGAGTTGTTCCTTGTACCAGTCAAGTGTTTTTATTCTTTCTTCAAGCACTTCTCGTATTTTGTTCATTCCACTAATTTTAGTATCTAAGCTTTACTGTCCATTCTTAACCGTTTTAATATCTGCAGAAAATTCAGCTTGGAACATGCTACTTTGAAGTGAGCGGTTAGGCACATCTTTGATTAAGTCAAAGAAAACCTTCATTTGTTCAGCAGGGTCATTAGGGAGGGAATCGATTTCTAAAAGGAATTCGGAACGAGTATGAGGACTAGGGTTAGTCTCAATGTCACCGGAGCTATAGTATAAATGTCATAGAGAAGCATTCACATAACGTCTAGCGCAATACCTGGGGGACGGGAACAGCAGCAGACACAGGGAATTCCATCACTTAGTGTATAACGATAATTGAGCACCAACCTGCATCATGAAGGGAAACGATAAGAACCTTGCCGGTAGCGCTTTTCGCGTGCTCACTGAAGTTTACGGATGCAAGTGGCGTATTCATGTCATCGGCTTGTACTGGAGACGTTGACAATGTGGCTGAACTCGGGTGAAGGAGCCCGCCAGTTAAGGGTGCATCCAGGAAACAATATGCATCCAATATGCATCCATTGTCTATAACAAGACAGAATAAAGCCTTACTTCAAGGACGTTTGGAAAGTAATGAAAAGAAAAATTCGCTAACGATTTCGATACTCCCTAGCACAAAATTTGAGCGCAGCTCTATACGTGTTTTCATTTCGCCATATATTGGCTCACGCGGACAATCTCTCGCGCGGCCCGTTCCAAACTGTGAAAAGTATGGCGCGTCTGCCTTGCTAATCGGGAGATCGCGAGAGGCAGCGCGTGGGTGACGCGTGGGTGCGATTCAGAGCAGCCGCCACAGACAGACAACACGCGCTACTCTGGTAGCCATATTGTAGCCATTATCTCAGCACAGTCCGTCTTACGCGGCACTATGCTTTTTTTCTCATGCTTTCTTTCCACCAGTGACGAGACCGGCCTTTCGTCATGGGGAAGCCGTGCCACCAGTGTCAGCGGTGACAACACCCAAGAGAGCGTCACATCTCGTAGCCGCTTGCCATCGTCCCTTGCAGGAGCAGTAATCCCCGTCACACACGCTGGTAGCGAGGACTGACCTCAGCAGTAGACACCGCAGACGAGCGCAGCTCTTCCCACCTCACGGCACTCTGCCCCCCTCCCCTCGGAAGCGCAAATGAGATCGTCCACGCGGCTGCGGCGGCTGTGGACACCGGCAACTCAGCGCATGCGCAGGCCGTTTCCGCTCCGCTCATTCTCAGGTTTCCACCCCATGGTTCCGCTACACCCTCCTCCTGCAGTCTCCTCCTCCTCTCCTCGCCGTGGCCTTTCTTTCATCAAACGTTGAGCTCCGCGTTCACTTTCATTCTTCACGGCGCTCGTTCGTTCGGTTGCGCCGACGCCGCCGACGCTCGCCGCAGGAAGGGCCTGTTATGAGCTGCGCTCTGAAATTATTGCAAACGACGAAATATGTCTCTATTCACCCTTTGAATTGGAAGGAGGGGGATATCATTTTGGAGGAATGGGACACATATATCACATAGCCCTTAAGGATTTGTCTAACCTTCCACGCACAAAGGTCGACATTAATCACAAACAAACAGCTCAGTTCGTTGACTCCAGATGCCACTCGTGGCTGTGGCAGCTTTGGCATGACATCTTTGCTCGACACTGCACACATGTCTGGATGAGCAGGAAAGATGTCACTGTTACTCCTCTTTCTTTCACCACCGTCATGACTATAACCATGCTATCAGTGCTCTTCACGTTGTTAAGTCGACTTATCCTGAGAACTAGTGCAAGCATACCCGTGCAAAAAATGTTTCTTTTTTTAAGCTACCCTTGGGCACCTTGAAAATCGTTTGCTGAGTTCAGCGGCTCCCCAATCGACAAAGTGGGTGAAGTGACAAGGGACGTTTATTTGGACGCCAACAAAATAGATTTTTCACTCCATGGCCTAGCTGTATTCTTAACGTCTGCATTTCGTTGCCACACCTTTCATTGCCATCGAGATTGGGCAGTTTGTCTATCCTCCAGCAGACATGCCGCCAGGCAAACCTCTCCAGGATTCATCAAAGAGCCTATCGCTCGCTCGCTCTCTAATTATGTTTTAAGAAGGACTTTGGAAAATGTTGTAAATATGCAGCAATAAATAGCCAATTGTAGAGTAAATACGCCATTAAAGTGTTGTAAAATGCAGGCAAGACAGTTAGGCAGGAGTTGGACAGTGTCTCACTCCTCCCTTCATTGCGCTCTCCTATTCTTTCCTATGGTGCAGGACACAGAAAAATCACTTTCACATCAAGAAGTTGCCTATTAGGCTGAAAAAGCAATGTGGCAGAACACTCTCCATAAACGCACATTAAAGAGTGATTTTTTATTCTTCCTTTGTTTTTCACGAGTACATATACTTTGCTGTATTGGCTCCAGGGTGGTTACAATAAAAATTGGAGGACGCTTAAGCTTCGCCTTCAAGAGTGGAACGCGATAGCGTTATCGCACCCCGTTCACCCCGCCCACTCCAAGCGATCTAAGCGAGCCAAACGTGATCTGCACGGACAGCCGGGCCGCGACGCGCCATGAAGGCGCACGCGATCATGGGGCGAGTGGCGCGCCACGTGTCGGGGCAGCGCCGTACATTGCGACGAGGGGTTCTTCTGTGTTTGCCGCAAAATGGCTCTGCGTGTGCGCAGAGCGCAGAAGAAATGTAGCGGAAACGTACTTCGCTACTCGTGTAACTGCGACCTCAGCAATTTACATGCTCATAATTACCGATATACACCGCAGTATAACTTTATGCGGCACGTTTCTAAGGCAACACCGCATTCACTAGAGGCGCTTTTGTCCCGCTTTGAACTGTTGAACTCATGGCTGAATGGTAGCGTCTCCGTCTCATACTCCGGAATCTCTGGTTCGATTCCCACCCAGCCCGTCTTGCAAGTTGTTTCTTATTTATGAATTGCCCTCGGGGATTTTTTTCGCTCACGGCCAACGCCGCCGACACCGGCTTTTCTGCGACACGAGCTCCTTAACGCTTTCGCGTTAAAACGACCACTCCCTCGCTTTTTGCAGTCAAAAGGGCGGTTTTCCGTTGAACGGCACTTCTCCACAACGAAGCGGCCACAGATTACAATGAAAACTATATCTATGGATATTATGGCGGCGCTATTGCTTAGGGCTTTTCTCAACTGCATAGCATTTTATTCGTTAAGCTTTTATCGGTTTAACTAATTAATTATAGTCTTATCTGTCCTGTGTTCTCGTAGATTTGCGGCATCATCTCCCTTTCCTAAGATTTTACACCTCCCAGACAAATTTCTCTCTCTCTCTTTCTATTGTGCGGGCGTGTTTGGCTGTCAGGTTGGTTGACACCTCCAGCTTCTTATTTAAGTCAGCATTTGTGTTTCTTTTGGCGTGGGTGTATCCTATCTATACGAAAAAAAATTCCGCTTCGCGGGAAGTGTATATATAACAGAGAATTGCGTAAAAGATTATACAAATGCAAAAAAAAATTGAACTCTTAGACCTGGAAGAGTGGAACTATAGGCGTAAACCAGATTCACTTGACCTAACCACAATGCCACGCGACGCTGCCGGAACGTAGCATTTCACTCGCTAGAGACTCGAACACGCAGATACATCTGCTCCAATGTTATTGTAATGGACTAGTTAACTTTTGTACCGACTGCGTATATATTCCTACTCAAACTTTCTATAAGAAACGATCGGGTAGCGCTCGCCATTGTCGCATTTTCTGTTCTTAACTTGGAATATATTTTATTTTCTCTCAACAGCTGCACATGTTCGTCGTACTCTCTATGTTCGAGCAAATAACTTTATTTATGTTCTATATTTTTTTACAGCTGCGCCGATATACCAAACGGTTTTTGATGACGATATGAACCCTCGCTTCCAAGGCGTTCACTTCATCGTTTCTATTTTATCCAAGTACCTCGCCGAATTTCATTGTCCCTTAAAAAAGTAAAAAGAAAAAAGAACGAGTAGAGATTTTCGAAATGTTCATCGAAAGACAGTCAGCGAAATAGCCCGAACGCGAGCATTTAGCATTACAAAAGCGCCGATACGGAGAAACTTCTTGCCCTAAAAAGTTACTTTCCTGTTTTCGTCTTTCTCCCCCCTTTTTTTATCTTTTACCCATTCGCTAAGCGCGTCAGACAGGCGCCCCGCTCGGAGTTTTTAATCAAGATGCCGAAAGTTAATAGACGCCGTGTTCGAATTTCTAATTATAAGCTATGCTGCCACCCACCAGCTCCTTACGTTCACGTTTCTTCCCTTCTCAGTAGAAATAACTACAGACGTAGCCGTTCTACAAAGAACTCGTGCTGCGCCAAGTCGGCAAGGAAACAAAGGACGATACCGCGTTACGCTTTTCACGGAACAGTTCTCGTTATTTTCTTGCGCTTGGCTTAGGACGTCGAACGAGCGCCGTGCAGAAAGCGCCGAACGCCAAACCGCTCTGCCGCTGCCACGCCGCTTCTCGATTTTCTTTCTTTCTTGGACAAACATCACACCTCTTAGATATGCACAAGTTCGGGGCTGCAGTGTGACGCCCTGACGACGAAATGATTGCCTGCGTACCCCGGTTCTTATTCGAGCGACAACGCCGCGGAGTTTGTAAAAAATAAAAAAGGAACGACCGTATACGGGGTGCGCTGTAGCGTCCGCACGAAACGCTTCTCAGAGTTGGGAAACAAGTTCAGAGCGCACGATCTTCTCAGATCACGGCCCTCAAAGAAAAAGAAAGACTAACCTTACGCCCGAGCCAGCTGTCTCCTGTGCATGCGAGCTATGACACGCGAAAATGCTGCTTGTTCAGAGCCTTTCAACATTCTGTTTTCATCTATACTTTCAACCTTTCAAACAATTGGTATGTCACCGCTGCAGACTTTACCAGGCGTGTTTGTGGAAGAAAGCTTACGCAGCCTCGCTCACAAGTCCAAAATTAATGTAAACTAGGCACATCTTTCAATAACTGTATGCAGACGTTTATTTATTTATTTATTTATTTATTTATTTATTTATTTATTTATTTTGCTGGTGGGAAAACTGTTCCAGGTTTCATTTTACCGTTCCACTGAGACGTACGTACAATTTCTTACTCGAGTAGTGATTCTGATGAGTCAGCCTTAACAATACACGAGCCTCTGCGCCTTACCCAGGCAGTGGTCTTTGCTTTATGTTCCCGGGTTATTATTGCAAGGGATGATTATTATTATGTGAACTTGTGTCAAATCACTCAAACCCGCCGTGTTTGCTCAGTGGCTATGGTGTTAGGCTGCTGAGCACGAGGTCGCGGGATCGAATCCCGACCACGGCGGCCGCATTTCGATGGGGGCGAAAACACCCTTGTACTTAGATTTAGGCACACGTTAAAGAACCTCAGGAGATCGAAATTTCCGGAGCCTCCACTACGGCGTGTGTCATAATCAGAAAGTGGTTTTGGCACGTAAAACCCCATAATTTCTTTAATAATTAAAGAAAGAGTAAGAAAGAGAGAAATGATACATACAAAGGCAGGGTGGTTAACCAGGGGTATTTCCGGTTTGTAGCCTGCGCGGTGAGAAGGGTTAAGGTAGATAAAAAAAGAAACAGAGTGGAAAGGGGAGCTAGAGAGAGAAAAAGAGAGACGAACACAAACTAACCGCGTACACTATAGAGCGGTAGGGGGCGGCGTTCTTAAAGTCTATCGTGAAACCCCGTAGACCGGAGGAACTTTAGTAACGCTAGTAAGGCACGGATGTTTTTTTGGGAGCTCATCTTGTAAAACGGGGGTTGCTGCCCTACAAACACACACACAACAGAAGTAGAAGTGGACAGGACGTGCGCGTCACATCTCTCTGCGAACTATATCGCGGGCAGACACAGATAATGTGTGCGAGCGTCTTATTGCTGCTGCATGCGTTGCACGTGGAGCTGTTGGCAATAAGGAAAGCACATGAGTTTGTAAGTGCAACGCCTAGCCACAGACGGTACACTGCAGCAGGGTCTGTTCACATCGTGTTAACCCAGGTGGTAGATGCATCCATCTATCCGGAGTCAACGAACGCAAACGACACATGGTGCAAACGTTCGAATCCCACACAGGCAAAGTACATTCATGGGACATAAATCGCAGCCCAGCCGCAGCGTCTCTTCGCGAAAGAGGAACCAAGACAACTTGACCATGTTCATGTTGCAGATCGGGCGGCTTCGTCTGCGTGATCATTACCGTTGATGTTGCAATATCCTGGAAGCCATTGAAAGATTATGTCGTGTCCGTTATCATGGCTGCGATGATATCTGTCGAATTTCTGAGATCAGTTGTTATTTGTGTCCGTGGCGCATTGGGCTTCGTATGCATTAAAGCCCTGGAATCACTAAAGACTGCCCATTGTTGCGGTGACTCCTGCTTATTGAAATCAAGTGCATCACGGAGTGCCGCAAGTTCTGCACCCGTCGAGGTGGTAACACGTGAAATCTTCAACCTGATTTCTTCAGATTTTCCCGGGATGATGACTGCAGCAGCAGAGCTGTTGAGATTTACCGACCCATCTGTGTAGACATGTTGCCAGAATCTGTGAACGTTGTAAATGTGTTCCAAAGTTGCTTGTTTCAAAGCTTGCAACCACGCTACAGCTTTCTTTCTGATGCCTGGCCGGTGCAGACACCACAATGAGTCTGTTAACCGTGCAGCAGGCATGAATTATCAGGGCACGTAGGACCGATGTCTTACAATACTTTTGGCAAATGGAGAATGTGGCCTCTTTGCTGGCTAGCAAGCAAGATGGTGTGAAGGAATCTCAGTAAGGTTTCGGATATGTGCTCTCAGGACATCTATAAAAATGTATACTGTCAAAGGAGCGTCTCTGGCGATGGCCGCTGTCGCAATCAATGAAGTAGTTTTCGGGAGACCAACGCAAGTTCTGAGTGCTTGGGCTTGCACACTCTGGAGTATGCGGATATTTGTAGTGCAAGTATTTCCTAGTACAGGTAATCTGGGGTGCCGCAGGAAGCCTAAAAATAGTGATTTATATAGTTGCAACAATGATGGTACAGGTGCGCCCCAGCACTTCCCGCCGAGAAACGCGAGAAAGTCCACAATGGCGGCCAAAATTTTTGTCATGTACGAGACGCGAGGGCTCCAAGACAATTCTATATCAATGATGACGCCAAAAAAAAACGGTGGGTTCGCCTGTATGGTACAGTTTGTTCATTCATCCGCAAATCATACGGGGCCATCGCTACACCTACAATTTCGGCGGCCGCGGTGGTGATTTCAGCAAGATCCGTCAAAATACAGCTAACAAGGTCACATGTATCATCAACGACAAGTGCTGAACTGGTAGCCCTCGTGCGGCTCCTCATTTCACTCAGCAAGAAGTACCCATCCATGATCAATCTTCTGTGATTCCAAGGGAGCCCTCCAGAGTTTAATCTCAGCATTGCGCCATAAATCACATGAGCAGCTCGTCGCTGAGATCAGACAGGTCCACCATCGAGTATATAGTTGACGAAGGACACGATGTAATATATCAGTGATTGCCTAGTCACTGTGGCATACATGGCAATGATCAAGCGGTTGCATCTACGCGATGTGCTCATGACGGCGTCAAGTGCGTTGCCATTCGTATTTCGAGAGCCGACGCAGTGGAAACACTTTCCGCGTTCACGCATAAAATTGGGTCAGTGGAATTCATCCGACTTCACAAGTGCGCGCCTTCGTGTATACCCTGGACCCTAATTTACAGTTCTGTATTCCGTCTGACCTTCCACGACGTGAGTGCACCCTTTTAGTCCGTCTATGGCTTGGAGTAGCATTTTCAAACGCGTACTCTTCTCTCATCGGAATAGCCAACAGACAACTTTGTGACTTTTGGGGGTGCAGCGAAACAATCGCGCACCTTCTTTGTGAGTGCCCTCGTTTCAACCCGCAAAGAGCAGTCCTCTCAGCCACCTTAGACAAACTGGACAAGCGCCCACTCACGGAAAACAACATTCTTGGAAATTGGCCTACGCGAATGTCAGTGCGACCCGCTATAAAGGTATTGCGGCGTTATTTAAATGAGACAGTACTTTGGGACAAATTGTGACTGTAGACTGTATGGCGTAGAATATACTAGTGGGACGTTGACACTGTGTGACCACACTTGTAATGTCTTGTCAGACTGCATGACAGCGCCCACAAAAACAGTTCAGTATTGTATGTATGTGTGTGTGGGGGAGGGGATTCTTTTTCCTTTCTTTTCGTATTCTTTTTCTGTCACCTATCGCATCCCCCCGGTACTTTGGTTAACCTCCCTGTCTTCCCTTTGCATTTCTCTCTCTCTCTCTAGGATAGGTCTCTATCGATAACGCATAACTCTGAAAGTCAGTGAGTCTGTTTACAAGCGTTCGTTTGGTCTTGGATGGACATGGTGTATGGCGTCATAGATATGAGGGTGAATCGGTGACAAGGGCGCATTCTTCTGTCGATACTTTTCTGATCCTTACCTTTCAACGTAGACGCAGACGTGGGCGGCATTTGTGCGTTGTTGGAGATGTGTTCTGCCTCATGCCCGGATGCAAAAGTAATCAACCTAAATGGAGGTGTTAACCATTTGTAGCAATAATTCGACTAGTTCTAGACGAGGATGAAGAGATCACGACTCTAAAACCTGCTGTGTGGGACGCCATTGCAAGCGTAATATTCACTAACCGGAGAATCTACTGTGCAAACAACGAACGACCTTGACAGATAGCATCAAAATCATTGAAGAACGTCACGAAGTTCTCCCGTCTCTAGCGCTTGAAAAATGTCTTTGGCGACGCCATCTTGGTCTCTTTTTACACCAAAAATAACGGCTGCAGAAAGGAGCTTCATTGATAGGCCTATGTCCCGCTGAACAAAGAACACAAGCTGTAGCGCAATATAGTTGCAAAACTTCTCAATAAGAAGCGACCTTTTCAAAAATACGCCGAAAAAAACTGTTCATTCCAGCTATGGATGTAAAGAATTGGTCGTATATATGCTAATTTCCGGCAGGCCATAGGCCGTGTGCACCGCCTATAGAGGCGCCACTGATGGCCACCTAGCGGGCGCTTCCAACAATACGCGCGGGAGCAGTAGCAGACGACAACGCTTTGCAGCAAGGGTGACTGAAGTTCGCGGCTGCGATTTGTCCTTTGTTCGGGCGCCAGACTGCTTCTTCTGCGGTGACAGCTGTAGGGAAGACGCAGACCTCTGTGGGAGCGGGTATGAACAAGATGTTACGGGTGTTTGGGGCAACATGGTCCACATACGCGCCAGGTGCGTCCCGCAGACAAACGCCATGAAGACCATTTACATGAAGTGGAGCTCATGTAAACTAGCCGACAAATCTTGTTGACTAATGCGATGTCTCGACCGTGTTTTTTTTTAAATTCTACCCTTGCCGTAATGCTGCTTCTGCACCTCAATAATAAGCACCCGTCGTTAGTGCATACTTAGATAACAAATCCGCACGGTGCGATGTCTGCATATGCCATTGTGATTTTTGTGCCGATGAATACATGTGACGCCGCCGAATAAGTGTAGTGAAAGTCGCCTGAAGAAGAATAATTGCGAATTTATTGATAGAAACGCGTACACTATAGTCAACGAAGCCACCAAACGCACGGGTTAATAAAAGCGCGTGTTAGCGCTGTACCGCCGATGAACTGCCGTTCGCGCTGCAGTTTTTGCAATTTTAAATTCCCTAAGGGAGCTGCTTGGAAACG